>NW_026294606.1:24327594-24927594 GCF_007827085.1 Peromyscus californicus insignis | reverse complement strand
GAATCATCTATAATTACATAAAATTTTCTATTATGCTTTCATGACTTTGCCTTATTTGGTGAACATTGTACTATGTTTAATATATTTAGTCTCAAGGTCTACTCTGTTAACCAATGGTGAATATATTGTAGATGAAATGAGAATCACATTACATACTGCTACTACAAAAATCTGTGTCACCCTTATTTTAAGACATTTTTATAATATTAACACCATAATAAATGAAACAATTGAAACTGACCTTAACTTTATTTCACTGTAGTTAATATTTGACATTTTATTTTTTCTTCTCCACTGTAAAAATACATAATAGGTAATATATTTAATTGAAGTTTTGCTTTGGCATGTTGAGGTCATTAATACAGAAAAATAAAGTTAAATTATCATTTTTTTGTTGCATTTGAAGAAAAGAAATTTATTTTTTAAGATTTATTCTCATTTGTAATTATGCTACATCCATATTACGTGTGTGTGTGTGTGTGTGTGTATTAAGATGTCTATCATGACCAGAAGAGGGTGTCAGATCCCCTGGAGCTCAAATTAGAAATAACTGTTTTTTCTAGGCAGTTGTATATTGCCTAATCCAGGTGGTAGGAATCGAACTCAGGTTCTCTGCAAGAGTATGGAGTAGTCTTAACCACTGAGTAACCTCTCCCAGACCCAGAGATGAAATTTTTAATGCTGTCTGAATTATGATGTTAAAAGCATACATTTTTGAAAGTCACTGTGAACTCCTACAGATTCTTGCTATCCTGTTGTAGAGATGGATACAAGAATGTTTTTGTCAAGCACAGATTATCAAATTTGAGAACATGGTGATAGACAACATGAGTGTATATTTTATTGACTTAGTAAGTTACTAATATTTAAAAGAGAAATAGCCCCAGATTTTTGGAAGACAAAAACATCATTACTATGTTGCCAAGCTTGCTGGAAAATTTAAGAACTACTATTAAAGAATAAAAACATTTTTGTTATTCAATACTTTTATAATTAACAGAGATATTCTTTTCATTGGAATTTCCTTGATAAGTTACTATTTGTGTTTTTACATAATCAAGGTGGTATCTGTCAGGATCTTTAAAGTTTTTTGTCACAAAACATATCTTACCAATTTGATTGTAAGCTGCTCTTAAGTCAAATCCATTTCTCATTTTCTTCTCAAAAATTGCAATTGACATATATTAACTGTCAATATTTATGGCATACAGATATTAACTCTATGTATGTGTACAACCTGTAATGACTTAAATTGAATATTTAGCATCACTATCTCAAGCATTTAGTCTTACTGTGAGGTGGAATTTTCAATATCATCATTTTCTTTGGTTCTTTATAAGGTGTGGAATAACTTGTCATAACTGCATATCCCCCTATAGGGCTGTGTTATTTTTGAACATCTGTGTCTTCCTTCTCTTCAGAGTCTTTAATGCTCAGCAGGATGTGGATATGGTGGTTCTTGGCCCAGAACCATTTCTTATGGATTCTGTTATTCTGAATAAATCATGACCTAATGCATGCTGTAGGAACTTCATGGCTAACATACAAGTGGTACTGCCTGCCCAATCTGTTACACTTACTGCTGTCAAAGAGAGCAAAGCCGTGATTGTCACCAACTGCGCCCATCCAAAAACATGTGAACAATTCTGTATAACATGGGTATCTATACCAAAACTCCCCCAAATGAAGGGCTGCTGTCCTTTCCTTTTCTTAGCTTCATCTATAAAATGGAGCTTAGGGAATTCAATTATATCGCCAATATCACTGTCAATCCTACTTAATGTGAATACATGCAGCTGCAGTTTATATTTGAGCACAGAACTGTGAAATGCTATTAATCAAAGTTACATTACTCAATATTTTCCTAAGAAACTTTACTCATACAATGAACGCCCAAACACACCTCTAAAACTGTATTGCTCTCCCATGAAGTTTCATCAGTGTGGCTGCCTAAACAAGACTGTAACAAGGACCATACCAATAGACATGCTAACTTGAAAAGAGGAAATCTCATTGGGCCTCAGCCCTAGACAAACAATGACAGGCAACTAAGGAATGCGGAGAGTGGAAAAATAGTATTCCCCAGGGAAAATCCCCAAATTGGTTATCTAATACTAAATGCTCAGCCTTGAAATAATACACATACAAGTAACTTTATTTGGACCGAGTGGGTTGCACTTAAATATTTAGAAATATACATGCATATTTGCATATATACTTACATATGCAATTAAAGAAATAGAGAATAGAGGTCACAAAATTTGAAAGAGATAGTAAGGGAGTGACTGGGAAGGAAGGGGAAAACAATGGAATTATACTTTAATTTAAAAAACTAAAAGAATATTTTACAAAAGACTATATTACTCTATCAACAATTTTCCATTTATTAATTCTTTGAGGTTTCTTTCTAATAAAGACATAGAATTAAGACTATGAAGTAAAATATAAGTTTTAAATTTGTTAAAGACTTTCAACAATGTCTGATCTTTTTATAGGTGATGAAATTGGAGGTTACTGGGTTGTAGTCACTCATGCCCTATATATGCTTTTCAATGATTTTTTAAATTTTTTTCTGCTTTTATCAAACTCTCAATTTTAGGCTACATGATGAAAAATTATCTTAAGTGAAAATAAGGAAGAAGCTCTTCCATATCTATATTACACATCAGGTTTTCTATACAGAGAACTGCAGGAAAAGGGTCAAGACTCATTGCTGCATCCCAGCGAGCAGCTTCTGGAAATGCTTCTCCCCTGTGCTGACAACACATTGTTGGTCTTCTCCGTCACTCAGCTAAGGATCAGTATGTGAAAAATCACTGGTATCAGAAATGTAAAAATAATTCTGCCCACCTTGGTCTTTCCTATTTAATAATTTGGGCCATTGAATAGTAACCTTTGTTTTGCCTACTGTGCAGACATAAATTACTTTTATAGATCAAGGAAACTTGAACTTTCAAAAGTGCTGTTTTAGCTTAAAATGCTATAATTTAGATATTCTATTAATGTAAGAGGAAACTAGTGTCCGAAACAATAAGCACTTTTAAAAATTCCCTCATTTAAAGTATTGCCCCAGCATTGGGTTCATACTCTCAAAATAGCAGAACAAGTTTTGAAGACTGCTTGACTACATATTAAATAATCACGAAAGATGTCAGGACTCTCAATGTGACATACGCAGTTTACAATCTCATCATCTCACACCTTTGGTCATCTAACAAGCTCTCACCTCAGGATACTGTTTTTAGATTCCTTAAATCATATTCAGCACTTTGCTATGATATCTGTCAAGCTAAATAACCATAGTGCTTTCCATTCCATGGGAAAAGGTTAGCACACTGTCAAAGATCCTCTTAAAGGTGACCTGAGATAAGCATTCCAGATTATAACTTTTCTAGGTCATTAGCCTATGGGAAAAAAAATGAAAGCCTATGGAAAGAATGTCTGTCACTTAAAACACTATTCATACCTGTAGTTTTATTGTTTGCTATTTAATAATGTAATATAATAATTGTTTAACTTAGCCTGCTTTGAGTGTGGCTGGCTTTAATATGTGATAATGATTCAGTGTCACAAAACCATGTCTGAATTTAAAAGCAACTTTATGTGCTAGATATTTAAGCCATTTTCAGACTGTTCCAATTAAAATGACTAAGATGCGCCGGGCGGTGGTGGCGCACGCCTTTAATCCCAGCACTCGGGAGGCAGAGCCAGGTGGATCTCTGTGAGTTCGAGGCCAGCCTGGGCTACCAAGTGAGTTCCAGGACAGGCGCAAAGCTACACAGAGAAACCCTGTCTCGAAAAACCAAAAAAAAAAAAAAAAATGACTAAGATGCAAAGGATAAATCTGAAAATTTCTTGTTTTGATTTTATCAATTTATATAAATGTGATATAATTTTTCAGAACATTTAAAAATATCCTCAAAATAGCTAGATTCTATGTTGTTCATTTAACACAATAATAGTATTGCATTCTCTTCTAGGACCTATGACCCACCTAGGCACAGGTTCTTGCCCTGTTAACAGTGCCAGGTATGGGTGGAATACACCTTAGAGCAAATCAGAAAGTTTCTGGATACTCACCTAACATTCATGCCACTGTTGTGCCATTGGACATATTTGTTCAGGCAATTGCAATTGCAGCTCTTAGGATTCACAGCTGAGTAAAATTGATGATAACTTCTCCATTAGCATGTGTCCATCAGTGCATCTCTCAGTTCTCCCCAGGGAAGCTTCAACTCGCAGTAGATGGCAATTCACACAAATACTCTCAACTGGTCAACATATGGAGAATAAGAAACTGTGGCATTCTCAACCCCAGATGGAATGCTCCTATCACACTCTTTCCCACAAGTCTCCAGGATCTTCACAGAAAGGCTGTAGGAGCCAGAGCTTGTGGATGGCTTCAAAGAAACTGTTCTAGATACAACAGGCATCTTTCCAGAAACTCCCAGTGATTGTGACAGCATGCACAAAGCCTGCACAAAGTCAAGCAGGATGAACATTCCAACATTTAGGGGGAGAAGGAAAGTCAGATTTCCCTCGATGTGATTCATGACAGGTCAATCACAGCCTGAATCGTCTTCTCCCAGGGGTAGCTGGGCAACAAGAACTGTACTGAATGGGAGGGAAAAACAAACTTGAAGTTGGGTGAGTAGAGAGGTAAGAGAGGAGAGAATGGGAATTAGAGGAGAGGAAGTGATTATGATCAAAATACATCACGGAAAATTCTCAAAATATAATATATTATCAAAATAATTAAAGCCATTTTCTGCAAAGCCTCACAAATATTCCTGCAAAGCAAGTAAGTTCTGCATTTTGCTGATTTTATTTTGCTAGGAGGGAAACAACATTGACACAGGTCAAGGGACTTTTGTCAATAATTAATCATAAAGTGTGTAAAAATAATTTAAGAAAGTCAATCACCTGAAAAGAATTCTCTCTCTTTCTCTCTCTCTCTCTCTCTCTCTCTCTCTCTCTCTCTCTCTCTCTCTCTCTCTCTCTCTCTCTCTCACACACACACACACACACACACACACACACACACACTCAAGACTGACAAATTTTGTGTCTTCTGGAAGAAACAGTCATGAAAGCCATGTGATCGTTGATGAGAACAGCAAGCCTGTTTTTCTGTAGCCCATAGCATGCTGTGTGTCTCTGTCTCTTTGAGGAGGCTTAGAAGTCACTGTGCTCCTGTTTCTACCTCCCTAGTGTTGGGATTACAACACATACCTCTGCATTCCACTTGGTATTTATTTACTTATTTTTAGTAAATGATAAATAATTGGGGAATCACCAGATGTAAGAAAATAAAGGAAGGGAAGAAGAAAGAAGGAAGGAAGGAAGGAAGAAAGGAAGGAAGGAAGGAAGGAAGGGAGGGAGGGAGGGAGGGAGGGAGGAAGGAAGGAAGATGAGTGAGAAGGTCATCTGCATGTATCATCTTTATTCTATGAGCTCAGAAAGATTCTCAAATGTTGCATTTTTAAATTGTGATGGACAATTTTATTTCCAAAACAGAGTAGGTTAAAGGATTCCCAGAGGTCAGACAAAACTTGGGTTTTGTCCTTAATAATGTTGGATAGAAAGACTAAGTGAGGAAGATCATATCACTGGGATGACCAGACTTTTCTAATCTGCTTAAGAGCTTGGGTAGAATGAAAAGGTAGAGAAAGCTGACTTTACCTGCCCCCCACTACACCCATACTCTCTCTTTGTCCCAGAGCCATTATACTGACAACTCCAGTTCTCTCTGTGTCCCCTCCACTCTTACTGAAAGAACCTCTTCTTTAGGTTGGTGTTTCCCACATTGGTGGCCCTGGTTCTCAAGACTAAGAATTTAGACACACTTTGGGACATACCACTACTTTCCTAAGTGTTGTCTTAACATACTGCATAGTGTCAGACTTATTAATCTTCATATTCTTTGAGCCATTAGCTTATATATGAAGTATACTATTTCCTTTCATTGTTTCTGCTTCCGTGAAGAACCCTGAACAAGACAGAATCTGCAAAATTATATCCTTGGGTATCCCTATTCTTTCTAACTCAAGGCCTGCTGGATGACCCTGTCTCAAACAGGCAGGAATACACAGCATGACCAAAACGACAGAAAAACGAAAAACGTGGTTGTTTTCATCATCAAAGATTCTCCTGCTTTCTTAAGATGGTTCTTCCAGAAGACATTGAATTGGACTGTATCATGGTATGTGTGTGGTGTGTGTGTGTGTGTGTGTGTGTGTGTGTGTGTGTGTGTGTGTGTGAAAGATAGTGATGAAACACAAATCAGCAGTATTCTTGCCAGAAGACTGGCTTTCTTAAATCATATTTTACACACTTCATGATTAATTATTGACAAAAATAATTTGATTTGACCTATGTCAATGCCTTCTCTCCTAGCAAAATAAAATTCTTTCTAATTACATGACAAAGAACCATGCTTCAGAGAGGAATGGCAAAACTATTCTTTAAGTCACCTCTGCTAGTCCTGCCTATGGGAGTGTGGGAAACTTCAGTCAGGGACTGACTGATAGCTCAGCTGGTAAACATGTTCATGTTTGATGCTCAAGTTCAACAGCCTGAGTCTGGAACCCAAGGTAGAAGGAATAAAGTCAACTCCTAAAGTTTCCCTCTGAGCTCCACGTGAGCTCAGATGCCCCCCAACACACACACCTGCACTCAAATTTCTCAGTAAGAATAGTAATAATATTAACAATAACAACAACAATGATAATAATCTAAAGAAAATCTCCCATTTGGGCCACTTTGAATTCTGAGATATAGACACCAGAAAACCTTCACAGAAATCTGTGGAGTTTGGAGAGTTGACCCCAATTTCATTACCCCGCACAAAATGTGGGGGAATCTATGTTGCTTACAATACTACATTCTTTGAAAAAATGGCTGATGAGAAATGGCATACGCAAAAGCAAGATTCCCAAAACAATCTCTCTGATAACAAAGGTCTTCACCACCCCCAGAATAACACAGGTGTTAAGAGTACAACAGCATCCAAGAAATAAAAGTTTTCTGACTTTTCTTACATGTTGACGTCTTGGTAGCTCTTGGTTTTCTGTCTCTGATTTTGTGGTGAAAGAGGTCTGGGCATTGGCCAACAGCAGCATCCCTAACTGAGATCTTGCAACACAGTTTCCTTGGGAAATAGTATTTGTTGATGGAGGACTTGCTTGCTCTGTTGGGTTCAGTGCAATGGAAACAAAAACATTTTTGTTCACTAATATGTTTGCAATTCTATTTTGGTCCACAGTTCCAAGAAATATATCTGAGCTGTCTGTGAATATAGTAGCTATTATGCTAAGAGTTTGTGCTTCATCTAATTCAAAGCACTCTTTTCACAAAATGTTTTATGTCTGCCACATACCACTTCTGGTCACCTTAACTTTCCAATTTTCATTCATATTTACTTACAACATATCAGAAGTCTGACAAAATCTATTTATTTGTTTCATGCCTTGTTGTTTTACAGGACTGGGAGGGTTGGCAAGATGTCATTGGCAGAGTGCATTCTGGGATATCATATCAGATGGGAAAATGAAGATCTAAGCTCTAATTGAGAGAATCTGAAAACAAAACCTGTGTGCTAAGCTTGCAACCTTTATCTGGGCATGAAATTCAGTGGATTTTCTACACAACCTGGCTGTGCTTTCTGGGTCCTGACTTCCAGCAAATACTGTCCTGCTCTCGACAAGATCAACTGAATGAGTTTTACCTACCTTTAGGAATCTAGAACAGTTTTTATATTTCCCCTTATTTTTAGAGTGAATAATGATTTCCAGGAGCTTTCTAGCATGCATAGATCCCACATCATTAGGATTTCTAAGAGAGAACTTCTTTCATTTCTTTATTTGTTTTTTAAAACAAAGCCTTACCTTGCAACCCCAGTCTAGCCTAGAATTCACAATCTTCCTGCCTCTACTTCATACTATTGGGAATACACATGTGATTCTCTATAATGGGTTAAAATTCTATTTTGAGCCAGCCTTTTTAAAGATAGTTGCAGTGGTACAAAAGCCCCTCCTACAGAATAGGGAAGTCACTTTCTGGAGAGGCCAGGATACATTCAGATCTTGGATATTAGAGCAATCATATCTATTTGTTTATACAGCACGAGAGAAAGTCCAGTTACTCTAGTTCATTTTCAGTGTAGGAAGCAACATTGACTCTCAGAAAACAGGAGTGCTCAGGCTTTCACAGGTGGCCAGTGTCCCTTGTTTTACCACTTGCTAATTCATTATATAATTATTAGCCTTGGGATGGGGAGATGACTCAACTGGTAAAGTGCTTGTCATGTAAGTTCAGGGACCTAGGCTCAGCTTCCAAGCACCCAGGCAAAAAATGTCGGCCTGGTGACACATACCTGTAATGCCAGCCTTTGGGTAGTGGAGACAAGAAAAAACCTGGGACTCTCTGGTTGCCTGTCTAGCTAAATTGGTGAACTCCAGGTTCAATGAGAGACACTGTCTCAAAAAATAAGGTGGAGAGCAGTAGACAAAAACACCCAACCTGACCTCTGACTTCATGTACACACACACACACACACACACACACACACACACACACACACACACACACACACACGCATGAATACCTGTACACACATGCATGTGCACACAGCAAACACATACACATGCATATGCATTCACAAAGCAGAAGAGATTACTTCTCTGTATGTTTGGCCACTGTGACATCTGTTCTCTGTGGTATTGTGTTCTCCAAAATATTGTGCATGCTAATAAATTTATCTGGGGTCAGAGACAGAACAATCACAATATTAAACATGAGGATAGGCAGTGGTAGCACACGCCTTTAATCCTAGCATTTCAGAGGCAGAAATCCATGTGTTTAAGGATACAGCCAATCATGGTGACTCACCCCTTTAATCCCAGAAAGCGAGCCTTACCCTCCCAGGGAGTGATGGCAGATAGCAGAAAGGTATATAAGGCATGAGGACCAGAAACTAGCAGCATTTGGCTGGTTAAGCATTAGGCTGGTTAAGCATTCAGGCTTTCAAGCAGCAGTTCAGCTGAGACCCATTCTGGATGAGGACTCAGAGGCATCCAGTCTGAGGAAACAAGACCAGCTGAGGATCCTGCCAGGTGAGGTTGGCTGTGGCTTGTTCTGTATCTCTGATCTTCCAGCTTCACCCCAATACTTGGCTCTGGGTTTGTTTTATTAATAAGACTCTCTAATTACAGTTCTCCCACATTTGTGTAACGGAGTTTGTAAGCACAGCCACAGGTCAGCTAACAACCAATCCATGAGCCTTTGGGCTCTTTGCCTAGGGACACAATAATGGGGACCTCTGCAGTCAGTACCATTCCCACATCTAATGCAGTGTGGGTAGGATTGATTCTGGTCACAGACCACTCTTGGCAGTCTGTCCTAGTGGGATGAATTCTGCATGTCTGATGGATGGGTGTAAATCTGTAAGAGGAAAGTAGAAGCTGGGCATATGTGGAATAGCAAGGAAATCTGCGCAAATCCCAGAGCACACAGCACCTCAGTGATTGAAGCGTAGATGGATCTCTTTAGATACATAAAATTCCTGTTTTATTTTTCTGTCCTTGGAAGAGTATTTAAAGATGTTTCCCCTTAGTGTCCCTCTGGGTCTGACTCAGCAATCACTCCATGTCAGGAAACTTCATAGGAGATTGTTTCTACTGTTCTTTAATGCAACGTTTCGGTTTATTTTTCAGGAGTATTTAATACTTTATATACTTTCCAAAGTGTACTTAAGCCAAGACTGCAATAAACCCCAGACTCACAGCCAAGGGTTTGAATTTGCACTGTCTTCTGAAGCCCATGTGTTTTCATGTCAACTGGGATTGGATGGGCGTGATGACCTCACTGTGTCCCCAGATCATTTTAAGACATTAAAACTTACTGCACTCAACTCATGCATTGGAAGTTTTTCCAACTTTAGCTTGAAATTGCTCAACTGGGAAAATGAGGAACAAATGGAGTATTTTTCAGGTTAAGTCAGGTGAATCTGTCTTGTCAAAGATGACAGGCACCAAGCATGGCATTCCATGATTCAGTTCCACATAATCCTGTTGTTAGACTAACTCAACCCTACCCAAACTGCACTGTACTTAACATACTGATGCCCTTGCTGTGTGAAAAGAATCCTATGAGTAATTCTGGAAGAATATAAGCAACCAAGGCATAGTCAAAGAGAAGCATGCTAAACCCCTGAACGCAACCAAATGAAGCAGGTTTGTTTTCTGCATATTTCCTCTATGGTTTTGATGGAGTTTTCCTCTATTGTGACTCTGTAATGAGTGTGTGTGGCTTGTGGATGATCCAGGAGAAGTACTCCAAATTTACTTGGCATAAGAACTTGTTTCTAAGAGATAGAGATACACTGTTTTGCATAATGATACCGGAAAAGTCTAAACTCATTTATTGTACCACAACTCCACAATCCAACATTCTTAACTCCACTGTTCAAGTCATACACACACACACATATACAAACATGCGCACATGCACATTATATGTATGTGTGTATATATATATATATATATATATAGTACTAACCATGAGCATCTGACATCAACTTTATCACACATTGGAAGTTATATATAATGATCATTATTTCATAATCTTGATTGATGTTTTGAGACAGGGTCTTCTGTAGCCCACATTGACCCTGAACTTACTATGTAGGTGAATATAACCTTGAGCAGCACATTCTTCTGCCTCTTCCTCCTAAATTCTGGGATTATAGGTGTGTGGTACCATGCTGGAATACTGTTTTAGAATTCTAGATGGTATAAATTACGGGCAAACTCTATCTGTAATTGAAAAATTGTCCCTGAAACCTAACTTATACTAGCAGAATTTGCTGGGTTACAAATAAAGCCATGGGCTATTTGTCATTTCCCCCCAGGTCAGTATTTGCATTTGATAATGTTTCATTCTACCAGGAAACAGTGTGTTGTGTCCACATGAATGTTCATGCTGCACTTTTGCAGAGCTTCAGGAATACTGTCCACAATATTCTAATCAACACCTGCCTGGGAAAGCACACAGTTATCCATCAGAGAATTAGAGTGGACTGACTTCCCTGGTATAATGTGTCTCGAGAAAATTGCCCATGCTTGCCCTCCAAAATTGTGCTTCTCAGTGACTAGTTTAGAAGAGCTCAAGCTCTCACGACAGATCAAGGAATCATTTGTTTTCTGTTATTTGTGAGATGTTTTGGTCTCTTGAGATGGCAGTCCTCTGGGTGTGGCCTCTAGCAATTGCTGCAGATGCCTCTACCATCTGCTTCTTCTTTAAAGACCAGACCTGCAGTCTGTAATGTAGCCCATCTAAACTAAAGGAAAACTATGCCATGAATTTTCACTAGAGGTAGCAGATAGACAAGGTCATGCTGATAATGAAGCCTCAAATGCAATGGTTACAAATTCATGGTTTATTGAAAAGCAAGGACATGAGATCATTGTGACAGTCAGCAAGATAAAAGCAGAAAGCTCTCATTGCCTTCCTCTGGAAGGGCCTTCCAGGAGCATTGCTTACTCTTCTCTGTCTCTCTAAGTGCATGTGTGTGTAGTGAACATGTGTACAGGCACTTTCACTTGTGTTAAAGCACATATGTATGGATTCACACTGTGGATGTGCATGTGGAGCCAGACATTGACATTAAATGTCATTCTCTTGTCCCTTTAATCACTGAAGCAGCACCTCTCACTGGACATAGAGAATATGGATTGGGCTAGGCTAGCTAGCAAGCTTACCTGGGAATGCCCTGTCTCTACCTCCCAAGAGCTGGGATTATAGGTGGACTGACAACAACACTCACATTTTACTTGTCTGTTGAGGATTCACCTCCAGTTCCCACAATGTACAGCAGGTACTTTATCCAATGAACCATCTCCTCAGCCTGGAGATTTCCCTCTTGCACAATTGATTCCCCATACATGGAGTTTTTAAAATAGTAGAGTGAACTTCAGTAGACATGTCAACAACTTGCTGGTTACATATGCATGTTCTTCCTATGTAACTAGCCCAACAGCAAAGCTTCAAGAGGCCTTTGAGTACAGACTCTCACAAGTGATGCTCATGGGGTTTCCCTCCTTGAGCCTCAGAGTAAGGTTGCATCTTGATATGTCTTTTTTAAAAAAATATTTTTATTTTATAATTAATTTAATTTTACATATCAGCCACGGATCCCCTGTCCTCCCTCCTCCCACCCCCCAGCCTTCTTCCCCAATCCACCCCCCATCCCTACCTCCTCCAAGGCAAGATCTTTCCTGGGGAGTCAGTCCAGCCTGATAGATTCAGTTGAGGCAGGTCCAGTCCCCTCCTCCCTACACCAAGGCTGAGCAAAGTGTCTCAGCATAGGGCCTAGGTTCCAAAAAGTCAGCTCATGCACCAAGGACAGGTCCTGGTCCCACTGCCTGGGGGCCTCCTAAACAGTTCAAGCTAATCAACTGTCTCACTTATCCAGAGGGCCTGATCCAGTTCCATAGGGGCTCCTCAGCTATTGGTTCACAGTTCATGTGTTTCCACTAGTTTGGCTATTTGCCCCTGTACTTTTTCCAATCATGGTCTCAATATCTCTTGCTCATATAATCCCTCCTCTCTCTCGCCAGTTGGACTCCTGGAGCTCCACCTGGTGCTTGGCTGTGGATCTCTGCATCTGCTTCCATCAGTCACTGGATGAGAGTTCTATCATGACAGTTAGGGTGTTTGGCCATCCTATCACCAGAGTAGGTCAGTTCGGGCTTTCTCTTGACCATTGACAGTAGTATATCGTAGAGGTATCTTTGTGGATTTCTGGGGACCTCTCTAGCACTCTGCTTCTTCCTATTCCCATGGGATCTTCATTTATCATGGTATCTCTTTCCTTGTTCTCCCACTCTGTTCCTGATCCAGCTGGGACCTCCCACTCCCCTTAGCTCTCTTTCCCCTGACCCTTGCCCTCCATTACCCCTCCACTCCCAGATTGCTCATGTAGATCTCATCCATTTCTCTGTCATTGGGTGATCCCTGTGTCTTTCTTAGGGTCCTCTTTACTAGGTAGCCTCCCTGGAGTTGTGAGTTGCAGTCTGGTTATCCTTTGCTTTACACCTAGTATCCTCCTATGAGTGAGTACATACCGTGCTTGTCTTTCTGGGTCTGGGTTACTTCACTCAGGATGATATTTTCTAGTTCCATCCATTTGCCTGCAAACCTCATGATGTCATTGTCTTTCTCTGCTGAGTAGTACTCCATTGTGTATATGTACCACATTTTATTTATCCATTCTTCAGTTGAAGGGCATCTAGGTTGTTTCCACATTCTGGCTATTACAAATAATGCTGCCATGAACATAGTTGAGCATGTGTTCTTGTGGTATGATTGAGCATTCTTTGGGTGTATGCCCAAGAGTGGTATAGCTGGGTCTTGAGGGAGGTTGATTCCCAATTTTCTAAGAAAGCACCATATTGATTTCCAAAGTGGCTGTACAAGTTTGCATTCCCACCAAGAGTGTAGGAGGGTCCCCATTGTTCCACATCCTCTCCAACATAAGCTGTCGTCAGTGTTTTTGGTCTTAGCCATTCTGACAGGTGTAAGATGGTATCTCAGAGTCGTTTTGATTTGCATTTCCCTGATGACTAAGGATGTTGAGCAATTCCTTAAATGTCTTTCAGCCATTTGAGCTTCTTCTGTTGAGAATTCTTACAGCAAGCCAACAGCTAACATCAAAGTAAATGGAGAGAAACTCAAAGCAATTCCACTAAAATCAGAAACAAGACAAGGCTGTCTGCTCTCCCCATACTTATTCAAAAGTTCTAGCCAGAGCAATAAGACAACATAAGGGGATACAAATTGGAAAGGAAGAAGTCAAGCTTTCACTATTTGCAGATGACATGATAGTATACATAAGTGACCCCAAAAATTCGACCAAGGAATTCATACAGCTTATCAACACCTTCAGCAATGTATCAGGATACAAGATTAACTCAAAAAAAATCAGTAGCCCTCCTATATACAAATGACAAATGGGTTGATACCTCTTGTTCTGAGGCTTACAGCTTCTCGGATGAGCAGCTCCCAGTTTCCCTTGCTACATAACCTGCATAAGCCATTGCAGCACTTTCCAGCCTCTAGTACTCTGAGCCAGTCTAATGAGCTCCCTGTAATATAAACACTCCGTTGATTCTTCTAGAGAACCCCAACTAACTCAATTGATTCAGCACTTGCAATACACCAACCACTACTGTACAGTTGTTCTACATATATCATTTGTTACTCTCAGCATCTAGTCTAAGAAGTGTAATCATAATTAGAAGACTGTGATGAAGATTGCAAACATACAATAATACTGAAAGTGAGAGTCATCATATTCACAGCAAGCATATACAACTGATTTTATTATGGATGTGTCCATTATCCATTTCCCCCATTGAGAGCTTACTGTCCTTTTAAAAATTCAGTGTGGAAATCATTGGAGCTCAATGTTTGTCTACCATCCTCACTTTCTGCTATGAAATCTACTACAGAAGAGACTAGCACTGCTAAGCTCTCACTCACTGACTCCAGTCCTATCAGTAAATCCAGTGCCCGATCTCCGTTGCTCATTTCATGTACCCATGTCAACACTGGTCTGAATTTTCATAGCATTGGACTTCTTTGCTTATTTCATAACCATATGCAATAGATATGATAGTATGCATGTGTGTTAATACCATTAATGTAAAGTTTCTTTAATTTGGCACAATATTTTCAAGACTTCTATATGTTTTCAGGTATTAGCAGTTGATTGTTTTTACCCCAAAATAGTATTTCACTGTAGGAGTCTGTTTATTCACTTTAACCTTTCTCTGTCATGCATAAAGCCAAGAGAATAGTCATTTACAATGTTGCAATAATCATATATATATATATGATTTATATAACCATATGTATATAATTCTATGATTGTATGGCTGTGTTATATGATTGGTTTACATTAACTTTTAAAATTGCCAAGCAAACTGAAAACAAAACTGTTCTATTTTATTTTTTATCAACAATATACTAGAACACTTGTTGTTCCATTTGCTTGCCTACTTGTTTTATTGTCTTTTTAATTTTAGCCACATTAGATGACATGACCTGCATCTCTTGCTGTGATTATAACTCAGATTTCAATGTGAACTAGACTCCCTCAGTTTTCGTGTAGTTATGGGTCATTCATTTAAATATCCATACAAGCACTTCCATGCTTTCAGCTTTTATCATTGAACTTTAAAGTTAAATGTGCATCTGTAAAACTAATCTTATCTATTAAGCCTTCTAAGTGAATTATTTATCTATTTTCTCATCAGTGTCATTGAAGATCTGACACTGCCTTACTTCTGACTAAATATAATTTATTTTTTTTCTTCAAGCTTTTCTTCCTTTGAACTGTCTTAGAAGTATTTGCTTTTTTCAAGTTATTGTTTTCCCAAGTTTCCCAACTATTATTTTACATATTTCTCTAAAAAGATACAGTTTCAAAAATGATGTTTAATGATTTACTTCAGATTAGTATTTCTGTATGATGTCAGTTAGAGATTAAAGTTTAGTTTTTAGGACAATCTGTGGAAAAGATTAACTTCTATCCATTATGTTCTGTTGGTCACTTTGTAGAAAATAAATACGCATGAGTATCTATTTCTAGATTCTTGATTCTCATAGGTTAACTGAGTCTTTGATCCTTGAGACTTTTCTACAGTGTCCTGTGCAGGAAGTCCTGAAGTGGTTTTTCAAGACAGTCTAAGTTTGCATTTTTATAGCAATTTTCAAATTAATTTGGATTCTGTACATTCCTTATGCGAGCAACAGAAGAGTTAAGTATAAAAAAAATATTTTTCTAACTTTCACTGAAAACTTCATATGTTGCTGTATAGAGTCCTGTTTTCTAATCTTCACATTATTACAAGCATCATTTTCTAAATATATGTGGAAATATGTATCCAAGTAGCTTTATTCTTTAACCTCATACTGTTGAGAGATGCTAAATTCATTAGCCACTTAGAAGATTTCTGAGCATTCTCCACTTAAATAAGCATGCCTTCTTCAAATAGAGAGTTGTGTTTCTTCCTGGGCCATCGTCCCACCAGCGGCTTGCTAATACTTAGCTGTAACAGGTCTAGAATATTTACTGCAATATTGCACAAAAATAACAAAAGCTTACTTTTCTTTGTTTCCAGTGTTTGAGGAATTCTGCATAATGGATAACTATGTTACCTACACTACTTATCTTTTATTAAATTGAAGAGATCCACTCTTGTTGCTACCTTCTGAATAACTTTAATATGATTGACAGTGTTTTGTTCCATATTTTCATGCACTTATTGAAGTGCTCATATGATTATTTTCCTTATTCTGATAATATGAAAAACTGCATTAAGTTTGAACATTAAAATGACCTTTAATTTCTGAAATAAACTCCATTTGTTCATGATTTACTATCAGGAATAGATTCAATTTCTGAACACTTCGTAAAGTCTACATTCCTAAGAGTGCCAACTTGTGATTTTCTACTTGTAAAATAATTTTTTATTTTTAGTAGAATTATTTCTTTTTTACAAAACAGTTAAGATGTTATTAACATTTTGCAATCTTCTGAGTTTATTTAAGATTAGTACCCACTAAAAGTTTAATGGAATTCACCAATGAATATATAAGGATATCTGTGTACATAGATGTTTGTGCATATGTGTGCGTATATGTGTGTATTTGTGTATGTACGTGTTGTGTGTTAGGATGTTTGTTGGGCAATGTGTATGTGTTAGTGTATGTTAGGTTGTGTGCATGGAAATGTATGTACTAGTTTGTGTGTTATGTGTATTGTATTGAGGTGTGTGTATATTGAGCTGTATGTGTGAGTGTGAGTATGCGTTGTCATACCTGTGTTGATGTGCATGAAAGTGGTACTATAGATTTAAATAAGTTTCTTTTTTTTTTTGTTTTTTTGTTTTTTTGAGACAGGGTTTCTCTGTGTAGCTTTGGTGCCTGTCCTGGAACTCACTCTGTAGACCAGGCTGGCCTTGAACTCACAGAGACACACCCCCCACACCCCCCCCGCCTCTGCCTCCTCCTGCGTGCTGGAATTAGAGGTGTGCACCACCTGGCTCAATAAATTTATTGTCATGTTATTTTATAATTTTTTAATGTCTATGGGACTTTCACTTCTGATGCTGGTCATTAGCCTTTGTTTTGTTTTTGTTTTTTCTTAATTCTTCAACAGTATCTTAGGGATTTGTCCAATTTTTTTGTTGATATTTTCTAAAGACTAATTTTGGTTTTTGTCGGTTTTCTTTCTTATTTAGTTTTTTTCCAGTTCAATATTTATTCATGTTGCTTAGGATTTGCTCTGCTCGTATCTCCTCCAGCTGTTAAAATGAACCAGAATGGGTGGATTTTAGGCATCTCTTCTTGCTATAGGAGTTGAAAACCACAGATCATTTTCTGTACATTAGGATCCTGAATATCTCCCAAATGTGGTAAGGGCAGGGTTCCCAGCAGTCTACACTGGAGTGTTAACTGGTATTGTCATTATGCTGGTCTTATTCAGGCAAATGCATTGTTGAGATTTCATGTATACAGATTCCCTGTCCTATACAGAAGACACAGCAAACATCCAGCTTTTCTGGCTCTTACAGTCTCAGAAAATACGTGCCATGGGATTTCTATCATATTGAGAGTATTCAGGGCTAGTTGATAAACTAACATATGATCTCCCAATGGATATATATGAACATTTGAAAAGTCAAAGGTGTTGTTCTTTATTGGTCTTTTCTTTTGTCTAGTTCAGTGGTTCTCAATCTTCCTAATGCTGTGACTCTTTAATACATTTGCTCATTATTTCATTTCCACTTCATAACTGTAATTTTGCTACTGTTATGATCATAATGTAAATATCTGATTTGTAGTATATCTTATATCTGACCCCTGTAAAGGATCATTTGACCCCCCAAAGGGGTCATGACCCACAGAGTAAGAACCACAGGTCTAGTTATTGTGTCAAAGGTGAGAAAGAGGTGTTAACTTTCTCATCTGTAACTGAGCAGTTGCCTACAGATCTCATGAATTGTGACTCTGTTTTATGAATTTAAAAGTTCTTATTAACACTGGATTAAATCCTTTTCCATTTATGTCTACAGATCACACATCAGACATTATGGCCACTAAATAGTTAATGAGTAGATCATTAAACCTGCTACATTCTATGCACTTTCTGATTTCAAAACATGAAAAATGATTACTGAAAGTACTGTTGTTAGAAATATTCAGGCCTATATTAAAAGTTTAAACATAATTTTTAAGTGTAAAATGTGAATAGAACATTGATTTTCCTTTTCACAGCTTGTATGATCTTGTGAAATATTATTGTCAGGAATCATCTGAAAGTCAAAACAAGCATATGTGATGTGATGTTCACATTTTAATGGATCTAAATTTTTGAAATAATAAATAACATCAGCATCTCCCTCACACGTACCATTATGTTGAGTGAACTAGATATTTAAAAAAAAATTAGCAATAACAATATGACCACCACATCTTTTCTTTCAGAGTGTTTGAGTCATTTGACTTTTGAGTAGGCAGGGACATTGTCTACTAGAGACAGAGGAAGTTGCACATCTTAGTAAGTCATCTACAAATCTTGACACATTTTTGGTGTCAGTAGAGTAGGAGAAATACAAAGAGTAATTCTGATGTGTGTGGCTCATGAGAATCCTAGTTTCAATTATTCATTTATTCAAGAAATATGTATTAATTATCTAGCATGACAGACAATGATAACCAAAATCAAGTCGTTATTTGCCTCAACCTTGTACTCCAGTTGTGAGGGACTGGGGAAGTCAAAAGTCATAAGGAGAGTTGACCACATGAGTCAGAGAGTAAAGGCTCTTGCAGCCCAGGCTGATGACCTGAGCTCTATTTCTGGCTACAACATGGTGAGAAGAGAGAGTCAACTGCATGCATGGCACATGCATGGTCACACACAAATGAATAAATGTAAAAAAAATTAAATAATTAAAAAACCATCTTGCTGAGTTTGCTTCTTTGATACATATGCAGTATAAAATGGCAAAATATGTTCAGAGCCTTTCCAGAAGTTGTTGGAACTCCTATCCTAATCCAAAGTCAAACTTCATTTTCTGTTTTTTATGAAACTCAAGTCAGCAACTCCAACAGCAATTTTTAAAATGAAACATTCTAACAAATGTAATCTAATATAGGCCAATTCGATACATACTGAGGAAAGACTAAGGAAATATTAAACATCTTTGTTTTCTGCAATTATGACATTTCTACATGAGCAGAAAACTCCACATAGACAGTAAAACCAGTGCAATTTGTAACCTGTGTGGAGTGTTCTGACAGCATTTGTTGGTTTGTGTGGCTTACCAGCATGCACAATGCAAAGTGCATGTTTGAAGTCCCACAATGCAACACAAGTGAGCATTGCCAGAAACATCAGGGATTTGACAGCTATTTAATTTCAATTAATTTTTGGTCACCACTAATTCTGAAAACTTTTGTTGTTGCTAATGTTATGTTCCTGCTCCTTTTAAATATGGTCCTTCTACAGAGTCATGTCCCATGTCCCACAGTCTAAGAAGCTGGAGTTTTGAGGAAACTGTAGGCATGTATTTCACTGATTGAAAATTTGCTCACCACTTCCTGGTATCTGTCTCCTCCCTGATACCCATTTCCATCATTCATGCTTTCTTGAGGACACTTTTCAGAACTATACTGCAGGCTGGGATTGCCAGAGGACCTTGAAAAACAACTGATCCCTGGTTCAATCTCTCCCATCTACTAAATCCTGGGAGATGCTGCAAGATTTGGAAGTCCCCCAAGCAATTTCTTGGTTCAGCAAAGTTGGAATTTGGAAAGAAATATGATTCCCAGTGTCTTCCAACTTGAGATTCAGGGAAGAGAAAAATAAAACAACAACAAAACAAAACAAACAAACAAAAAATAATAGAGGATACAAAATGCCAAAAAAGTAAGTTATGAAATCATAAGGAGCAAAATTCCTAGGAAGATTCCTAGCTTTTTTAAAAGAGAAACTTTTGACAGTTAATGTAATCTATCTGAGAAGCCCTGTAGGAAATGTTTTCAATTTAAATATTTAAAAAAATGCAAAATTAAAAAAATTATATCACACATTCCAACAGCACCCATTTCACCTGGGTCTTACTAAAATGTCTTTTTTTTAAAAAAGAAAATAAGCTTACTATTCAACTCATTACTTTTCACAATAAAAATTGCACTTAGAGGAGCCTCCTGCGTAGTTTTCAAACTTTTATACTCTCTCTACTAGTTTCAGTAAAATTACTCTGAAGTGTCCTGGTTAAGGAATGGGACCCACATGTAATTGATATCCTGTCACCAAGGGAACTGCCTGCTAAGCATTTAGTTATCCTGCAATTCAGTGCCTAATCATAACTACCATTTCTGGATGCCCCTCATCACTCCATCTGCTAAGGTGAGAGGAGGTCCCTGAAATAATAGGTATGGTTGGTCTTTACAGATGGGGAATTTACAATCTCAATCTCTGGGGGCTGGAGAGACGGCTCACTGGTGCTGCTCTTGAAGAGGACACAGATTTGGTTTCAGCACACAAATGGCAGTTCACTGCTATCTTTATCTCTAGTTCCAGGGAATCTGATGCCCTCTTCTGTTCTTGGGCACCAGGCATCTCTGTGGTACACATATATACAGGCAAGCAAAACATGGGGACACATAACAATAAGTAATCTTTTAAAATAAAATCTCATGATTATGTATTCACTTATATGCTACCTAGTTGCAAAAAGATTGTTGAGCTGTGTGTAATTGGGATAAGTCAATTTATATCCATCCCAAGAAGTATCTAATTTAAAGATTTTTTGCCATTTTATCTTTTTGGAAAAAAAATAAGATTGTATCTGAGTGCCTCTATGACAAAGTGGGAATACCTAAAGTTTACTGTTTGACTAAATGATTCATGAATCATTGTATAAATTTGGGTATATTTAATTGCTAATGTTATCATATATATATATATATATATATATATATATATATAGAGAGAGAGAGAGAGAGAGAGAGAGAGAGAGAGAGGGGGGGGGGGGAGGGGGCAGTTGAGAGAAGGAAATTGTGATTTCAAATTTCACTGGTCAGAAAATTATTTTGTAGAATGGTTTAAATTATTTCCCTTTTATTAGGCAATGGAAAAAGTATATGAGTTCTCACCATGTAGCTTTGCATGCATCTTTTTTTCTTCAGTGTGGGGCCATGCTATGAGCATTTTTATTTTTCTTCCTTCTCTTTTTGGGAAGCATTTCAGACACACAAATAAACAAACCATCGTTCATTTTAACCTAATTACTTTAGATAAGTTTGTTTCCACAATTTTGCCACAGTGAACACTGTAATAAATGTCTTTGCCCGGAATCCTTTGTCTGTATCATTCATCATTTCATTAGTAGAGCTGCCTCAGCTGAGAGGGATGCTGGGGACAGTGGGGACAATCAAGGCTGCCATTGTCTGAAGGTCTCAAAGTCTGGTACAGTGCTTTGCAGAAAAGTTGTATGAACTCAACTGCTCTCTAGCGGGGCCTGAGTGTGTCCACCATACTGCCCATGCTAACACAGAATAGTTAACATAGGATACTATTAATTACATCTTCTTTACATTCCAACTATGTTTTATCACCTCTCTCATTAATTATTTGTGATTCATCATAAATAAAACTAATTTTATAACTACATGTACATTTATAAAAGACAGGTGACAGTAGACTGCTCCGTTACTTCTTTGAATTCCAAGGACTGAATATAATTTTTTCAATTAAGAAATACAAATGAAAATCTTTTCTGTCGTGTGATGGCCCTTTTCAAAGTGGAAGAGAAGGAAAGTGACATCTGTGGATGTTTGCTCTGTATTCTTTGTCATTTGAGAGTTTTGTTGTTTTATTGACAAGAAAATGGATTTCAGAAACTTTAAGGATTTCCATGACTGTTGGCAACAGTGTGATTCAACTGTAACTTTGCCTTGAAAATCTTGTTACAGAATTATAAATAAAAAATTCTATTCTTATTTTGGTAATAAGAGATGGAAATTGTGGAGGTGATTGCCTTCTCAAAACATCATCTTCTTAGAAATACGATAATGAAAAGAGAATGTAGTGATGAATTCATTTCTTGAACTTTACCTAAAGTATTTGAGAATTTCATACATTTGTATCATTTCTGTACCTCCCTCTCATCCTCCAGCTTCTCCTGTGCTTCCCCAACCCTGAGCTTCAGGTCCTGTTGGTCAACAATTATTTTAGAGTTGAGGGGATAATATTTGGGAATTTGGGATATCATCACTGAAAAACTGCCTTTCTATCCCTCAGCAGCCATTAACTGGTTGTAGCTCTTCAATTGTGGACCCTTGATCTGAATCCTTATGTCTGAGCATAAAGCTTAGAGTAAACTTAGAAGCCAGAGAAGTAGGAAGGGATCTTTGGAGGAGGTATGTAGAAGGAACTCTAGAGAGTGGGACAGCAGGACACAGGGTATTTGAAGGAGAAATGGGAAAGTGTATATGTGTGGGGGTACTTCCCTGGGAAGAGGGAAGGAGGGAGGGTAAAACAGAGAGAGCAAGTGTGAAGGGGGGATAAATAACACTAAGAATGTTTGGAGAAAACCATAGGGAAACCCATCAATTTATAAACTTACTCAAAAATGCACACATACACACACACACACACACACACATAATGCTGCTTTCATGTTCAGCTCTTCAAATTATTATGAGTAGACACTAAAATAAATGGGCAATATTCAAAACCATTTGCAAAACTTCTCCGTCAAGCCAGCCAGGGCATTATTTTAAGCTAGAACTCAGCAGAGGTCAGGACCCCCTTCTCTTGGCTGGTCCTGAACACTGGGGTGATCCTTCTACATTGGAGTTATGCTTGCTAATGCCAGGTTGTTCCTGCCTTGCTGATCTTAACCAGCCAAGATCCACACTGTTCTTATAAGACAAAGCCTTTCTTTTGTAGTTCGCTAAGTCAGTGTTACAAAATGTGTCTGCTAACACTCAGAAGCCCTACACCTGTCTATGTACATAGCTTAGAATGCAGGATAGAAGATTAAAAAACAAAAACTCTTTTTCTTCAGCTAAACTGTTACCAGTAACAGATCCAAAATTACTACTTTACCCAATTTCTTGGATGTCTTTGCCCCCCAGGCTAAAAGAATTCATTAAAGCACAGACCGAGGAACCCCAAAGAAGTGCTAAATTCAAGGTCCTGTGCTTGAAGAGAAGAGCTGTCTACTTAACTAAGGTGTCACTGCCTGGACTGCCAGGTGTTCCTTAGAAGTCACCTATATGAGTATTGATCCATCTAAGCCTCATGCAACTTGACAAGATAATGTGGCCATAGCAGCTCCAGGCAAAAAGATGTCTGAGGACTTGTTTATGCTTCAGCCAAGCCCAGGGTGCGGGCTTTGTTCCTAGAGCGGGGAGGACCCAGGGTACAAGTTGTTACTTGTGGGACATTTATCTTGTGGTTAGTTGTTGTTAATTATTTAGATATACGGATCAGAAATGTGTTGAAGCTACCAGAGATTTTCAAGCTCTCTTCACTCCCAAAACACAGGTTAAAATATTTAGATGCAATAGGATGGCCTTCAGAACTGGAGGCCTAATGTTCAGTGGTCTCTTCACATTTGTTCTTTAATTATAAAGACACATGGATATACAAACCTATCTAAGCTGGAGATAAAAGCATAGCCACACATACATTTGTGCATTTAAATAGTTTTCCGCTGGGATCTATAAATGGATTAGTGTTGTTACTGAATAGGAATGGTGGTTTTTCTTCCTGTTGGAAGAAAACACAGTGAGAAACACAGCATATAATATGACTTACCACTGTCTTAAAATTCCCCTATCTTACAAACGCAAAAGAATAAAAATGATTTCACAACTGAGACAAAAGTGAGAGACAGGTCTGATGATTGGATTTTGCTATTTAAAAAAACATAAAGGTGTAGCCAGCACATTCCATTTCTCAAGAGAAGCCTGGCAAGCCCTCAACGCAGCAGATAGAATGCCCTTGGTGCACACCACACAGGAAAGACGTACAGAGTCACTACTTTGCTATGAAATCAGAACAGACTGAATGTTTGCTCTCAAAAGCCTGGTGAAAAGACTTCAAATAAAACAAAAATAGAGTAATTTCACGTTTCACAACAAGAGGTGGACACATGCTGACAGAAGCTGTCAGGAGCCTCTGGATTGACTGGTAGCCAAAGCCCAGGAGAAATCCAAACATCTGATGGCCCGGGTCTGAGAAAGACACTGGAAATGCACAGGATTTTGAGTAATTAGCAGGATTTAATACAGAGCAAAGAAAGTGGCTAAAACAATTATAATTTCAGCATCTTGTGTGATTCTCTGCGTTATCATTGATGTTTTTTTGCAGTGCTCTTGCCCCAAAGGAAAAGTCATGACACATGACAGAATCCACTAACAAGAGTTTTATCAAGACAAAGAGAAAGGGATAGATGTGATCAGGCCTGAGGAAGGACACATGTGAGAAAGAGACCGGGGAACATGGGACCTTCTTATAAGGGCCAGGACGCGCCTGTGCACACAGGCCGATGTGGCTATTCCACGCACGCACACAGATCTCGTGGTCACATCCGCCCGGCTATGTGAGCACGGTAACCATGGGGCATGGGTCACGCAGGATGTATGACCCGGAAATTACTAAGCAGAGATGACTAAGTGTCCTGCTGGGCATGCACGACCATGGGGGCATGGTTGGAATTCCTGTCAGTCATGGCTTGGGGGGTGGATTTGTTCTCATGAGGTAACTTGATAGATCCAAATCCATGATGACTTTTTAGGGTTACTGAGCAGTTGAACTTGAAGATTTGAGAAGTCCTCATAAGTCTAAGCCCTCCATGTCATTTGGGCTCTCAAAAGCAATAACTAGTTTCCAATAAAGGGCATTCTAGTAACTAGGGATTTCTCAATCCTCTGGGGTTATTTGCTTGCTAACATTCATATTCATAGAATAAGCAAAGGAAGGCATTGATTCTCTGGGCAGACACAATAATAATTGTATCTGAGATTTCTCTTTATGCTAGTCTCAGAAGCAGGACAGGGCAAGAAGGGACAGAAAACTAGCAAAAAAAAATATACCCTATGCTTGTCTGTAGCTTCCTAGGGGTCCCATGGAGACTGAAGCTAAAACTCATCTAGAGTTGGTCCAACTGTAAGGAACACTGGGCACATATCACTTATCACAAGCCCATCAGTTGCCAGCTGAGATCTGTTCCAGGCAGAAAAGGAGTGTTAGGGGTGGGTGGGGCTTCTGGAGACATAATTCAGTGTAATTCTTCAGAGAAAGGGGCCACTTTGAGTTACTAACAGGCAGCCCTCAAAGATGAACCTAAGGAACAGAATTTCTAGGGAAAGGGTTTGGAAAAAGGAAGGGGTAAGGAAGCTTCCTGAAGAATGGTAACAGATAAACTGCACACTCAGTAATATCCTTGTCAAATAAAGCCACGTGGCAAAGACATGGTTCCCTGACAAAACCTTATGGAAAGCTATCTCATGATGTGTTTATTCCTCAAGTACTAACCTGTGATATTGTCTAGTCTAGAGCAATACAAAGTTTTATGTTTTGATATTTTCAATTCTGTCCTGTCTTAGGTAATGCAAATCATATACATCAATGATCCTCCCAAAAATGAACATTCAATTAATTATGTGGTAGAGTCATCAAATTGAAAAAATGATTTCAGAAAGTTGATAAAAAATATAACCACTAGGAGGGAGTAAAAATAAATGCACTTTTCAAAAATCTGATAATGATCCATCTCAAGTCAGGTTCATATTGTACAAAGTGAGGAAATCTTTCTAAAATGAAGCTCTAATAATAAAATTCGGCATTTTAATTGATCTAAGTGTACACATTGTAAGTGATGCCAATCCATGTATTCTGGTATCCACCTTTAATTCTGAACTACAATTCAAGATTGCCAAGATCTATATAAATCACATTGACTGTGGCAATGACTTCACTTTAGCTTCACCCAAAGATCAAGAGCAACATAACCTTGAACCAGGAGTCAGCTACATTCTTTCTCAGATATTCCATTCATTTGATAGGAACAGTCTTCACAGGCTACAAATTTCCATGTTTTTTTTTTTTCTTGTGCAAAATCAACCCCCTTGTGCTTCATTTCGGTCTATGACACTTGGCCAGTGATCTAGTTCATAAATATGTAATCAGTATAGTATGCAAACAAGGATATTGAAAAAAAAAACAATCTCATGCTTTCCAACGACTATGGCTGAATTTAATAAAATGATTGAAATATACAGATCTATTTGTTTATGTAAATTTACAAACATATAGACAAGTTTGTGATGATGAGTGTATTTTGACATTATTAAGCACTAAAGCTGTTTGGATTTTGTTTTTTCTTTCATTTTCTCATCTCTGGATTAAACTCTCATCATGCCCCCGTGCTGTGGGTCTCTAGAACCCACTTTGACTAGAATGTCTTTAGCTACAAATGTTGTTTTCTCTAGAGAATGCCACCACGTGATTATTTATTTAGATAATCATATTGGTGACTGTCTTAGTTAGGGTTTCTATTTCTGTGAAGAGACACCATGACCATGGCAACTCTTATATAAAAAAAAAGACATTTAATTGTGGTGGCTCACAGTTTCAGAGTTTTTGTCCACTATCATCATGGTAGGACATGGCAGCATGTAGGCAGATGTGGTGCTGGAGAAGGAACTGAGAGTTAGTACATCTTGACACACAGAAAGTAGTCACACTGAGCAAAGCTCAAGCTAAGGAGACCTCCAAGCCTAAACCTGTCTCCACAGTGACACTCTTCCTCCAACAAAGCCACACCTACTCCAACAAAGCCACACTTCCTAATGGTACCACTCCCTTTGGGGGCCATTTTCTTTCAAACCACCACAGTAACTATTTTGTTCACTAAAGAAACTTCACCATCAGTCAAATTCAGTTTTCAGATAGATACCTGGCTATCAACTTTAAGGAAAGATGGATACAAAGGAAAATGAGAAACAACCTGATAATATGGTCAATTGGATTATTTGAGAACAGTGCAATTCTCAATATTTCTTTCCAATGTTCTGTGTATTATTATCTTTCTACTTAAGGATCTTAAAACATTTTTGTTCCAGACATCCACTGTGAAATCAAAATTAAATATAAATCTTCAGTTAACTGTGATTCCATTAGCATTGTGAAATGTACAATATTTCCAGAGTGAATTTTTGTTCTGTCTTTCCATGAAGCTGATTAAAGCTTCCCACCCCTCTCCAGGTGTAGCAGAAGGTGTGTAATGACAAGAAAATGGACTCTTGGATGCCAATAACCTGTAGGTGTACATGGAACAAAGCATACTATCACTAGGAAACTTGTGTTTATCTCTATAGCAGTGAGTAGAGCTCAAGGTCCGGCTCAAGGCCTCTGGTTTCTGGTACACCATCTTCACTGGGTCCTCATTGAAACTCCTCTTGGATATTCTGTTGTTGCACTGAGTCATGGAGATCCTGTACTCCCTTCGCACACTCCAGCAGGTCAAAAATGGGCAACTTTTAGCCTGGTTCAACCCAAGGCCCAGGTTGTCGGTCTTGGTGGTAGTTGAGCTGGTCGGTGTGGGCCATTAGGACCACACCCTCAGGTGAGGAGCAGAGCCAGCTCTCATAGGCTCATGCCATTAGGACCAGCTCTCCCATGCCTGTGGTGAGTGGTTGAGCCATCTTTCCTGAACATTGGGGTCAGCTCTCAGCAGCACCAGCTCCCCTGCTGCACTACCCAGCAAAGGGCAGGGCCAGCTATCTTGGGGCCAGTAAGAGACAGAACTGGCTCAGCATGGCTCTCAGATTTCAACATGCATAGTTCCTATGATCCCTGTAGTAGCACAAGACATAGACATCAGTCTGGATCCTCACTGTTGTTGGGCTATGCACCCAGACATGACCCACAGCAGCATCCTGGGTCTGGCCCCATGTGACTGTGTAGGCCACTTGGAATGGCATGGTCTGTAGCTAGAGTTTTCTCCAGTCCTGCATGGCCCACGGTCTGGACAAATCTCTCTCACCTGCCAGTCCCGCAGCTGCTTAGACCCAACCAAATAAGCACACAGAGACTCATATTGCTTACAAACTGTATGGCCACAGCAGGCTTCTTGTTATCTAGTTCTTATATTTTAAATTAACCCATTTCTATTAGTTTATAAGTTGCCATGTGGCTCGTGGCTTACCAGTACCTTACATCTTGCTTGTTATGGCAGCAGCTGGCAGCGTCTCTCTGACTCAGCCTTCCTGTTTCCAGAATTCTCCTCTCTCCTTGTCCCGCCTATACTTCCTGCCTGGCTACAAGCCAATCAGCATTTTGTTTATACAGAGAGATAAACATAGCAATGGTTCCTGTGGCAGTGAGGTTCTTGGACACCAACATGGCCACAGGTGGTACCCCAGAACCCTGGCACTGGCACTGCTTTTAATGGTATCAGAAGCCATAGACATCAACACAGACCTTGGCTGCAGTAGGGCCACAGATCCAGACATGTCCCACAGCAGCATCCCTGGCCTAGATAACACCTTGGCCCCAGTGACAGCACAGCTCTCAGCACCAGAGTGGCCAAAGAATGCAGCCTAGAGCCTAAGTACACATGTGGCCTTTGTTGGTACCACAGGCCATAAGTCTCATTTCTGAGTTGCTTCTAGTCAAGTGACACAGTCACTCAGTGTCCTCCTCTCCTATCATTATTGACACTAAGGAGCATACTTCTTCCAGGAATTTTTTATAAATATCTATTTATTTGTTCATTTAGTGTGCCTTTGTGAGTGTGTGTGTGTGTGTGTGTGTGTGTGTGTGTGTGTATGTGTGTGTGTACTGTGCCAGGGCAGGGCTTTAAAGGTGAGAGGATAATTTCATATAGATTCTAGAAATCAACCTCAGATCACCAGACTTGGCAGCAGGTGGGGTTACCTGCTGTGCCATTTTCCTGGCCCAGCACTGATGGTTTTAAAATCGAAACATCAATATATCCTGAAAAACTTTGAAGATGAACTACATCTTGCAGTATCTAATATTCAGCCAAGATGCCATTTGTGTGTGTAAAGATGAGCAAGCACACCCATGTCATTAACATGCCCATTTTGTCTTTAACAAATTATAAAAATACACATATACCAAAGAACTGGTTTAAAGTAAATTTCTTTATGATTTAATGCCAGCAACCGTTTAATTGTGTCCATTTCATATACCATATGTCTCAGGTCATATTAAAATGCCTTGGATGGAAAGGACTGAATGGAAAAAGTTTAAACAGCCCCACTCTAGATCAGGTACTGGTTGATCACAGTTGTTCAGTGAAAGGCCAGAAGGAAAGGGCATCCCCACTGCTGAGAAGAACACACTCTACTCCACCTGCAGACCTTTCCAGGTGCCTCCTTTGGTACTTTTCACTGTCTTTTCTACAGAAAATTGTGAACCAATTCTTTGTTTCCTCATCTCTACAAAGATGTCTGCATCTTTCCCAACTATGTAAATTGACTTTTAAATTACTCTAGCTCCTGAGATAGAGTTTTCTTGTGATTATTATCAATAGGTAAATATAAAGACAGCTAATTGTCCCTCAGTACGTGCAAAAGAAAACATACCTGGTGTAGCTCTACTGTAGCCTGTGTGATTTGTGACTTCTGTGTGGTGATATTTTATCTGTGTACCCCAATAAAGCTTATCTGAGGATCAGAGGAAAAAGCCAGCCACTATAGTAAACATAGAGGTCAGGCAGTGGTAGCACATGCCTTTAACCCTAGCATTCGGGAGGCAGAGATCCATCTGGATCTCTGTGAGTTCAAGGTCACACTGGGAACAGAGCCAGGTGTGGTGGCACATGCCTTTAATTCTAACACTAGTTAACCATAAAGGTCTGGAGGTCTTTACAGACAGACAAGAAGTGACAGAGCTGGGCAGGAAGAGAAAGTGATGTAACTGGGTGGAGAGAGGAAGTGAGACAGCAGAACGGAAAGACATATAGGCGTGATATACAGGAAGTAGGTCTCTCTGGAGGCTGAGGAGTCTGTAAGGTGAGGTTGGCTGTGGCTGGTCCTATTCCTCTGATCTCTCGGTTTTCATCCCAATATCTGGCTCCCAGTTTTTTTTACTAAATAAGACTGTTTAGCAATTTGTTTTACACTTCTGGCAACTTCTCTTTTTTCTGTTCTCTTCCTTCTTCTTTTTTAATGAGACAGCTTTATTGAAACATAACTCATACTCTATAACAGTTATACATTTGGAGTATATAGTATGTAAAATATGAGCATTATGCCTTAGTATATTCAGTATATGTTAATACAGTCACAGATACAGAAGTCACTGCAGATAATTATAGAGCATTTCATCATGTCAGGAAATCCCTCTCCTGTCCCTTATCCAATCCATTTTTCTTAGGTAACTGTGATTAAAAACTTTACTTGTCTGGATATTTCATATTCATGGGTCTATATGATATTTGTCTTGTTTTGTTCAGCATGTTGTCTTTGAAAGTGATCTATGGCCGGGCGGTGGTGGCGCACGCCTTTAATCCCAGTACTCGGGAGGCAGAGGCAGGTGGATCTCTGTGAGTTCGAGGCCAGCCTGGTCTACAAAGTGAGTTCCAGGAAAGGTGCAAAGCTACACAGAGAAACCCTGTCTCGAAAAACAAAAACAAAAAAAACAAAAAAAAAAAGAAAAAGAAAGAAAGTGATCCATGTTGTGATATGTGTTAGCACTGTGTTCTTTGACTGAGTAGTGTCTCATTGTATGGTTGTACAGCACTTCGCTTATCCGATTATCCTCTTGTGGCTATTTAGTTCGTTGAGTCTTGTAGCTACTGTAATGCTGCTAGGAAGACTCTTGTATTCCTTATTGCGCATTAACTTGTCTTGCCATGCCTTTTGACTATATGCTTGGGGGTGGAGTTCCCAGGTAGGTGATGAAGAACTGCTTGTCTTCTGGAGCAGCTGCTCTGGCAAGTCCACCTTTGCCAATCATTCCTAGTGCCTTTGGCTCCTTTCATCTAAATGGTGAGCCTGGAAGACAGGAACGGTGGAGGGAGAGCCAAGGCTTCCAGCTTTCCGATGAGCATGAAGTGAAGTCAGTGGGATTTCCACAGGGAGACTGGCACTGCCCAAATGCAGATTCAACAGCGTGTCAGCGTCATTGACACAATGGGAAAGTTCACACATGAATCTATGAGCACAAGTTTTATGGCCAGCTCTCTGTTCCTATTGGTAAGTAAAGTAGAAGAAGGTTCTATTTAGGACAGACATCCTAAATGAAGGATGGGGGTAGACTCAAGCAGTGGAGACCTCACTAATAATTAAAAAAAGGCCATAGTAGGATTATATTTCTGAAAGGGAGAGAGAGGGGGAAGTAGGGGGAGAAAAGGGGGAGGGAAAGGGAAGGGAGCAAAGGAAAGGGAAGAGGGAGGGAGGGAGGGAGAGAGAGAGAGCTTCTTCAGGACAAAGCATACTGTGGAAGCCTTTAAGCTCTTGCGCACAGCCCAATTTTCTTATTTTCCAAATATATTTCTGTGTGAAAGCAAAGGATGCCATGGTTGAATCTTACCTTAGTTGCCATTTGCTTAAATGAATTTTTCCCTTAAATAAATATTTGTTTACTTAAGAACAAGTGAGTCCTACTCTTCTTTCTCCTGACTTCTCCTCACAGGCGTGCTCTCAAACTTAGAAGATCTTTTTTCATCCTAAAAAACAAAGAGGAAGAGGAAGAAGAAACAAACATTGATGACCTATCTGTGAAGATCACAAAAATGGTAAAAGGTTATCTTAAGAGACTGTGACACAGAGAGCAGAATATAAAACGGAATTCACCCCTGTGGTGATATATTGTGTACCCTAATACAATTTGCCTGAAAATCAGAGGACAGAAGAAGCCACTAGATTAAACATAGATGCCAGGCAGTGGTGACACACACCTTTAATCCCAGCACTTGGGAGGCAGATCCATCTGGATCTCTGTGAGTTCAAAGCCACCCTGGACTACATGAGTTTGATCCAGTCTAGGAGAGAAAGAGAGCCAGGCGGTGGTGGCACACACCTTTAATTTCAGTACTGAGAAGCACACATGCCTTTAATCCCAACATTTGTGATCTCATTCCTTTGCTTGGGTGCTGTGGGATGGTCTGTATGTCAAATGTGTTGCTGATTGGTCAATAAATAAATCACTCATTTGGCCAGTGGCCAGGCAGGAAGTGTAGGCGGGACAAGGAGGAGAATAGAGCTGGGAAGTGGAAGGCTGAGTCAGGAAGACACTGCCAGCCGCCATCAGGACAAGGAAGATGTAAAGTACCGGTAAGCCACAAGCCACGTGGCAAGGTATAGATTAATAGAAATGGATTAATTTAAGCTGTAAGAACAGTTAACAAGAAGCCTGCCACGGCCATACAGTTTGTAACCAAAATAAGTCTCTGTGTTTACTTGATCGGGTTTGAGCGGCTTGGGACTGGCGGGTGAGAGAGATTTGCCCTGACTGTGGGCCAGGCAGAAAAACTCTAGCAACACTTGGGAAGTCACGTGCCTTTAATCTCAACACTAGGAGGAAAGAGATGGCTGGATGGAGAAAGTTATACAAGGCATGAGGAGACAGGAACTAAAGGCTTTTTTGGGTGGAGCCTTTCAGGTGAAGACTTAGAGAATTTCAGTGAGAGGATTTGTAGAGTTGGGGAGGTGAGATGTGGCAGTGGCTTGTTCCTTTGTCTCTCTGATCTTTCAGCATTTACCCCAATATCTGGCTCCAGGGTTTTTTATTTATTAGACCATTTACCAGTTTGTGTTATATACCCCACAGTTGAGTGTTGCTTTTGCAATTGACTTTAGAAATGTAATCTGGGCTGGAGAGATGGCTCAGGGGTTGAGAGCACTGACTGCTCTTCCAGAGGTCCTGAGTTCAATTCTCAGCAACCACATGGTGGCTCACAACCATCTGTAATGAGATCTGGTGCCCTCTTCTGGCCTGCAGTCATACATGCTGTATACATAATAAATCTTTAAAAAAAAAAAAAAAAAAAAGAAAAGAAAAGAAATGTAATCTACTCCAGCCTTCTTGTTGTTAAAATGAGAGTGTAAATGAAGTGATCCATACAGGTTCACACAGCTGGCAGATGTCACAGTCCTCAGACTCCATCGTATTTCCCTGTATATTAATAGTAAGTTGAAAATTCAGAAGCACCTCCTTGGAACACCAGCACACGGACATTGGGAGATTTGGAAAACCCCAAGGATTCTAGGATCCATACTGGAACCAGGCTTGGGGTGTGGCAAAGTGAAAGGGGGTGGCCTTCAAGCTGATCCTCAGAGCAGTATCAGCACTTGGCATCCTCTTGCCTTCACGGAAAAGAGATCCCAGGTTTATTTCACACAAAGTACCAGTGAATGAGTCAAAGTCCCGTCCAGGTAATAATAGGTGCAGTTTTCATTAGGAAAAGAAGTCTCTTGTCTATCAAGAGTACAATCACGATGCAAAATGTCCTACAATGTACCACGAGTTTTGATTTCAGGTTTTCTCCCCTACACAACAAAGAAAACAAATCTCTTACTGTGAGGCAATTTGAGACTTTATTTATTCTTATGCAACAAGCCTTCATTTCTGCTCTTGTTTTTGTTTTTGCTTTCTCTCTCTGCACATCTGTTTCATTTTTAAAGGATTTTTTTTCCAGTGCTTGTTCATAGATAGTGGTCGGCTGGTATGACACTGGAAACCAAAGTCCTAAGATAAATCAAACATTTCCCCCAACATTTCAATTAGGCATGGGAAATATTTTTTTCCCTCTTTTTCCATTGATTTCCTTAACAGAAAGATTCTTTTTAAGAATACAAAGCAGAAATCGCTCTCATTTCTGTAAACTCACACAAGGGGATGTTTAAAAATTAAGAAAATACTTTGCACACTTCGACATGTGTCTGTAGACAAGAACAGTAAGTGATGTCTGACCCTTTGGGTCACTTACATTGCAACAGACATTGTGTTCGGCTCTTGTGTGTGTCAAGACTCCTTTCTGCACAGAGACTATTCCTTAGACTTTTCTGTGAGCCCCTCAAAGCCCTCTTCCCAGCCTCCAGGGTCAGCTACCCTGCTTCTCTTCACTCATCTGCTTCCCATATTCTTTCCTGAGGCTTCTCTGTCAGTTAGAAAAGGCTGTAGCTTATGTTTTGTGCTGTTGACCAACATGTTTATGTGAGCAGTTGGTGTGAAAGGAGAAGCTTGTGTGAAAAGAATGGATGTGGGCTTTGCTTTGTTTGTTAGGTTTTGGTTATTTAAAAGCTCATGAAAGAGGTACAATAAGAGGGGAAATCAATCCTTGATTTGGTTTATGAACTTTCTAAAAACGTTTATTAAGGAAAATAGTTGGTAAATTTTTTCCAAGTATAAATGTGCCTTTAAGTTTTAAACATGGATTTTAAACAAAATATTTTATGATGGTTTTTTTTTTCATGAGGAAACTTAACACACCAGATTTATAATTCCTAATGAAAAAGTAGTCTTGAAATGTTTCATCTTCCTCATTTATTAATCTTTGTTCCCAATCCTACTTCTGAAATCACCTCCTTCGGATGCCTTAGGTGGGAAGATGGGCGGGCAGTCCAGGTACCTTTCAGAAAACACAGCTTTTTCAGCTCTGCTCAGAGCCAGCAGCCTTTGAAGTCACTTCCCAAGGTCTTCCCCTCCTGTAAAAGTTGGGTCTCCCAGTGAGCAGCCACCTGCGCTGAGGGGAGCTAATCCATTAGAGTTCCCATCTCTAAGAAGGTGCCACGGTGCCTGGGGCGACCACGGAGTTTCAGTCCGAGCACCTGCTGGGGGATGGGTCTGGGAGGCTCCTTGTTACAGACATTAGATGGGTCAGGACAGAAACACAGGCGCCTTTCATCTGACCCAGCGATGAGAGGGCGGGGCGGGGGGAATTCCTTTTCTAATTACTTTACGGGTCACTTCTCGGAGACTCCTGTCAATGTCTGACCCTCCTAATCTATTGGAGAAATTTCTGCAAAAGAAAAAAAAAAAATCACACGCTACCGAAGCCGCCGGCTTTTTCCTTCTGTAAATGGCATTGGTGATCCTGCGTTTGTGGTCCTGCCGGGCAGTGACGACTGAAAGCGGGAAATCCAGGCCGCTATGCTGAGCTTTTTAAGGGCGCTCCCTCCCTAATACCTCTTGGGTTGTCTGGGTGTTGTAGCCCCAGTTCCATTGCGCTTGAAGACTTATGACATGTTCGAACTGCTAGATTGCTCCCATCTTTTTGAGTTAACCTCTCCAAATTTTAGCCACAGAGCAAAACACCAAGGGTGTGAGAGCTGCTGCTGTCCATCTGCGGGCACATAGTTTCCGGAGGGTCAGGGGAGGCAGGAGATGTGAGGGTTTGGCGAGATGAAGAAAGTTCCCCAATCAGCTTCTGCACAGAGACCTCGAACTCCTGTCCCCCTTTGCTCTCGTATTACTAACACTCTTCCTCCTGTGGGGTGGATTTCTCTTTTCTTGTTTCATCCTGGAGGCAGTCATTAATATGTCTGACAACACAAACAGTGACATACCTGTTTTCAATTAAAAAGACAAAACGTGCATTTTTGTTTGTTTGTTTGTTTTTCATACAGGGTAGATAGAATTCCTTAAGGAAAATGCAAAAAGAAAAACAAAACAAACAAAAATCAGACAAGCCTAAGCCAAACCGACCATTTTTAATATCTTGAAATGTAGCTTTATTGTTACTTTTCTGAGATACAAATTTATTTTCAAAATAAGATCATAAGTAATAAATACTATATTAAATTACATTTTATTTAGCACTAAATATGAACTCCATCATGGTTAAATGATATGCTTATTATATGGATGTCTATTTTATAATATTCTGGACACTGTTTACCATGCAATTTCTTTCAGAAGAAGGTATACTATCTCCTCTGCCATGTTCTGATTTGAATAAAAACAAAATAAAGACTCATAATGCTGAGTGTGGCATATTCTTTCATTTTATTGTTTACTTTCTAAAATATATATTTAGGTCAATCTTTCCATACACTGTTTTTAGGTCAGAGATATGAAAACATTCTTTGGAATGTGACACTAGTGAGATTGATTAAGAATGGCAAAATACTCTAAATTAAAATCAATGTCTCCCTCCTATAGCAAAATGGTGTCAGGGGTTCTCAGAATCTGACAGATCTCCTGCCAAAGGCAGGAAAATTGGCCCACCCACACCTTTTCTTTTCTCTGAGAAGTAGACTTTGAAGGCAATATTTTATTCCTAGACAAATTAGTTTTTGAGTAAAATTTTTCAAATTCATATCAAAATTCTTAAAGCTGCAAAATACTTATTTCAAGAAAGAAGTGAAAAATTTCAGAAACTAAAGACTTTTTTAAGGTCTGAAATTCCTTGAAAAGTTACATACCCTTCAAAAACAAAAACAAAAAACAGGTTTTTCTGATCACTAAAAATGGACATCTTATAGACCTCTTAATTATTAAAAGTTGATTAATGAAAAACGATTTGTTTTTCCACTGTAAAGAGTGAGTATTTAGTCTATTTCAAGGTTCAATCCACTTTTTCCTCTTATTTATTTTTTTTAAGTTAATTTACATCTATTGTACAAAACAATGTTTCATGATACCATTTTTTAGACATTTATATGATGTACTTTGATCATATTCACCTGCTGTCATCTCTCATCTCTCTTGTTCCCTCTTCCCCTCCTCCTGATATCCTTCATCCTATAGGTCCAAATTTCTAAAAGCAACATTCACCATCTCTTTACCTGGTTCCTTCCTGGGTGTAGTTGGAATCCAGTCATGTGTACACCATCTAGGGAGATGCAGTGGTCCATGAACAGCCCATTGGTAATGATGCCTCTGTTCCAGCAAGCCATGCTGATCCTGTTCTGTTTAGGTCTATGTTCAGTGAGATATGGCAGTACACTTGGTCCTGGTGCTGGAGCTCATGGTTCCTCCCATGAGGCTACATTCAGGAATCTTGTCCTCTCAATCTCAGGCATGCCCTGATGCCTTGTGACCATTTTTTCTACCTTTCTGGATTACCCCTTGACGACCATATCATCTATATTTAAGAGCTTTATATATTCTTAGGCATAAGACCATGCTCTATAAACAAACGCTCATTAGAATTTAGAAGTGATACCTACTGGATACGTCTTTGAGTCATATTCTTCCATGTGCATGCCTTTCTATGCCTTCCTTGCTGCCTTTCAGAAAGAAATAAAGCTAGTTGCTCACTGTGACCATGTTCCAAAGCACATTTATGATACCACAGGCATTTTTCTCTGTTGGTGAACATTCAGTGTATAATTATTTGTAATGCTGGAATTACACATCTTTGGAAGAACGTGTTCTAATTTAGCATGAGTACTGGGGAGAGTGCTCACTGTCCCCAAATACTTGGATTAGAGTCTACAAGTTTGTGACATGCAGCAGTGTCCATCTATAAGCTATACACACAATGAGAAACACATAGACCCAAAACAAATTCATATAAATGCAGCACACAAGGACAAGTTTGAGCAAACAATACTAGAACAAAGTAAGCCAAGGAGGGTTCCGTGGAAGCATGTTAGCTATCTTTTGGCAGTGAGATTATGGAAACGTTTCTATTGGTGGGTTTTCTTATCTGTGTGGAGTATTACTTCAAAACTCAATGTTGCTGTATGATAGAAAATGTATATCTCAATTACCTGGTAAATGCACATTTTAAAGCATTTAGTTGGAAAACATCATTACTTTCTGTTTTAAATTTTATGAATGCAATGGAAATGTGGATAGGCTCAGCCAGAGAGCAGACAGCTACTTAAGGGAGTAAAACACACTCTTCTTATATCATATTTGTGCAGAGGTGGAACAAGACAGGATGGAGGGCAGTAGAGCAAACAGGATGATCTTTTGATGAAACCTCATGACTCACAAGAGAAGCCTTTGTGTTAGGATATTTAAACTTCTGCTATAAGCTAGGGACTCGGTACTTCTGATACATGTTCTGTTTTCAGAATGAAAAAATGCAATAATCTATAAAGAAAAACTGCTCAATTTGTTTTTGCAAGGTAATCGACCTATTTTTTAAAAAACTGAATCATCATACTGTTATAAATAGACTCTGAAAATGTTGAACCAATGGAGGAGGTGGAAGCAGACTGGATTGCAACAGGCAGAAGGGGAAAACCTTCTGCATACACAAACAGAGACTGACACCAGGTCCTGTGAGCACTTGCTACACATGTCTGATGGCCTGCCTTCGACCCCAGACAACATGTTTTCTGAGTCCAATAACAGTATTGTGACATGTGCACACACACACACACACACACACACACACACACACATACACACACACTACTATAATAATAATAATAAAAATAATAATAATAATAATAATGAAGTCCAAACATAGTTCTTCTATGGTGCTAATTTCCTTTCACTGGTTGAAGTGAGCTTTGGTGTCAGCATTATCAGAATTTAATAATGAATGAATATTGTTATTTTATTCTTGGAAAGATTATGCATTTGCTTTAAGAGGGAAACATTTATTCTCTTTGATTATGACGGTGCTCATCAATTTTTCATTTCTCTCATAAGTGCTCCTGATCAGGATAATGAAGCTGAGATGAGCAATTCATCAGCCCCTGATGCAGATCAGTACAGGGCTTCCATTATTCTAGAAATTCACTCTCATTTATCCAGTGCAATGCAGATATTAATCCTGCCCCTTCCTTATATTTTTCTTCATCTTTTAGAGACTGATAAATGAAAAAGTGCTTTGTAGAAAGGATCAGGGAGCTCTGAAGTGCTACACAAATGTAAGGTATTATTATTTAAAATTATGATCCATGTTCGGTGTTTTGAATGGTGCTTTTTGTTTAATCATGATGCCTGGTTCTTCTCGATTGCTCGGAGGATCAACCAAAAGGGCTCGTTGATTGGTAAATGAATGTCACACTCTTCTTTTCATGTAGGCATCTGGAATGATCATTATTCCCTTCTCAAGGATGACATGCGTCAGAAGGGATGGGAACGTGGCTCTTTAACATTTCATGATTCCGCTCTGTCAGATAAATGGCACAAATTTTAGGTATTCCTCTGCACCCCATTCTGTCCTACTCTGTCCCTAATTTCTCTGACATTAATGGACATACAACCCCACCTTATGAAACTCTCATTCCTGACAATTCCTTGAATCTCACTTTAACTTTCTTTCCTTGAAAAAGAATTCTCAGTTTAGTATTAGAAACACATAGAACTCTCTATAATAAATTTTCCTGTACTCTAGTGTCCTAGATGGTCTTAGACACTGTAAATTAACTTGTCCTGAAAGCCTTCAGTTGGATACAATCAAGTTGTGAACAAACAAACTCATCTTCACCTTTGTCCACATTGGAATTCCTTATCCTTGTAACTCTGCCCTAGCCATCCTGTACTAGCCACATGGCCCCCTGTAACCTATGCTTGTTGTCTGAGCCCCTGATGAATGCAAAAAATGAGAGGTCACTAGGAGGGAGGGGATTCTTAAATGTAAGCATTTCTTTTATTAGGACAGTGTTGTATTTAATACAACACTAACGACATGGTTGCTCTACAGAGTAATAGCATTCAACCTGCCATATAGTAAATAAGGGATAAGAAACTTGGTTTTATTTAAAGAATGCCAATAACTAGGAAGCAGACTAATGCTCACCTTTTAAAGAGTCATATTTATCTTTATTTATGTGCATGTGTCTTTGTGAGTACATGAGGATTTGGGGGTGCACAGTGGCCAGGAAAGAGTATCAGATCTCATGGAGCTAGAGCTACAGGCAGATGTGAACCACCCAGAGTGGGTGCTGGGATCTGAACTCCAGGGAAAAACAGCAAGTGCTCCTAACTGCTGAACATTCTCCACCCCCAAATGCCTACCTTATATGTTTGGGAAATTTTCTTTTGAGTATCACAGAGCAAGTTAAAAAAAAAAAACAGAGCTGGGAACTGACTAAAGTCAATTTGAGACTTTGGGATACTATTCACCAGGTCTGACTGTGTGGGACATTCAGTACTGAATGCTTGGATGCTTCACCTTACTTCCTTAACTACATGCAGATTATTACATTTAAAAGTAAGCTAGCAATCTGAAAACATGGTGAATGCAGGTCCTTAGCATTTTTTTAAATGTATGAGATTATCTAAAAGGACAGTCAGTGTAGTGGTTTGAGTAAGAATGGCCCTCATAGGCTCAAACATTTGAATGCTGAGTCACCAAGGAGTGGCACTATTTGAAAGGGTTAGAAGGATTAGGAGGTATGGCCTTGTTGAAAGAAATATGTCACTGGGGTGGGTTTTGAGGTTTCAAAATCTCATGCCAAGCCCAGAACCTCTCTCTCTCAGCTTGCAGATCAGGATATAGCTCTCAGTTACTCCTTCAGCACCATGCCTGCATGCCACCAGGTGCTGTGGAATAATCCTGTTGTACACTCTAAAGATTTGTCACTCAAAATGGTTTAATAAAATGCTGGTTGGCCACTAGCCAGGCAGGAAGTATAGGTGGGGTGACCAAACTAAGCATGATGGGAAGGAGAAGGGCAGAGTCTGAAGAGTTGCCAGCCAGACACAGAGGGCACAGGAGATGAACGTGCCATGATAATAAAGATACTGTCATGTGGCAGAGAGTAAATAAGGAATATGGGTTAACTGAAAATATAAGAGTTAGTAATAAGCCTGAGCTATTGGCCAAGCATTTATAATTAATATAAGTCTCTGTGTGGTAATTTGGGAAGTGGTTGCCAGGTATTTGGGAGTTGCTGGGAGGACAGAAACATCTGCTTACATATGGTGTACCAATGTGTGGCTGAGATTTCCACATAAAACCTGACCAAGCTTAAAAAAGGATTCTAGACACACAAGAATGGAATCAAGCACAGCTTCTTCAGTGGTCTCTGTTTGCTGGCAGTGAACAGAGGCATGGCTCCTTTAAGAGATGGATTCCTGGTTCAGTGATAGCAGCAAAAATCAAGCAGCTCTTTTCAGAGGCCCTGCTATCACTTATATGGAGATTACTAGTAATGGGTGGCATGCTACTCAGTGACAGCATGGACCTAGAAACTTTCCAGAGTTGGGCAGGTAAACATGGCTCCCCATGAGACTAGACTCTCAGGGAAATGAGTGGGAAGAGCCAGCACTAGCATGCCATGATCAAAGTTGAACAGCAGGTTTTTGCTTATGAAGACAGAAAAGGTTACAGATGCCCAATAAGGACAGATTCAGACAAAAAGGCCTCTGAACAGGTCACAGTGTGTTGAAAAAAATGTGCTTAGGCTTGGAAGAGAGAAGAAAAAGGGAAGAAACAGTCGTAGATTAAAAAAATGATTTAAAAATAATAAAGTAAGGTTCTTAAAAAAGAATAGAGTAATAAAAAAATATAATAAGCCACATGAAGGTAGAACATACACAGAGAGCCTGAATAGTGTATGTTATTGTGTTGTCTTTAAATTTTTTGACTGCTGATAAACAAACGATAATGGCTAAAAGACATTTGATTACGAAAGCTGCTAGATTAAACCTGCCTATATATTTAAAAAAATATCTTGACTTCAAAATTTAAGTCAGAAGATACGTTATTTTGGGAAAGTGGTTCTGCTTTTATTTCTATAGGAAATGAGAGTCTGTGGATTTATTCTGGGTTAAGAAAAAATCAGGTTTGATTGAGGAAGACCCCCTGAAGAATCTCCCATGGGAATGGATGGCCCAGGTGATCCAATGTTGCAGAGCACCTCTATTGCAGTTCTCTCTGAGCTCTGAATCCAGAACAGCTTCAAGATTTCTGGCTGAGATAATCTAGCATCACAGACTACTCCACTCAAGACTTAACCATTATCCTAAATTTTCTCAGGGTCCCCATAGATTACCAGCATCCCCAATAAGCAGGAAGTAGTCTAGAGAACTACACCCACAATCCCAAAAGATGGGTTATGGATATTTATTATTGTTTAAGGGGGTTGATTACAAGTTGTTATTGGCAATGGTCTGGAAAAAAGCTGAACACAGGAGATTAGATTCAAGGATCTCGTTCTAAAAAGAAAAAGGGGAGATATAGAAATATGATAAAAGGATAAATTATTGAATCTACTTTAATCCAAAAACCAACTATTAATCTCAGGATAATTTACACTGGTACAGATTTTAGTTTATTGATACAAATTTAAAGTTATTTCTGTTATGCTGTATGTATGTTTCTACTCTTGTTTGGGATATTGTGCTTATACAGCTCATTTAAAAATATAGTGTACAATTTAAAATACAGATTAATAGTCATCTGTAATAGTCAAACTTATAGTCACGTTAGATATATTTTCAAGGTTGTATAGGGATATATTTCAGATATATAGATAATCTTAAAACACTTCAAAGACCTACAGAATATGACATTTAATATGTTTAATAACCTAGCGTTTTTCTTGACAGTGAGACATGTCTGCTCCTAGCAGCACCAATTTACTTCAAAGAAGATGATAGACATTGAAGAAACTCGGTATGGAATTTGTTTTCTTTATGGCAAAAGCTAGCCATATGGGCAAAGAAACTGTCCTTGCCTCAAATTTCTGACAATTACTGTTCAAACTGGACCAGCAGGACACAAAAATGTCAACTGTCAAACTTTGCCTAGACAAGGTAGGACAGTCCTTCAGAATCCCCTGCTTCATAAGAAAGTCTGTCAGATATGCTAGGCATGTAAGCCAGAGTTAGATACCCCAAAGTTACAGAGTAACTTTGAATTATTGTCCAGGCAGCCTGATGCCCCTGTCATTAGGCAACATTTCATCCTTCTGGGGTCTTTAATGGAGTTGAAGACTAGATAGTAATAGTTATAGTTTTCTTTAGTTATGATAAAAGATGAATTAGATACAAAACTTTGGACACAGGATAAGATAGATAATAAAGTATTTTCTCTAATTTTGCCAAATACAAATAGACTAGTTGTTGTAACTGTAATCTTACCTGATAACTGTTTTTGTTGTATATTTACTATGTTAAAGTTAAAACCTTCTTTTTTAATTATACAAAAAGGAAGAAATGCTGAAGAATAATCGTCTTGTACACTGCAAAGATTTGTCACTGGAATTGGTTTAATAAAACACTGATTGGCTAGTAGTCAGCCAGGAAGTATACACGGGGTGACCAAACTAAGGATGATAGAAAGGAGAAGGGCAGAGTTAGAGAGTCATCAGTAAAATGCAGAGAAGCAAGATGAGAATGCCATCCTGAGAAAAGGTACCCAGCCATGTGACTAAACATAGATAAGAATTATGGGTTAATTTGGGTGTAAGAGTTAGCTAGTAACAAGTCTGAGCTATCGGCCGAGCATTTGTAATTAATAAAAGCCTCTATGTGGATTTGGGAATTGCTGGTTGGACAGATACATCCATTTAAAACCATGCTCCCCACCATGATGATAAGGGAGCAACCTCTGAAATGATAAGCAAGACCTAAATTTAATTTGTTTTATTTTGTTTCTTATGAGTTGCCTTGGTCATGATGTCTCCTCACAACAATAGAATAGTGATGAAAACAGTCCAGTAAAGGAAGAGGCTCTTTTAGATATAAATAGCTTATCCAATAGCCTGAGAAAAATTCATGCTAAAGAAATGTTGATCACAACTGGTTTGACAGTATCCTATTATTTATGTTTCCTACGAGTGAGCTTTTTCTAAACTTGAATACGAAGCCAGTGCTCAGTAGCTCCTAAAAGGAGTTAGTTTCCTTGTGTGTTAAACACTTGTCACTGACTCACTTTGAGCCAATGCAGTACTAACGTGTTGTTTTCTTGGCATGTGTATTTCAGAGAGGAAGAAAAAGGGATGTATTTGTTGTGAAAACAAAGTAGTTTATCTTCTGACTGATGGAGCTGTAGGACAGGTGAATAGTTTAGGATGTGGGTAGAGAAGAAATGATGTGAAGTTGCTGAAAAGACCAGGTGAGAATGGCAAGGAATCAAAGAATGCTCTGGGACCTGTCAGGGTGGCAGAAGCATCTAATAAAATAGCAGACCACACATATTGTCAAACTCATCCTTAGTAATTACTTACATAGGATTTTATGAATATGTCTACCTAGGAACATCAGCAGCCTAGTTAATAATGAGACTGCTCTGTTTATACTGATTCCCACGTAGTATGGTCTGGTAATTGTATAGCCATGGTTTTCTCGCCATTTGTAGATCTACCATCTTTTAGACTTACAGCCTTTGACTGGATACTCTTCAGGCAGGAGGCAGGTACAGAGAATTAACCTTGAGAATCACAGAAGTTATAGGTCCAAATGTGGCACACTTCTGTTCTACTGGGAAACCTCAGCCTCATGGTCTCAGATAGAGGCTAATGAGTCCTGAAAGATGGAGAAATCAGCCAGAAGCACAATAAAATCCTACAAGACCTCTTCCATCTTCTGCAGGAGTTAGCTCTGTGATGTTATTGCAGCAGCCCCAATCAGGGCCTAAGTGAGAAAAACATGTCTGTGTTTCATATGTTAGAGTTTCTTCAAGGGAGGAATGATGGTAACAAGACATGATCAGAGCTTAGCCTCAGCAAGGTAAGGAAAGGAGTCCAGAGTAGAGCAGTACCCTTGAGAAAGAGGAGAACTGATAGGAAGTTGGCACAGGTGGATCAGGACACTGAAGCTAGAAAAACTGAAGAGAGGAGTGTAACTGTTGAGATGCAATGACTCACTCATGACAGGTTTTCAGAGTTGAGATTTAGAGATGGACAATGATGCCCAGGGGGAGGCCACCCAGGTTGGTAGGAGAGGGAGAGGAAATGACTCACAATAGCCAAGGGAAAGCGACTGGAGGTCTTGAGCATTACAGTTAATAGATGTGAATTTGACTTCCAGGATTAGAGTGTGTGACAGGTGGGTTTACAAAATGCCCTTCATACTTCACATTGCCATCCTTGCCATTCACTGAGACTGGGACATGTGTTCTCATTGTGGATAAGGTATTCTGACCCAGGGTTCCTCCCTGCTCAGCTGCATGACTTAGACACTGCAGTACAGACAACACTACAGAAGCCGACAATGAAAGTGCTTGTGCCGTATGCTTCGTGTGCCTTTAGTTTTCTGCTTTTGCTGAGGCACGGAGGTTACTTCCAGGTGGATGGGACCAGATGCTAAATCGGATGCTGGAAGACAGGACATGTCAAGCATGAAGAAGAAGAGCTAAGTTGCCCCTCTTGAGTCACCTAAGACCACTGGGGACCAGTCAACAACATAAAGAATTCAAGATCTATAGAGAAGTCTGGAATACCCTCTAGATTCCAGATCGATGAGGAGTAGATGTGGGTTTTTTACATGGTATTGCATTTTCCCAGCTGTAGCTCACTATCGCTGTGACAGCGGGTGGCTGATTTGACCTGGAAAGGAGTTCTACAGAGTAAGGAAGCATAAGAGGAAATCCGACTACTCTAAAACTTCTCCTCAATGTGTGCTATTACACAATACCCATTTCATCTACTGGGTAGTGAGGTAAACCTCACATGATTCTTACCAGTGTAATTCTGTGTATGTTATCGTTTGTTTACCTTTTTAAAATCTATTGCTGTAATAAACACCATGACAAAGGCAACTTGGGAAAGGAAGAATTTGTTTCATTTTTAGCTACATCATGAAGGGAAGTCAGAGCAGGAACTCAAGACAGGAACCTGGAGGCAGGAATGGAAGCAGAGGCCTACTTGCTTGCTCTCCATTTCTCTTTCGGTTTGGTGTTCTAGAAGACCTGGTAGCACCAAGGCACTGCGCACAGTTGGATGGGCCTTCTGCATTAATCACAAATCAAGAAAATTCTCTATAGGCTTGCCTACAGGCCACTCTTGTAGAGGCATTTCCTCAATAAAAGATCCCTCTTCCTGGGTGACTCTAGCACATATCAAGTTGGCATAACATAGTATTTTTGTTATTACACTAATAACTTTATAATAAAAATAGGAAAAAACATGAACATAATAAAAATAATATACAGAGAATATTTTCATAAAGATAATATACAGAGAAGAATATTTTTTGAAAACACAGCTTGCTGGGTTGTTTTTTAATAAAAGCTTAGAAAATTACAACTCCTTAATCTCAATATTAATTCCCTTAATTAAAATCATGAGTTTGAAAAGATTGCATTATTCAGGGGCCCTTGTAAGTATACCTAAACATGAAGAACTGACCAACATTGAAATGTTTATAGAATGATTGCTGCAGAATTATCTTACCTTTGAATGTTTTAAATTAAAGCAAAAATATTAAAAGTATATCTGTGTGTTTCAATTTCCATTTCGACTTAAAGAATCTCTCTTGAGCTCTCATTCAACTAAGAATCCTAGATTACTTAGCTTCCAGTTATCTGTGTAGAAACACATGAAGGTAGTCACCCATTCTGAAAGCTTAAGATGTGTTAGTCTCAGCCGGGCAGTGGTGGCGCACGCCTTTAATCCCAGCACTTGGGAGGCAGAGGCCGGCGGATCTTTGTGAGTTTGAGGCCAGCCTGGCCTACAGAGTGAGATCCAGGAAAGGCACAAAATTACACAGAGAAAACCTGTCTCGAAAAACAAAAAACAAACAAACAAAACAAAACAAAAATATGCAGTCTCTTTACTGTCACTACAATAAAATACCAGAGACAAGTTAACTTGTAAAGAGCAATGCTTCATTTTGGAGTACAGCCGCAGTGTTTACAGTTTAAGACTAAGGGCCTTTGTTGGGTTCTCTGGAATGCAAGGGTTGGGGCATCTGGGAAATTGCTCAGTTTATTACTAGGAAACAAAAGTGAAGTATCAGGAGTACGTTGTATTTTCATTTTAAATGTCCCTCGTTTGTTCACATGTTTTACCACTTGGTTCCCAGCAGCAGGTTGTGTTTAGAATGTTCTGGAACCTTTACAGCATGGAGCCTCTCTGGAGGAAGTAAGTCAGTGGGGGCAGGTCTTGAGGTTTCCCAGGCCCAGTCCACTTTCTGTTTGCTGCGAACACAATGTGATCAGCTGGCACAGGCTTCTGAGTCCATGCCCTGCCCTCTGATGGACTTTGAACTTTAAGCTAAAACTTACACTTTCTCTTTTAAGTTGCTTTTTATCAGGTCACAGCAAGAAGGAAAATAGCTAATACATGACACCACATTCTCCCATAAGGGCATGCCCACAATGATCTCAGGACTTTCTATAAGGTTCTGCATATTCTGAAGGTCTACAACCTCTCACCAGCCTGGGTACCAAGCCTTTGATCTGTGGACCTCTGAGGCATACTTAACAACTACTGTATAGCAAAATGCTATAACTCTTTTGTGATATGTTTTAGAAAATCTAGGACATTGGAATATAGGAAATTTAGTTAAAGAATTTGTTTTGATTTCAAAGATTTGTGGGATTGTTTCTTAGAAACAAAATTCCATCAATTTCTTTGAAAGCATCTCTTCTAACTTCTGTTTACATTTTGTTTTCAATAAATGTGTTCATTCGTGCAATAGCTCTGGTGAGACGTAATCCACTCAACGCTAGGCAGACAAACAGCACAAGCCAGCAAACAGCACTCTTCCATGGCTGCTGAATCAGTTCTTGCCTTCAGGTTCCTGCCCTCACTGCTTTGGATAATGAACTACTGTATGGAACTGTGAGTGAAATAAACCCTTTCCTCCCCAGGTTGCTTTTGGTTACGGTTTTTCATCACAGTGATAGAAACCCTAACTAAGACAGGTAAGGATACAAGTGTGGCTAGTCTTAGACAATCTAGAGTCAAACAACCATCAACACAGGTTAGTTTCAAAATATCTCCAACACCCTAAAATACCACCTCATGTTCTTCTGTAGCTTCTGCACTCGCACACTCCAGATGCTTGGAATTTCCAGACACTCTACATAATTTGAATGTTTCTCATCTGGATCCTTTAATTATTAAGATTTTGAGGTCTCTGTCTGATGTAAATTTGAGATATTGTATTTTTATTTTCATTGAGTTCAAAGTACTTTCAAATGATCCTTGTGTCTTCTTGTTTATTCTTGGATTTAAGAAGTGTATTGTGTGATTTTTAAATATGTAGAGATTCCTAAAATTCTGTCAGCTGTCTAGTTTTAGCATTATTTTATTGTAGCTGGGGAACATGATTTGAACAGTTCAATCTTTTTGAAATTTATGAAGAATTGTTTTAAACCTAAAATTGGACCTATCTTAAAAAACGGTAATAGTTAAAAAAAAAAAAAAGAAACTATGCTCTGCTATAGTTGGAATAGCATTCTCTAAATACCAAAGTCAACATGGCTGACAATGCTGTTCAAATGCCGTATCTTCTGTCTTTCTACTGTTTATTGGAAGTATAATATTGAAACTCTGAATCCTAGTCATTGTGTTTTTTATGATTCCTTTGTATCGCATTTTATTTTGTATATTTTGGATGTTTTTTCTTGTGTGTGTTTATGATCATTCTATAATATCAATATGATGACTCATCGCTATGCAGTGATTCTCTTCATGTCTAGTAATTTTGGGGGGGGTCTCTTTTATAGACTATGTTTCCTGATATTATTATAGATGTTCTAGTTGTCTGTTATTCTTACAGTCATATCTATATCTTTATTTTCAACTGATTTCTATCTCAGGATCTATTTATTTCTCTACTAGATGGTTGGATCTTATGTTTTTATCTTGTCTTTTCTGCCTATTATTACACTACATTGTTGTGTCATAGTTATTGTAATTATTTATGATAAGGTAGGGTCTGTCATTGATAATTTCCATTTGATCCTGTATGCTTACTATTTTTGTTTCTCATTTATTTTATTTTTTTATATAAGCTCCACCTGCAACCCATGATTAGAGCTCTCAAATGATATGATTAAACTTTTGTGCCTTTTTGCATGTGATAAGCAAAAACAACAGTTTACTTTTTCTCTATGGATTACCACATGCCCCTAGAGATTTTGCAAATGTCATACACGTTATGACAGCATGCTCTTAATACAGTGCTCATTCTTCATTAAAGTATGCTAATAACATTTTATAATCTAGCTGAAGTTAATGTTTATTTTGTTTTGGTAAAATATTAGAATTTTGCTGTGATGTGGCTCCTTTCTTCCTAATTCTTACAGCTCTGATTATCATATATGTGTATATGAGACAATAAATATAGAATAATCACTGTCTGTGACTTTTAAATAAATTGCAAAATAAGCTTGAAAAATCACTGCACATTTTTGTACATTGGCCCACATATTTTCATTTTCAGTGTTCTTCATCTTTTCCTCTAGATTTCAGTGGTATGGTTCTTTGTCAGTCTGTAAAACTCTTTATATCTCCTGTAAAACATTTCTGCTGGCAGTCAATTCTCTCAGGCAACTCATATGGCTTGAATGTGCTATCTCCACTATAGGCTCAAGTGTTAGTACATGGGGTGCACAATTACTGGTGCTGTTTTGAGAGGTTGTTGGACTTGCGGGACAAGTGACCTAGCTAACAGGTGTAGGCCCCTGGAAGCAGGGCTTGAATGTGAGAAATATATCTTTTCTTTTGTTCTTATCCTGAGCTGTTTATGCTTCCTGATCCATAATGTCAGAGTGAATAGCTGCTGAGTCAGACTCCTGCCACCACAGATGGAAGTGGTGGGGCACCTCAGCATAGTGGACTGAACTAGCTCTGAAGCCAAGAGTCAAAACACACCTTTCTTTAAGTTTCTTCTGTCAAATATTACAGTAAGAAAAGTAACCAATATTGCAATCATCCCTACAATCTGTTTGTGTTCTTTTCTTCAAGTAGCTCTGTTTGTTGATAGGCTTGCATTTGTCATACAAATTTCTGATAATCTATTTCCTTTTTCTTTGGTACCTGTCCTGGCTAGTTTTATGTCAACTTGACACAAGCCAGAATCATCAGAGAGGAGGAAGCCTCAATTGAGAAAATGTCTCCATAAGACTGGGTTGTAGGCAAGCAGATAGGGCATTTTCTTAATTTAGTAATTCTTTTAAGGAAAGCACAGCTATTGTGGGTGGTGCCATCTCTGATCCAGTAGTCCTGGGTTCTATAAGAAAGCATTCTGAGCAAGCCATGAGGAGCAAGCCAGCAAACAGCACTCTTCCATGGCTGCTGAATCAGTTCTTGCCTTCAGGTTCCTGCCCTCACTGCTTTGGATGATGAACTGCTGTATGGAACTGTGAGTGAAATAAACCCTTTTCTCCCCAGGTTGCTTTTGGTTATGGTTTTTCATCACAGTGATAGAAACCCTAACTAAGACAATTTGGTACCTGGAGTGGGGTATTGATGTGACAGATCTGATCGTGTTGTTTTGGGGAGGATTGTAGAAGAATTTTGGAACTTTGGGCTAGGAAGGCCATTGAATATTGAGATCTCAGTGAGCTGTTCTGTAGGCACTTGGAAGATAAGTATACCTAGAGCAATACTGATGATAGAGGCCTGGCTTGTGAAGTTTCTAAGGGAAGTAATCCACTCGGCCTTTTGTGTGAAGAATCTGTGGTGTCTGGTCAGCTAGAGCTGATGAATTGGCTGTGATTAACAAGAGACCAGAACCACTGAAGTAAAACCTTTGCTTTCCTAGGACAGTGCATACTGGTCAGCTGGGGCTGGAAAATAAGCTGTGTCTAAGAAATCAGCACCACTGAGGTGAAGTCTTCTGGGAAGTATTTCCTCAGGGTCAGTACACAGAAACTGTTTTCCAGAAACAGCCAGGGTTGTACCTTATGCTGGTAGCTGACCTTGGAAGTGGTACTGGTTTTGAAGACATGAAGGGGTTTTGGAGAGCAGCTGAAGCTTGGCACTGAGTGGCAAGGCTAGAGTCCCTGAAGAGAGCCCAGGAGAGGCTACTGGTAAAAGCATGGCCCAGTTGCAGCAAGGGACCCCTTAAGTTTTGGAGATGTCAATATCATGGAATGACCACCAGGAATGGCAGCATTGTTGGAGTGGAGTGCCTGGAATCTAGAAGATTCCAGTTGTGTGTACTGTAGATGGTAGAGGTGAAGAATTGACCAAAGTCCCTTGAAAGATGGGGAGTGAATACACATATTTGGACAATGAGTTATTTATATTGTTTGAGTTTGGTTTTGCTGTATTCAGATGGTGACTGTGTCCTGGTTCTTCCCTATTGAAGAAAGTATTTAACTTAAGTTTCACAGGAGCCCCAGTTGAAAGACTATGAAATTTTAAAGGAGACTTTGGATTTTTAAAAAGATTGGATATTTCAAAGAGACTGAACTTTTAATATGTTTGAAATTATAAAGACTGTGGGACTTTTAAGGTGCTTTATGATTTATATTATGATGTTAATATTAATATGCCATCTTGGGGACAAAAAATTGAAAAGGTTCTAATTGAAAAATGATGTGTTTGTATGTCAAGTTGACAAGGGGTCAGTTATACTTGCTAGTTTTGTGTCAACTTGACACAAACTAGAGTCATCAGAGAGGAGGGAGCCTCAACTGAAAAATGTCTTTATGAGATCAGGCTGTAGGCAAGTCTGTAGTGCATTTTGTAGCTAGTGATTCTTGTAGGAGGGCCTAACTCATTGTGGAGGATGCCATCCCTGGGCTGGTGGTCCTGGCTTCTATAAGAAAGCAGATTGAGCAAGCCATGAAGAGCAAACCAGTAAGCAACACTCCTCCATGGCCTCTGCATCATCTCCTGCCTCCAATTTCCTGCCCTGTTTTGAGATCCTGCCCTCAATGTTTTTGATGGTGAACTGTTATCAGAAATGTGAGCAAAATAAACCCTGTCCTCCCCAAGTTGCTTTTGGAACCTTTTCCACTGCTTCTCTGTTTGTATAATTTACAGTTTTAGAATAGCTTAACCTTGAAATGCACAGACTCCTTCCTTCTTCCATCTCAAATCTGCTGTCATGCCCATGTACTGAGATATATATCAGTGACTGTCCTTCTCAACTTCAAATTCTCTGCATGGTTCATTTTTATAGTTTCTATTTTATTTGTGATCCCTATTTATTGATTCATGATCATTATATTTTCCTTGAGATCTTTGAATGTGCTAACTATTTTGAAACCTCTGTCTGGAGCAACCAACATCTTCACTTATTCACAGCTACTTGGTTTTGATTTCTCTTCTTCTCCCTGTTTATCTCACACAATAATCTGTGGCTGACAACATTAAGATTTTGAGTAATTTATTGTAGCAACTTTGGATTCTGATTATCTTTCTGAGGGGTTATTGTCTGTTTGGCTTAGATTTTAATAAGTTGTTTAGACTGTGACTGTATGTTTTGTTTCCCTTTATAGTACACAGCTACTGTGCTTCCACTCACTTTTTCCAATTCTAATGTTTTATTTTTCTGTCAGACTTCCTACATCTCACTCCTATGACCGAACATGGTAGCCAATCATTTGGCCAACTGTTTTGCTTAAACACTTCCGACAAATTAGACTTCTGTTCTCCCTGACAGTGAGATCCATTTCAACGCCAAGCAGATTGCACTGCCATACTACCTGTGATGTTTGCTGGGCCCTCCTGGAACTTCCTGGACCCCTTCTTCAGCCAGCCACATGTCAGAGCTTACTCTGATCCTTCATGACTGTCTCATTTCCAATGGCCTCCTGTGAGGCTTCTCTCCTGTCTTCCCTCCTACTGCTCATGCAGGCAAGAGTCCACTCTTCACTTTCTTCAACATCTGTTGCTTTCATTGACAGTTCCATTGGGTATAGGATTTTGTCCTATGCTGAGGCCAATTCATTCCCTCAACACAATTCCTCATTGTCGAGGACGACCCTCCTCTCACGCTGTCAGGATACCTCAGCTGGGGAAAGAAGAGAATGGAAACTCCCAGACCAGAACATCCTGAAGAATTACTTTACTTTTTAATTTTTTTTTTTTTGGTGTGTGTGTGTGTCCAAAAGAAGTCACCAGATCTGCTAGAGTTGCATTATATATAGGTGGTTGTGAGCTGACCAATGTGGGTGATGGGAACTGAATTCAGTTCTGCTGGAGCAGTATGCACTCTTAACTGTTGAGCCGTCTTTCTAGTCCCTGCTAACATTTCTTTATGAACAGTAACTCTAACTTCTTTCACATAAACTGATATGGAAATTTATATTACCTCTCACAATTGTTGGTTAAAATATTGAAGAGATGCCTACCCTACATATGCCTGTTTACTGTCTCTGCTTGCAATCAAATGCAAGATATTACACGTTTTGTTAAATAGTTAAATGCTTGTTTGAATGAACACATTTTCATGCTGCAAAGAATAATAAATGCTTCTTTACCCACTTCCACGGTTAGCACCACAGTGGCTAGACACTGAGTCTACTAGTTACTTCAAAATTGACATATTGCTATTTTTAGATTTCTTGTGTTCCATGGAGGAAAGAAACTGTCTCAGCTTGCTTTTCTGTTGCCATGATAAACACCATGATCAGAAGCAATATTGAGTTGCAAAAGGTTAATTTCATTTTGCAGGTTATAGTCCATCATCAAGGGAAGCTAAGGTAGGAACTTAAGGCCAAGTTGAAAGGAGAACTGAAACTGAGACCACAAAGGAATACTGATTCCAGGCTTGCTCGGTTACCTGCCTTGTATAACTCAGGACCAAGTGCCCAAACAGAGCACTGTCTGCAGTGGGCTGGGTTCTACTGTGCCAGTCAGCAGTTAAGAAAATGTTCATGAGACATGCTCATAGGCCAACTCAAAGGAGGCAATTCCAGAGCTTTCCTCTTCCCAGGTGCTTAAATTAACAACTGACTCCAACTATGGCAGATACTATGGAATTATTATCTGCCCAACCATGGGAAAGAAAGGGAGACATGTTGCCATGTATGAGCAGTTGACTGACTGCTAGAGCTCTTTGTCATGATCAGAGCTCATCTCTGCAAACTCCTGTGGTGTTTTACCCATAAGAATAGTTGCTCAACCTTAATACCTGGGGAGGTTCTTAGTCTTACTGTAACTTGGTATTCCAAGTTTTGTTGACATCATTGGCTCCCAGGAGCTAATTTTTAGTCAGTGCCAATGACTCCTTACTTCAGATCCTATATGGAATGTAAGGAAGGACTTGCTTCAAACACTACACTCCAGGCCAAATCTTTTGGTAGTCCTGCCAGAGTGAGAAGTTCATCCTTTCAAAAGACACTGAATAAATGGGGATAAACATTAGGCAGTGGTGATAAAAACCACCACATGGTGGGAGGCTCTTCAGAGGACAGGTTGCTGTACATGGGTTTGGACAATATTACCCTTTTGCCTTACAGAACATCAGGATTGGGCTTGTGAGAAATAGTAAGAGAAACTTCTCAGGAAAAGGGTTGGTTCTACCAGAGGATGGGTATCTATTGATGTCCTCTAAGGCAGAGGATGAAACATTCTGTGGAAAAACAGAAGGAGAGGTGATTGCTGACAGATGGAGGCTCCAGAGGACACTGTTGGACAAAATAAACCAGGGAGATACTGGCAGAAAATTTGGAGGTAGAGTGAGGATCCTGTAAATATAAACATAACCGGAGGGGCTGAAGTTTGGGAATGGGTTAAAGAAAAATGTTTTTCTGTTTAAAAGAAGAGCAGATGATTAGTAGGGGGAACAGTGCTTTGTTAGATATATGTGTCTTTTCAAATCACTAATTAACCTTTCACCATCAGCAATATCATTGTTACATTCATCCAGTTGTGGTATATTCATAAGATCACTGTTTGAGAGTGTTCTAATCGTCAGGGTGACTAAAAAAGTTTTCTTCTGTATTTTGATGTGTGGTGTTAATGTGGAAATCCAAATACGTACCTGGAAATTCTTCCCTCTCAGGTAACGCTTGCCTGCCACCTGTCTAACAATTCACTGTAGCCCCAGGGCATTCTGGGAGTCAGCTGTTTGTGATAAAATGGAACTAATGGATGGTGTAAATGGCACTAAAAATAGAGTGCCTTTATCCAAAGGCCAGATGCTAACTTATCAGATGCTAGGGGAGGAAACCCTTGCTAACTGGTTGCTATTCTCTCTCTATCAGTTTCACTTAAGGAGACATTTACACCATACACAGATGGAATGCGGTAGTTCTTTTTGAACAAGACTCCATAAAACCAAGTTGGTTTCGGGGCCTTCTTCTGTGGCTACCTTCTAATTCTTTTGTGTGTTTGTGTTCTCCTTGGCCGGCCCACGACATGACAGTTAGTTAGTATGACTGGGGAACATCATTGCACAGACTCAAAAATTTCCCAAATGATAGGGAGGCTTAGGGAACTTAGTCTACCCCAGATGAGAATTAAAAAGTCATAGTTCTGCCCAATCTCTTTTTGTGATTGATTTGAAAAGAACCACAAGTCTGCACAGTTTAAAGAAACCTCAGATGTGCTCCAGCCAAATTCTCTCATTTCAGCAGCTGGGAAGTTGATGCTCAAATAGGTGAAATTGCCTAATGATATTCACAGAAAGATATTCATGAAAGGCTCTCCTAAAGATGAGAGACTCTTTAATTTCACACTCTCATCTTACCCTCTTCCCTCTCAAATGGCGAAGTGTTTGCCTCCTTTGGTTTACTTCATTCTTTTTTTTTCTTAAATATTATTTTTACAATGTTAGTTAAAATGTAATTACATCCCCTCCTCCTTCCCTTTCCTTCCTCTAGCCTGGAACCTTTGCCTAGGGAAAACCTACTGAGATTTTCCTTCTTCCTCATTAGCACGTCTTTTGATATTGTCATTGTTCAGATCTTGCTGATGCTGCCATTTCTAAGACAGGCAGTTCACAGTATACTACCTGGCTTTCTTGTTCTTCCTATCTTTGTGCCTTTTCTTCTGTTGTGTTCCCTGAGCCACAGATCTAGGAGCTGGGATGTAGATGTATCCATTGCAGCTGGGTTCTCCTATAGTCTGTTGATCTCTGCATTGTGCCCAGCTATGGTTTTCTGTAATGGTCTCCATTTGCTGTAGAGAGAAGTTCCTTTGATGAGAGATGAGAACTGGGTCTAAGGATAAGATTTATACTATAATAAGGAATTATGCTGATCTAGCAAAGTGGTGGTAGTGGATTCTCTTTTAAGATTCATGACCTCACTAGCTCCAGGTTGCTAGTACCAGGCATGATTTCCCTCCTGTTGAGTGAGTCTGAAGCTCACTTAGATATCTATCCATTACTACCAATGTATGAGGGGCACTACTGCACATTCATGGACATCTTGCCATGCTGGTCATTGTTGTGGTTCATAGATGTCACAGCAGGGTAAGACAACTAATTGCTTCCTTCCCTTGGCAGCTTGCGTAGTGCTTTCTGGTACTTTGGATGCTAGATTTCAGGAAGGAGGCTTAGGTTCAATACAGCTCATATGGTCACTCCTGGGCTGTGTATTCAGCAATAGGGACTTCCTTTAGACCTCTGAGAGGCATCCAAGGTCAACAGCAATAGCCTGTGTTCTTTTGGGAATCATTTGGACTATTATGACCAACCACTGGAAAGGAGGTTTTGTGTGCTTGGGATTTTTGTTAATGTGTAGCTCTTGTGGGGAGCACAGTCAAGCCCAAGTGCCATGACTTTGTTTAAGATGTAAATATATACATGTGTGTACTGTGTACAATTTTTACTAAATATTTAATATGATTCTTTGATGCTGTCTCAAATGACCTGCCACTTGACTCTCTCCTTTTCTTCTCTGCTGACTTCTTCACCCGTCCCAGTTAGATACCTCTCCCTATTTTTCCATTCCAGTTATAAAGAAAAATGAAATCGTGAAATTATAAGGTAAATGGATGGATCTAGGAAAGAGTATATTGAGTGAGAAAAAGACAAAGTGTGCATGATCTCTCTCGTCTGCGATGAGTAATTGCAGATTTTCAGATGTGAGTATATAAATAACTGCAGAACCCAGGAAGTTATAAAGGGAGCACAGGGTAAGACTAGCGGGATACAGGCGATATTTCATCTTATATATTACCTGCACTTCTTCACCACTTCCTTGGGAAACAGAATTTGAAATTTCTCTTCTATTCATGATTTTGATAGTGCCTAAGACACTAACAAAACTCTACAAGGCTGAAAATGGCATGTCAAGAAAGGCAGTATAAATCCCTGCATGTGGTTTTTTAACCCCCAATTTATAGTAAATATGCCCTGTATCACATTGGTCTACCCCACGATTCCCCTAAGCATAGGCAGGGGGATTTCAAGAGTGTCCTATGTCCTTTCTTGATTCTTTTCAGATTTCTCTTTGCAGATTCTGAGTTCCCTTAGCCTGGCCACTTTGGTAAGAAACAAATTTCTTGAGAAAGAGTTAACCTCAACTTCCTTGGATTTGTCTTCTCCTCTTTCCCTGATTATAGTCACTCTGAGTGATGATTACATAGTCTCACTTTGGACATCAATCCCAATCTTTATGCCTTCAGATAGTTTCATCTTTAAGTTTAAAATTTTTATTTTATTTTCTATAAAATCAGGATTTTGTTGCCAAAGTGTCTGCTGAAAATAACTCTTAAAAGCAAACAAACAAGAAACAACTGTCAGTTCTGGTTTGAAAAGTATGTACTCCACAACAAGGAAAACTGAGAACTCTGCTCGCATCACCTTTAACGACTAGGTTGAACTCTCCCAGAATCCTCTGACATTTCAGCTGTTCTTTTACAACTTCACTGCTGTGCCCCAGAACAGTGAGATAAATAACCATTCTCCTATTTCTCTAAACACTTGAAGATATACCTGGCCTGACAGTCGGCAAATAAATCTTGGGAAGTTAAAAAAAAGGTGGGTTCTGAGGTCCAGTTAAGAGCTCAAGAACAGGGCTTACCTGCCTTGTGGTTTTTGTGTACATGAGAAATTGACTTGGCTGTCCCACTTTTAGACAGAGAGTTTTAGGCAGTCCTGTGTGGCTCTATACAGTTGGGAATAAAGACAAGTTGGAGAATGGCCCCAGCTGGAATTCTCCTAGGAGAATATTGTTTCTAGTTTCCTGAAATGCAGGGGCTGAGTGTGGAACATGGAGTTTGGAAATCACTGTTTCTTTGACAGACTACACAACCAAAAGCTCAATCTTTTACAAAAATCACTGCTGTGTTGATTACTATTTCTGGACTGATATTGTATTAACATTTCAAAACATCATTTATTTCCTAAGTACTATTAGTCTGTTATTACCTTTCAGTAATATTCCTAAACATTTTAGTATTTTGTTTATTCTGGGTTCCCTTTAAACCAGAAGGCCTGGTGAAAATCCCAAGTTCCATTTCCTATGGACTGCATGCAGCTTCCTTGGAAGCCTCTGTGGGCAAGAAAGCTAGGATTCTGCAGAACAAGCCATCTCTATAAGCCCACAGAAAGCTGTGCCTCCAGCCCTGCATGATTCAGGGGTGGGATTAGACAAAAGAGACATATTCCAGAGCCTTTTGTTTCTCATTTCAACACATTAAAAACCAGAACGCATGCATTTCAGGTAAACACTACTGCTTTACATTCCTGAAAGCATAAATAAATCTTCATGCCAAGGAAAATATTTACATTGAGAAATAACCAATAGAGACCTCTACACTGTCCATTCCAGGAGGCCATGTTTAGAAGGGAAGTGGGGAAATTAGACCAGGTAGAGTTTGGGGAAGCTTTGGATTCCTAAGATGAGGTTTCAATGTGAAATAATTTTGGAGAGTCAGAGTGGGATCATAGGACAGGTTGAGCTATCTTAGACTTCAAATAATGTAAAAGCTGTTGAAGTGAGGGACCATTTGTTTCAGTAGCCTGTCAGAAGTAATTTCAGACCCGACAGGATGCCGAAAATCGCCCTGTGATGTCTAGCTTTCAGCTCTCCTACTGGACACAAGAGAATCCTCACTGTGGAAGCAGGGCTGCCAGATCCTGCAGCTGAGCTGTGCCAATTGCTGCATCTCCACATCCCTCCTCCTCAGCGCTTCCCTCCCACCCTCTCCCTACCCTCCCTTGGTGGGTATAGAATTCAGTCTTTTATAGAATCACAATGAGTTGATATAAGCAATAGCAACAAAAACAACATCAAAAGAAATTACACCACCATCAAACTATCTCATAATATCATTAGTGACCTAAATTAAAGCAAGATAATTGCCCCAGCAGACAACAAACAGCCATGAAGAATACTAATAATGTTGAAAGCCTGTTCCAGCACTCTGCCAGGAGCCCAGCTTCAAACGGTCTTGCAATTTGTGTTCAGATCTACTGACAAAGCTCTTTCTCAAGTTCAGAAAAAGAAAGCAAAACCGGTCTTAGTCACCTCTATCTCTGCTTTTCTTTATCCTTCTCCTTCCAGGTTCTGATTACAGTCATAAAACAGAAATGGGATGCTCAAAACTCTGCTGAGTGTTGAGTGAGAAACGCTGATGTAACTGGTTGTGGGGGAGGAAAAGTTTCTCAGGCATGACGTTCAGGTCAGTGACGCATTGGCTGAAACAGCTTTCTGTAATAAATTGGATCAAAAAAACAAACTTCACCTCAATGTTTTCAGTCTTCTGGGAATACTGGTCCTAACAATGACTTTTATCAGCAATGCATGATTGTACCTGATACTGGAAATAGGAGCTTACTGAAGTGAGAATCCCATCCTTCTTCTTTCTTCTGTGTCTTAGGGTCAGCTGCAACAGGAACAGGCTTGAGTGGAATAATTAGCTCTGACTTCATGAATCAGGGCAAACTGGTTTCCTTCCTCAGAAGCTCTTGAACAAGGTGATGAGGTAAAGCCATTCTAGAGAACTTTTCCTCAGGTTCTCAAAGTTAGACAAACATCATGAGGTTAGAGTTGGAAGCTGGAGAAGAAGAGGCCTATAAAAAAATAACTATAAAAAAAAAAAAAACTAACCAGGGGCCTGGACCACTATTGAGTTAACTACAGAAACAGGTACCCATGGCCATCCCATCTCTGGGGGTTAAGAAAAAGAGAGAGCAAGTGAAGATACTTTTAGAAACGTTTCTTCCTTATTATTTTCATTTGGGAGGTGGCTATGAAGTACATTTCAGCTCAGAGTAAACATCTTCCTGATATTATCCCTAAATATGATTTTATTCTCCATCTGCTTCATTAGGAGCAAAAAATAGAAAGGTGTGTTCAGCAGGCCACTGGATACGGCATTCTCACCTGACAATTAATGAAAAGGCAACCCAAGTCTGCTTCTAGAGTCAGGATACTGACAGACTACTGAACCTCCTACCTCAGTCAAGATCTAGACACCCCCATAGACTGCGTGGACAAGTCAGAGGCTCCAGAGGTGAAAGAACTAGCCTTCTGCTTCACATTTGCCTTATGCTGCTTCTGTTTCTTTTAATTCTATTAAAAATAAAACATAATTATTTCAAGATAACATGTGCCTGCTATTGTCCTCATTCCATATCATCTTATGATAATCTTTTCACATCTTCAGAGTCATCATGTTTGGTGGACATAAAATATTACAGAAAGAAGAGCTATAATAGCCCCCACAAGGGTGCCTAGACACTGCTATGTAGACTTTGCACATTGTTGAGAACTGCCTGGATCCCACTAATGCTATTTTGAACAAATTGAGAGTTGATGGGAAAATTAAAGAGAAAACACATGTGCTTAGTGTGGTTCCCAACTATTAACTAAATATCAGTTACACTGGAGTATGACTGATACTGATATGTGTTATTTATAGAAATATAAAAAGCAGAGCCATCATAAAGATCACAGAGCCCACCCACCTTAGTTTACAAACAGTCTTTCTCTGCTTTAACACAGGGTAAGTTCTCAGAAATCCATTGCTCGTGATTTTGTTATGCAAACATTGTGGAATATACTTATGTTACCAATCAACTGTCTGAGGGTGTTTTTTCTTCCTCTACCCACATTGAGACTGTGGGTGGACAAGGAATTCTTCATGCTCTGTTTTGGGCAGTTTTTATTTTCCTCTAAGGTTGACAGCAGCCATGGCAGTCGGCAGGTGGAAGCAGCAGCAGGTAGCACCCACTAATATTGCATCTCCTAGGTCTCACGGGTCTGGACCATTAGCTCCACACCAGTACAGCTCTTTTGTAGACTTGGGATACTATGACTCTCAATCCTGGGTGGTGGCTGATCTTGCAGCTTTTAGACAGTCCTAGGTGTCGGTCGTCGTCAGGATTTGGCAACACCCAGTGTTAGTTGCTCTCAGTCAGCAGTCTGATGCTCTTGGCCCTAAAGGCTTGTTACTCCCTGGAACTCTTCTAGACTTGAGGTCCTGTGGTTTCTCTTCTCTCTGCTGTCCTTAGCCTCAGTACTTTATCTCTCTTCTGCACCCTAGTTTACCAACAACAGTTGCTATCCTGGCCCCTCTCTTCTCTTTTTCTCTGTGTCTGCAGTTCTGAAAGTAGGCAAGGAAATACCACTTGAGATGAGCCTTTTACTAAGTCTAATAATGGCACATCACAGTAGTAGTACAAGAGAGTACCTCTCAATTGACTCATCCAGTAAGCCTGAGCAGCTTGTTTCTATAGCCAAAGAAGGGGTTTGCACTCAAATCACAGCAGATCATTAGAGGACTACTACAGCCTTACCACTTGGCACCACTCACAGCCATTGGGCTTCGGTTTGGAAGAATTCCAGCCTTGTATTTTCAGCACTAGTCATAGCTGCCCCTCTATTAGGACACCAAAGAAAGTGCTCTCCCTCTGGCCTAGGTGGAAATGGCTGTAAGGTCATTTAGAGTTCACCGAGGTTGTGACAGTAGGAACTATGGTACAAGCTATTTCAAACAGCCCTGTTAGAAGCTTTGACTTCACAAACCAGGACACCCAGCTGCTCCCATCATGCCATTTCCTCAAGGTGTCTGTGAAATGTTCCAGGTGACTGGTATCAGTATAAGGATAGTAGATTTGGCTATTTGATTGTCAATCTCTTCACTCAAGGCATCTAGGGCAGTCAGGAAGGGCCCAACACCTGCCAATTAGGGAGTCAAATGGCTCCATTACCCCAGCACCTTTACTTATTTATAGGAAAATAAACAGCAATACTTCTCATCACTAACATTAACAGTTAACAATGCTTGATAACTCGCCATGGCCCTAGGGAGAAGTGGGTTTCCCTCTTCTGTCTTACACAATCTGAGACTGCCATGATACCACCAGAAGTTATGATCTTTTAGGACAACCACTGGACGTGGATCAACCAATGTTTGAACATTGTTATGCAACTTATGACAATATTAGACAATTATATCTGAAAGATTGGGTGAGTTTTCCAGGGTATTATAACAAATTAGTAACAGAGATGAAACAGCACACCACATCACTTAAGTGATAATTATTGTTCTTTCCATTACAACATAGGGGCCTCATATTTATCTCTCTTAGGGTCAAGAGTGACATAAACAAACTTGAAAAAAATGTCCAAGTTTGGATCAAGACAGATTGGTTTCCATAGTAACTTCTGGGAAAATTAGTTGTGTAGTAACATGGAATAACCTGCTTCCAGATTCAGAACTCAACTGGACACACTGACATGTCTATGCTGATGCAGAGAGTATCCTGATACAATGCAGACCCTTGCTTATAGCAAGCCCCTAATAGATCTAAAGTTTAAGTTGATGAAAAATTGAAGTCCTTTTCAGATCAACTAGATATGTGATTCTCAACATCTGGCCAGTCTGAACCAGAGAGGACATTTGGAACTTTTCAATTTTCTGAATAAGGGGGAAAGGGCACTGATCATTACATCTGATGGGGAGAGGCCAGGCATGCTGGAAACAGCCTGGGGTGGGCATGAGAGACTTCCAAGATGCAGAGCTTTAGGAGTCCTGGTGTAGGCCTGTATGATCCCTATATGCTTTTTCAGTTAAAAGGTAAATTGTACTTATTAATTTTATCGCTGTAATTATTTTGAATTCATGTTGCATAAATGCTGTAATAAAACTAGCTATTTCAAATATTAATTAAAGTTGGTTATAGTTTTTTTATAGTTGAAGTTATATGGCTCAAATTAAGAAGATGAGAGTCTTGAACTTTCTCAGTTGAAAGCAGAGAAAGGCTAGGTATGTCTGAATCCAATGGTTCTCCAACTACAATGTGCATCAGAAAGACTTTGGTAGCTTGTTAGTCGGAATTTCTGACACCAGAGGTTTGGTACTGGGCCCCAGAGTTGTGTTTCTTAGAAAATCCCCAGTTAATGATTCCCATCTGAGGTCAAGCTTTGAGAGTCACTCTGTGGTCTGATTTAATCCCCAGGACAGGTGAGGGCTGTTTGTATTTGTTTTTGTTTAATTTGGGTTTGTTATGAGCAAGCCAAGCTACTTTATTTTGATGATAGCACTTACGTCACTCAAATTGTAGTTTAAAATGGTCCCTTTAAATCCTGCCTCTTGGACTGTTTGGTTCAGCAGGCCACTTTTCATTGTCTCCCGTGTTAATAAAGTCATCTAGACACACTACAGGAATCTGGAAAAAGCATTTTTCCATAAGCCCCTTATCCTTTCTCCTATCTAAAATGTGTTACTATTGATTTAATGGAAGATTAGACATGTAGACAGCTTCCAGCCTGACATTAACAGGGTTAACGGTGAAACAGCCATGTAGTTTCTGGTTATTAAGTTTGCAATTGGATTTGCATACTATTGATGCCTGATCCCAGGAGTGCATCTGTGATATGGACGACATAAGACAAAAAAATTAAAAATAGCTGGGCGGTGGTGGCGCACGCCTTTAATCCCAGTACTCGGGAGACAGAGGCAGGCGGATCTCTGTGAGTTCGAGGCCAGCCTGGGCTACCAAGTGAGTCCCAGGAAAGGCGCAAAGCTACACAGAGAAACCCTGTCTCAAAAAACCAAAAAAAAAAAAAAAAATTTTTAAAAAAAGAGGCCAACTCTCTGGAAAGCTCCTTTCCCCTCTCTTGCTTACAACATTTGTTTTCCTACACTGTAAGTCAGACAAGAACCAGGAAAAAGAAGAGTAGGCAATAATGGTGCTTACTCTGGTTGGAAAATTCTAGTCTCAAACAGCAGGCCTGGCTTTGATTACATCTCGTAATCAAGCTGTGTACAGTATGACTTGACTTAATGTCTAAGACATGTTCATCTGCACATTGGGAAGCTCAATATTATAGACCATACGGTCAATTGGCTTGGGCAAGAAGTCCCAGTTCATCAGACTTCTGTTTTCTGAAGGATGATGTTTCCTCTCTAAGACAGACTCCCCAGGACAATTGAGTACTTGGTTAGCAACTGGGTAATATCATTTCTAGGCATAGTGGGGGACAGGATTTGAAAAGAAGGAAAAACAATATTGAAATGTTACTCAGCTAAGCTAGGTCACGGAAGACTGCTGTCAACATCACTTCCAAAGTACAATTGTATTAACCTAGAATTTGGAAGGACAGCAAATTAAAGCTCTAGATTAATTATTTAAATTTCTTAAATTATATGTATGCATGTAGGTGTGTACCCTTTTATTTATGAGATTTCCTTTACAACAATGAACATTATCTATACCCCTGTCTTGTTAATATCTATATCAAATTCATACAATATAGGAATATTATATTCTATTGTGGGACTGGGCACACTACTCCTTGCTTCACTGTGCTTTTTTAGGTCCTGAGAAAGGAGATAGTTTTTTTTTCCAAACTCTACAGGGTCTATATGACATAGACACAGAGCCAGATTCCACTTAGATGCTAAATAATGAACTCTCTAAATGGCTTTTGAGTCATTCACTCAGGTCTCTGTCTACTGAAAGGAGGTTATCACTTTCAGATATACATTAGTACAAGTTTAAATTGCCATGTCCTAGAGAAATCACATAGGAGCTGTTCCAGAAGGCAGGAAATTATCTCTGGAATGGATACACACACACACACACACACACACACACACACACACACACACACACACATACACACACACAATTTCTTAATAAAATGTATGATCAGCAATATACACAGATTCCTTATTCTAACTACTTAATTCTTGTTGTGGGATATTCAATCACATTGTGAACTCCAACTTTGCATTTATACTAATTAAATAAAATCAACCCTGGGTCAGGAGGGGGAGCCAGCATCTAGTTGATAGAGAGTCAGAAGGATTCTGGAAGATGGATAGAGAGAAGCACAGAAAGTAGTAGGGAGGGACTTTGAGTGTGGCCGTCTTTTTTGGTTTGGTGGAGAGTGGAAGAATGCTCTTTTTTCTGAGACACTGGCAAAGTAGAAGGTCAGCTAATGGATTCTCAACCTCTCTGAGCTAGCAGGTTTTCACCCCAGCCTCTGACTCCTGAGTCTTATTGATTAATAGAACAACAGAGATTTAGTTAAAAACTACACTTGGTGGCAGTGGCAGGAGGAGGATCCGGTGGGATGTAAAAGTCCCACCAGGCCTATCTGAGAAGCTGTCAGTAGCTTCTGTGTCACAAGTACAGGCTGAAACAACAGTTGATTCAGGAGCAGCCAATGTACCGACAGAAAAACAACAAATTTTGTAGTTGCTATTTCTTTTGAAAATAAAATTATAATCTAGAGTACACATAAAATTCATTCGTGCATCTATCCATCCAATCAGTCATTCCTTCTTTTACTTATGTTGTATAAGTATTTATTGAATAACACGGGCCATATGCTACCTAATATTCTAGTAGTAGCTACACAGACTCTTAATAACAATCTTTTCTTCTACCTTAATATATCTAGCATAATTCTGTATTCCAAACAGTAGGGTGGTTTGGGGTGGAGGTAGGATTGTTTGCTTGTTGGTAGGTTGGTTTTGTATAAGGCAAGTGAAATATTATAATGCATAACTGTAATGGCTGACTTTATATAGAACAATAAAATATATTACTCCATATAAGTTGATTGACCATTGGTTACAACAGAAGATTTTACATACATCATAGGTTACCAAGTGATACACATGTCACAGGGTTACCAGTCAGATTGGATCCTTGACATTATTTCCAACATTAAAATTTCCTAGAAAATACAGCCTGTGTGGGGAAAAATGTTCCTTAACATAATATGAATCTCATAGAATAAACAAACAAAGTTCCCAGATCATTTTTTTAATCTGCAATAAGGCCAGCTGTGGTGGCACATGCCTTTAATCTCAGCATTCAAGAGGCAAATGAATCTCTGTGAGTTTGAGGCCAGCCTGGTCTATATAGCAAGTTGACAGACAGCCATGACTACATAGTGAGTCCCTGTCTCAAAAACAAAATCTGCCATATTTTCGTATTCTTACAGGATCCTTAAAAATCACGCCTTTTAAAATTAAATAGCATTAGTGATAACTGCTATGAGAAAGCTTTGGGATTATTCTTTGGGGTCATTGGAAACATGAGGTCCGTAAAATACAGGTTGAAACATTGCAATACCAGTTTCAAAAGAGAAATAACTTTAAATCTGTTATTCATGGATAGCTTGTCTATAATGACATAGACACAGAGACAGACCACACTTAGATACTAATGGATGGACTGTGTAAACAGACTTCTCATTCATTCTGGTCTCTGCCTACTGAAAGAGGAATATCACACTATTGTGCAAGTTTTAATATCTCAAAAAGGAAGGAATAAAAACAAAAAAAACCTGAAAAAGTAAAATCAGAAAGAATAGATTTTATTTTCAAAAGGACTTGGAGGAAAACGCGATAGAGATTGGTTGTTTTAAATCATCATTTTCTAGTTATAAATATTCTTTGGTCTTTAGCATGCAATTATCTCACAAAGCTAGAAAAATATATCTAAACATATACTAGCAATAAAATGAAAAGAAGCTCTTACTTTGGTAAAAATTTGAGCAGCATAAACAAAAGAATGGCGTATGACAGATGATAAGCTAGTTAAATGGCCATTTTCTGACAGAGTAACCTCAGGTGACACTAGAAACAAGGCTAGGTGTGGTCAAGGCAGGCTGCCTCTGAGATTGCTTTCTATTCAGATGACTGGGGAGGGGATCCTTCAGCAATTTTGCTGCCTCTGGTTAAACAAATACATAATATTTTAAGTGGGGAGACTGGCATTTCATTTCAGTAAGACTGACTTCGAAATGAACCTTGGAGCTCAGGAGTGGGAGACTTGGACAGTTGTTTGCTCTCCCCTAACTGGAGAGCATTCACACAGAAATACAGGCTCAGCAGACACAAGAAAGACACAAAAGACACAAGCCAGTGTTGGTTTCTTCCCTCCAAAGAGAAAACTGAGCAGGAAACAAAGATGTAGCTCCAGATTCTTTTACTCCAGACCATTCACACTCCTGAAAAAAAGGGGATTGTATTAGTTCCTTTCAACTTGATATGTCAAAACACCCAAGCTCAGCAACTTTTTGAAGAGAAGGTTTGCTCCGCTCATCACTTTCAAGAATGAAACCTCAAGTTTTGATATTCCTGTTGAATCTTCCCCTGGTGAGGGCCTGGTGGTGGATGACAGCATGACAGGAGTACCATCCTTGAGAGGTATAGGTGACACTTGGAGGCAGGAAGGGGCCCAGTCTTGCTTCTTATGACTACCCAACATGTCCTTAGAAAAGCAATGACCTAAGAGTTCCCACTAGGCCCCACCCGTTAAAGGTCCACAGCACTACCCACACTGCCCCACTGAACACCAAGTCTCCAACATCAGAACCCTTCAAGGAAACAAATTGTCCCTATACCTTACCAGAGGCAAGGTGTTTGGTAGTGACTTATGTATGTGGCAGCATCTTTCTACCTGTAGGCTTCAGATGGGGTACATTCTGTCTCATGAAGATGCTATCAGCAGCCTTCCTTTCTGGGAACTCGATGTAGCCCTGCCTGTTAAGTAGTAGAGCAGCCAGTAATTTAGGAATTGGCTTGCTTTGACACAATTATCCAACCTCTAAAACCAACCAAATGACAGTAAACAGATAAAAGCAAACCTATTCATCTGTAAATATCTCTACCTTATCAGTGTAATCCTCTATCTTATAACCAGCTTCATTAACTGGTTTATAGTTAAACCTTTTGAGACAGGGTTTCTCCATGTAGTTTTGGTGCCTGTCCTGGATCTTGCTCTTACATAAACCATAGACTACACTCTCAAAACCCCTATCCCAAGGAGGATACATGTCCTTCTATGCCGAATATTCATGGGTGGGAGGTGGCAAAAGTCCACACACCTCAGATTGACCAAGAACAAGAATTTCCATGGCAGGATACTTCCTAAGAGTGGGTTAGGACATCATCAGATTCCATTATCCTTAAGTAGAACTAGATTTTCCTCTAGAATTCTCTAGTTCAGTGATTCACAAAGCTTGGTGTGGCCTTGAGCAAATAACATTTGTAAGTTTCTGGAGCCTTGATTCTGTTTTTCTCTGACTATCTCTCCCCACCCATTTCTTTCTGCACCCAGTAATTCTGGATGGACACATGGTCCTGTTCCCGCATGATGTTTTTAAATCACCCTCACAGCACCATGGCACATTCTCTCTCCTACACCCTCTCCTTCTTCTTCACCTTCCTCCCTCCACCTATACAGGTCTACCACACAAAAGGCGTAAAATGTTTATTTCAATCTTTATTTTTAGTTCATCTTCTACAAAGGAACTAAAGAATATTCCTGAATATAATGCTACCCAGAATGTACTGGGGTCTCCTGGGAACAGACTCTACTGACATGAGGTGAAAGCCATCTCCCACCTTATTATTTAAGAGCCAACATGCCAAGACAGTTGATGTTGCATTATCTACAAGTGTTCCTGCTGATTTAACCTGAACTCTTGGAGATCTCTTTGGTACAAATCAATACTTCCCTCTGCATCCATATTCTGTTTTTTTTCCACCCTCTGAAATTCCACTGGCATGAACAAGCATTTACATACTGAAAGTAATGGATTGCACACATGAATGCCATAATGGTTGTTACTTGACCATAGGCCAAAATCTGAAACAAACAGATTTTGGGTCATGTTTGCAGCAGGTTCCACTATTAAGAATGTAAAGGCTAAAATGGAACCCCTACTTTTTCCACTTTCAACTTGGCTTCTGACCTACACCCATGTAAACTGTTTCTTTGGCTCAAAATAAGCAATGCCATATTCAGATATTTTTTTCTGACTATTTTAGCTGAATTAAAACAAATGTGCCTCTAAAATATACGTGCTTACCAAGCCAGTGGGGACCAACAAGGAGCTGCTCATAGCCTGTTATTCAAGTTAATTCTGCTACTAAAAGAAAAATGAAATAGAGAAACACAAGTTATTGCACTTGCAGATTACACACATTTTGCTTAATTGTGTATAAATGAAGCTAGAGGGAGCATAATTCTGTCATTGTCTATGCCAGGAATAGAGGTGAGCAGGTTTTTCAGCATTTGAGTAATACAGGCTGATGTTATTGGCAGACATTAGCCCACAGTTTTGTAGACATTGTGCATCTCTCATCCCACTGAGTATTGCATTGGTTCCTACATTGGAAAGCAATTTTTCTAATTTTAAGAAAATTTTTAAATGTGGTCTCTAGTTAATCTTTCAGTAAAAACAGCCAAGCTATAAAAAGATAAGAAATGAGAAAACACTTTTATGTTTAATGTTAACAGTGAGGTAACATTTGATCTGTAATTTCTTCTTAATTGTTTCAAATGCAATACACAGGTCTTAAGTTTTCATGCTTTCATCTTCAGAGATGGAACACCAGACTTGGCTATTACCAAGCTGTACAGGGCATATTACAGTCCTCACGGCAGCAGGAGTTAGCTGATGGTTGACTGAAGTAGGAAATCATATCCACTAAACATACAGCAGCACATTCTACTTTTTATATAAAAATTCCCTTTTTTTTTCATCCTAAGTGGTTTAGAACATTCAAAGTAACCAAAAGACAATCTGTGAAATAACCTCTTTCAACTGAAGAGGAAACATCCTAATTGGAAACTTCCTCTCTATAGCTTACAATTTTAAAGAAATAACATCCCAAACCACTCCTAGTCAAATTGCCACTGTATGTTAGGAGGGAAACGAGAAGTCAGAAAAAGTGGCTTCATTGTTGGACACAGTAATAACTTCTCCCATTGTACATATAAATGCAGCCTCCAGAATCTTCACCAGAATTCTGAAAGCGCTACTTACTTATTACTTAGCAAGTGCCAGCAGCAGAGGAGAGGGCTTCAAGACAACATATAAAGAGTCATGCTATGGTCAGTCCAGAAAGAAATCTGACAAGGGAAGATGCAGATAATGTTACACACACTGTGGGGACGGAAGCAGCTGTTTTCTCAAACATTACATCTGTAAAAGCAGATACAAATCTATAAGGCTGTAGTGTTAGTTCTTTTAATCTGGATTGTCTATTTTTTTTATACATACCTTACTACCTGTGGTTCATCATACCTGCCTATACTATACTTGGTACCTCCCTGTGTGTGTGAGTAGGTAGTTGAACACTTGGCTTTTAGTTTTCCTTCTTATCACAGGTTTGCCATTATTTCACTTCAACCAACCTTTATTGCATACCTCCTGTGCAGCAGGCATCTGTTTTAAGATGAGGGTTTATTATTTAGGCACAATGAAGCCAACAGAGAAGAAGATTGAAAGGCTAGTTACTCATAGATCCTTTGAGAAGGCAATTTGCCACACCACTGGGACACAAAGTCAGGTACTAAAAATAGTTAAATAGGCCAGAATAGAACATGACAAAAGCCTCATTGTGATTTTTGCTGCAAAGAAAGGACAAGCCAGAGCAGAATCAGTGGGGACTGGCTGGATTGGACAATTTCAGTGTATTCTGGAACATGCAGCTGCATGGCATGTGGCCCTGGGTATGATCCAGCAGAGGAATGGACAGAACTGTGTCAAACTGAAGAATAAGCATTGGGTGGGTGGGTTTGCAATGAAATGCATGCTTACAGGTGACTTACTTGCTATTTTTATGAACTAGCTAGTCTTTGCTCCAGAGTCAGCAAGGCCCCAAACACCATAAAAATAGAATAAAGAGACAATTAATAGAGCATCCAGGCCACTGTGGGATAATGCTGTTATACACTGGTTTAATAAAACACTGATTGGCCAGTAGCCAGGCAGGAAGTATAGGTGGGGTGAGCAGACTAAAGGAATGTTGGGAAGAGGAAGAGCAAAGTTAGGAGATGCCAGCCCACTGTCCAGGGAGCAACATGTAATGGCACACAGGTAAAGCCATGGAAAATGTGGTGACATATAGATTAACAGAAATGGGCTGAGTTCAAGTGTAAGAGCTAGTCAGTAGTAAGTCTGAGCTAATGGCCAAGCAGTTTTAATTAATATAAGCCTCTGTGTGTTTACTTGGATCTGAGCAGCTGTGGACTGGGCAGCACACAGGAAAACTTCCAGCTACACCAGACTACTGAAGTTGAGAGAATATAGAAAAGAGGAGATTATATCTCAGACCAGATAGAGAAAATTTATACATGGTACTCTATTTGACCCTAGACTTTTTTCTTGTATACAAAGTACAGTGTATTTCAACTGCTAGGGCCATCCATTATAGGGATTAGGCAATAAGAATTGTAGACCTACATTACATAGGTATGTGACACCGTTCAGAAGTGTCTGGTACATAGAGTTGTTTAATGCATGTATATTTTCTATTCTCCTGGAAGCTGCTGGAATCCAGAGAGATTGGTCATGATGGGGATCTTCATACATTGAAACACGGCAGTGATAAGGCTGAGTTTGCAGTGCTGTGGAACCACAAACAACAAAGGGATCCTATAAGGCCACCCATCTCATCATCACAGAAGTCAAGTAGAAATGACAAGTATGATCTATGCTTAGCAGTATTTCTGACTCTTTAGAAGTTTATATAATCAGCTATATTCATGGCTAAAGATTATATTTCTAGTCCATATTTTGTCTAAGAAGTTTGAGAGTAATTTAAAAAAGAAGTCTTGCTATAAAAAAATTGATTCTGTAAATACCCTCTTATCTATCCTTCTATCCAGGAATATGCTTATCTAAGTCCAAATTTTAATACACTTTCCTAATATGAGTGTAAATTCCTAACATACATGAATGGTCTTGGACAGAGTGCTAACTGTATGAGGATGTATTGTATCTATCCATCTCTTCAAATCCCCTCAACTTATCATTTATTATACCCACTACTACTGTAGTAAGCAATTCCAAATAGGCTTTTCCTAAGCTTTCCCACGTCATCCCAGCAGACCCTGCTCCAGACACATGCCTCTTGTTTCTCTAACCTCTACCTGGTGAGGACATGGGCAAGCTCAGTGAACACACTTTGTGCTCAATCATGCACAATGCATACAAGTAAAAGTGAACTTCACACTTCCAATTTAACCAGCAACACTTGAAAGCTGATTAACAAGCCTGCTTCTCTGCATGTCCTTGGAGTGAGCAGTTCGGGGGCAACTCAAAGAAGCCAGCAGGAATGGACCAAATCCTCTATGGCAATAAATTCAAGAACATGTCCTTGTATTCCCTGCCTTCACTTCCTAGTATCATACTCTTGTCTTTCGTTTCTGCTTCTTGGATCCCTTTTCAAATGAGGAGTCCAAGACTTTAGGAATTTTGAGGCAACAAGACTAAATCCATTGGCACAGGACATGCCCTCAGAAAACAGAGTGTAAGTGCAGTGTTAAACTACTAGCCTCACAGTGGCAATCCTACACAAGTGGAGGATTGCTGATGATCATCTCTGGCAAGAAGTGATAGCAAAATCAGTTCCTTATACCCGGGGTGGGGGGAGTCATTGGAATGAACCCCAAGGAGAAAGTGAAGTCTGAGGTACCCAGCACCAGCAAGAACAGCTTGCCTTTGCTCATTTCTCTGCTCTGTGACAACTCTGCTTCATTCCATCATTCCTACTGTTCATTTGTCTTTGTATTTGATCTTGGATAAGGCTCTTCTTTTAGCCCCTTTAAAATGGTACCTGGTTTTAGACCTTTCTTAGAACCTTTTGCATAGGTTCCTAAAAGCAAGACACTTTCTTTGCAGTACGGTTTTAAACACATTCCCTAAAAATTCAATATTCATTTTCACTTTCAGTCAGTTTGAAATATTTTCCAATTTTCTTTTGATTTCTTCATTAACCTCTGGGTTATACAGACATGTCTCTTATTTAATTTCTGAAACACCTGTAGTTTTTTTCTTGCTCCTTGTGTTATTAGCTTATGTGTTATTAACTTTTCTAGTTGTTGTGACAAAATAAACACCTGACAGAAGAGACTCGTGGGAAGAAAAGTTTGTTTGTGTTCATGGTTTCACAAGGCATGGCCCATTATGATGAGGAAGGTGCGATATAGTTCAGGGAAGTGAGAGTATACAACCAGAGCTACTAATATTATGGCCAATCAGGGAGCAAGAAGTTCAGTGTGGAACCATTCAGGACCTATCCTGTAGTTGGACTTTCTGTTCAGCTACCAGTTCACAAATAATGACATGGAGACTTATTATTAATAATGAAATCTTGGCCTTAGCTTAGGCTTTTCCCCAACTAGCTCTTAACTTAAATCAACCCATTTCTATTAATCTACATTCTGCCACTTGGCTCTGTTACCTCTCCTCTGCACCATATTTCTGACTTCTTCAGTGTCTCACGGGCATCTCCCCCACCTTTCTTCTTCCCAGGATTCCTCTCTTTCTCCAGAAGTCCCAACTATTCTCTTCTGCCTAGCTATTGGCCATTCAGTTCTTCATTAAACCAATCACAATGATGCATCTTCACAGCATAAACAAATATCCCACAACAGTACCCAGTGACCCACTGCCAGCTAAGGCCCATATCCCAAAGATTCTTCCACATCCCAAAACAGCCAGCTGAGGAACAAGTGCTCAAACACATAACCTCACTGGTAACATTTCAGAATCAAACCTTAACAGCATTCCAATTAACTCATTGATATCATTTTAATAACTTATCAATATTTGGATTTGGGAGGCTACAGGGTATTGAATGCAGGCCCCTGTGAATGCTAAAGATGTGTTTTACCACTGAATTCCAGCTCTTACTTCTATAGTGTTCTAAATTAAACTTCCTGTCATCAAAGCACATGTTCTGTCTGATCCTAATTATTTAAAGGGTTTGAGACTTCTTTAATGGTCACAATTGAGTCCACCTCAGTGGACACACTAAGCATTGGAAAATAACATGTCTTCTGCATTTGCTGTCTATGAAATTATATATACATTCAACTACTGATTTGGGATGATTGAAGGTGTTCATTTGTCTAATTATTTTTGTATCTGTCTCTCAAATGATCTCACAGAGACATTACAATCTGTACCTAAGATTGTGGAATTATATATTCATTCCTTGGCTTTTGTCAGATTTCATCCATGTTTACTTATGATTGCTGTATTTCCATGAATTGAGCCATTCATAACTATAAAATATTCTTCCTTGTCACTTTTAATACACTGCATCTTAGTGTCTATTCTGTCTTATAGTAATATGCTCCAATTCAACCTTGTTCTGTTTGGTGTTCACCTACAGTGTCTTTTCCCACAAATTTAATGTCAGTCTATAGTGATATTTTATTTGTACTAAAATGTGATCTGTATGTTAATAAATAAAGTTGCCCAGGGGTCAGAGCTATTAGAGCCATAGCAAAAGCTGGGCAGTGGTGGTGCACGCCTTTAATCCCAGCACTTGGTAGGCAGAGCTAGGTAGATCTCTGTGTGTTCAAGGATACAGCCAGCATTGGAGACACACGCCTTTAATCTCAATACCAACCATAGAAGACCTGGAGGTCTGTACAGATAGGCAGTGATGAGGTGGTCATGTGGTTGGGTTTACAACCAATGAGAAGGCAGAACAGAAAGTCTATATAAAGACAAAAACACAGGAAGTAGGTCTCTTGGCTGAAGAGGCTAGGTGCAGCAGATGGGTAAGGCTCTTAGCTCTGATCTCTTGGCTTTCTTCTTTGCATTGGTTCTGTGTTTCTTATTTAATAAGACAGTTGGTTACATCTATATCAGTCTCCCATCACTCAGGGTAAAACACTCAATGGGATGTATGCATTGTGTTCTCACATTTTTTCCTCTACCAGCATAGAAGTCTTGATTTGAAAATGGGAGAAATATACACACCAGAAAACCCAGAAGTTTAGTGTAAGTTTTGTAGCAATGATTTCTGTCTATTTTCTTCAGACAAAGAAAAGCATTGCTTTATTGTTTAGACATTTTTTTTTTATAATACTGTGACAGGCTAATATTTCTCTTGCACCCTGAAGACAGTGAAAGAGTAGCTTTAACCTCCGAGATTCAGTGAGGTCATTGGGTGTCTTGTGCCTGGTAATAACACTAAAAGGACAGTTGTAGCAACTATGACTTAATAAGGGCAGCACGCCATATTCTTAAGTTGTTGAATATTGAGAGTCTGGGTTTCCCCGTGAGTTGAGCTTCACAGGACAACCCAAATGCTGATAGAAGGTGAATGTGACAAGTCTTAACCAGGTCCAGAAGGTCATTTAAAACCAGGACACAGCTTGCTCACCAACGCTTTAAAACATATCTTTGCAGAAGGTGGAGTTAGCCCATTTAGAAGGACATGCAATGGTTAATGGATCAGATCTAATAGGTAACCAGGCATAGTGCCATAATGAGATGGGAAGCAGTCTTCAGTGTGTCTGCTTCTGTGCTACTCTCCATCCTTCTCAGATCTTGAGGGTCCTCTCCCCATGAACAGCCTACACATATGTCTTTGACTCAGAACCTTGTATTTTAGTTGAGGGACAGCAGGTTGAGTGATGGTGGCTGGTATTATGCTCATGGCTCATAAACAGGATTCCATCTCTCATAATTAATTTACAAATTGTATACTAGTATATATGGTATTTATAGAAAAGGAATTATAATATAGTGCTCTCTCCCTCAAATTCTTGCCTCAATTGAAATAAAACTTTGTGTAGTGAACCCCACTTTCCTTTCATTGTTCTCAGATATGCCTAAATATCCACAAATTCAAGGCTCCATTCCATCTTGATCATAAATCCATGAGTGACCATCAAATTCCAAACAATTTCATGGATATGGCAACATAAGAGTCAATGAGAATAAAGTGACATCAGCCTTCATAGTGTTTACAGTCTATCAGACAGAAATAACCAATAGAAAACCAGGAATTTGCATGCCAAATGGTGGTAAGGACCTGGCTAATGCTGCCAAATAGTTTACCCAATTCTGCTCCAATGAGTTTCTACTGTGTCTACCAACACTGTGGAAGCTGAGAAACCCAACATTATTTGTTAGGCTTCCTTCTGAATTGTTGATCTTGGAATTAGGATTCATGAAAAGTGAAATCAGAATGGAGCAAGTGGGAGGAAGATGGAATACCAGGCATCATAGAACAACAGTGGGATTTTCCAGTTTGTAGCTGCAGGGCTGTCTGTATTCATTAAGTGGCTTGCAGTACTCATCTCCTTTACAGATGAGGAGCAGGTCCTTCAGTTACTGTAATTGTTGTTAGTACTATTATGCTGACATGGAAGCAATCATAAACTGCTATTGTGTCAAACTTAGGGTTTCTATTGCTGCAATGAAACACTACGACTAAAAAGCAAGTTGGTGAAGACAGGGTTTATTTGGCTTACATTTTCATATTGTAGTCCATCATTAAAGGAAGCCAGGACAGAAGCTCAAACAGGGCAGGAACATGGAGCAGAAACTGATGCAGAGGCTATGGAGGGTGCTACTTACTGTCTTACTCATCATGGCTTGTTCAGTCTGCTTTCTTACAGAACCTAGTACTACTAGCCCAAGGATGGTACCACCCACAATGAGCTGAGCACTTCCCCATCAATCACTAATTGAGAAAATGACCTACAGTCAGATCTTATAGAGGTGTTTTCTCAATGGAGGATCCCTTTTCAGATAATTCTAGTTTGTGTCAAGTTGACATAAATCTAGCCAGCACAGTGTCTTCATTTGAATTTATCACTACCCATGTTGAAGTCATTCTCCATTTGCTAGGTGCTAGGTAAAGAACTGACTGTTAGAAAGGTGGTTAGGATTCAAAATGAAGTATACACAAGCCCCTTCCTTACAGTTTGAGAACTAACTAATAATTCAAGATTATGTGTGTGATAAAGAGGAGCCACAGTTCTGCTCCAGGGCAGCTTCTGAGGGTGAAATATTGCTTTGTTTCCGAGGTTCAGGAAATTTTCTTTTCTTTCCCTGAAGCCACGTTCTCTATGGTTTTCCCATTCAACAAAAGAAAGTGAGCCTGACAGGTGATTGGTACATTGGAGCATCACACATTCATTTGGATATGCCAGGCCTAATCACATGTGACAATTATCAAAGCACTGTTCTTAGGAAGCCATGAGAAAAATCAGAGCATTGCTCTGACTCAAGCCTACTGTGTGTCATGTTCATCCTGGCTGTCAATGTTCCTAGGACAACTGTTATGACTCAAACCTTGGAACGTTCAGGTTAGAAAGCTCTCTATATGCCCTGTGCTGCTAGCAGGCTCGTTCCAAATGGACTTTGGTGTCATGAACTCTCCATAGCCTGGTGATCTGAGAGGCCAGAACTGTTCTTACAGCTCCTGTCAAAGGCAATAGAGCCTTCTACCCATTCACTGTATGGAGTTAATTTGCACCCATGACCCATCAGTCACTAGGGATCACCTAATGCCATGTCAGTTGTACCACAAATCCACAAATGATCAGTCCTTGGGGCAGCCACTGCATCAAATCTGTCTGCTTCCAAGGGACATTGGAAAGTGAGTTCTGCTCTCACTATGGCCATTTATGTCTAGAATGATCAAATATTATTTAAAATAAGAAAACACTTGTTAAAATCATACCTTTCTTACATTGGCAAAAACTCAGTGAGTTGAAATCATTTCAACAAGTGCTGGGTGAGTTTTTTATTTTTGGTAAAGAGGAAAATCATGTTATGAAATCAAAATATAGGACCCAGTGTTCTTAATGCATTTTGGGTGATGACATTTGTGATAATAACTGACAGTGAGTATCAGTTAAACCCATGCCTGTAAATTATGGTAATTAATTGCTTCAACACCATGGGCATAATTATAATCCCCACTTAGAAAAGAAAAAGATCCAGACATGGTGGTGCACACCTTTAATTTTGGCACTCAATAGGCAGAGGCAGGAGGATCTCTGTGAGTTTGAGGCCAGCCTGGTCTACATGGTAAGCACCAGGACAGTGAGAACTACATAAAATGACCCTGTCTCAAAAACAAACAAATCTAAAACAAAAAGAAGGAAAGAAGGAAGGAAGGAGGAAGGAAAGAAAGAAGTAAGGAAGGAGGAAGGAAGGAAAGAAGGAATGAAGGAAGGAAGGAAGGAAGGAAGGAAGGAAGGAAGGAAGGAAGGAAGGGGAAACTGTCATTAGTCAAATGACAAATGACATGCCTAAGACTGCATAGCCACTGCTGATGCTAAGAACAGATGTTCTTGAGATTTTCTGGTTCTGTTTCTTCCTTTAGCATTTGAAGCCTTCAGTTTCCCATTCTTATAACAAATTCAGTTTTAAAACATATCTAAATAAAAAGAAAGTTGGACTGCCCTGGGTAAGGAAGTGAGAGCAACAGGTTTCAAAATAAATAAAAAGAAGGCTGGGGATACCCCAGTGTTGGTATGCACCAGATCCTAGGTTCATTCCTTATCACACACATTTTTAAAAAGGGTGGAAAGACTTCATGAACCACACACTGAATGACTCAGTTTCTAATGGCCCATTGAGAACATTGAACTTCACAAATTAGGAACTGTCTGGTGATTTTTAAGACTGAAAGGAGGACATAGCTTCAGATTGTTGGTTTCCTTGGGAACTTTGAGTTTAAATTCCATAGAATTTTCCTTAGTCTGTGCTGCAATCTTTTGTTTAACCATGGAAGATGACATGAAGTATATGATAAAATCCTGTATGAAAAGTGTTTTACTTCACTCATGATTTGCTTTATTCTAGCATCCTTCACTTAGGGGAGGGATGGTGAGAGAAGTACCAAGAAGCTTCACAAGAGGGAAGCTGTGGAGGCATCACCAGCACCTTCAGGGTAGATGTGGTAGCTACTTCATTGAACTTCAATAAAAAAAGTCAAAGTAAGAGTGGATGAAGAATTGCATGAGCTAAATTAAGACTTGATTATTTTGCTTTTATATCTAGGTATGTTTTGACATGCCAGTAGCACTCATATCAAATTGATTAATGTATAATTAAGAGACCACATGTATAGAATATGGTTATTTCCTAAAAATATATATCATAAAATGATTACTGCAGTCAAATTAATCAAAACATCTCTGACACACTTTTGTATTTTGTGTATGGAGTGGAGGAGAGGGAGACAAGGTTTTTTTCATATTTTTTAATTTAACATTTTCAACATAACAGCATGCTTTTGTGTATTACAATTGTTAATACAATAGATATTCACTTGCTTCCAGGACTTTGTGTCTTATAAATGATCATTAAGACCCTTTGATTTACATCAGCTCATTTCCTGCACTTCCAGTTTTTTTTTTATGCTTTCACATATGAGTCAGCTTGGTATGCATTTTGAACTAGCTGGGAGCCCAGCTTAACACACTGTTTTTAGAGAAAAGACATCCAGACTTGCTGAAGTGTCCATGGAATTTTTCCAATGTGTATGAACTACTGAGACTATCTTAGTATAGAACATAAATGTTTGAAAGTCATGGAGGATACTGAAAAGTTATAGATGAAAATACATGTTTTAATTGTATGGTGTGAATGCCAGTGGCACATAAGATAAGTTCAGATCAGTATAAAATAAACAAACAAAAAAAAACTGTGCAGATCTTATACAAATGAGAGTATGCTCTAGTTGCTTCCTACTGCAGTATACTCACATTATCGTGAACAAATTGTTCAGTTTCCCAGACTCTTCATTTCAGGAGTAGAGCTAGATGGTGTGAAAACATGAGCCAGATGTTTGTATTGAATAATTGATTTTCTTGCAGAGGAGCTGGTATGAAACAGTTTAGTCTTTTATTTCTAAATATCATAGCTCTATGTAAATGAAAACGTGAATACAGAATCTTGAAAATGACATGGCTTTTATTTTTCATCTATGTATTTTATAATTGTTAATAATTTTAATCTACACACTACTTCTATATAATTTCTAATAGTTAATGACTGTATTAGGTTATGGGTAGTACTCATGTGATTATGTTCTTGCTGTAGAAAATGGTGATGCTATTAAAAGGCCTATTCATTGAACATTGAGAAATGGTTATTAGATTGATAATTGCCTATATTATATTACATTATTGCCAGTGCTCTAACAGCCTATGTGATGTTATCTAGACACAGAGCATAAGAACTTTTGCAATAATATACCACTGAAACAGGATGGGCCTGGGTTCATTGGCCTGTACTATTCTCCCCCAGTACAACATTTAACAGAGATTATATACTATGTACAAACGTATATATTAACAATGGATATAAAAAAACTTAAATTATTTTTGCACTTTAACATTTAGAGGAATATTACTAACACTAGTATAGTATAGTTCTACTTTATATTATGCCTAAATTCATATATTTATAGATGACTCATCTAATTCAATGGAATTTTCTTAGAATCAGCAGCAGATTGTCACATCAAAGTTATAGGAAATAAAGTAGTATGGTTTGAGATATAGTTTCTATATTAAAAGCAGAAAGTTATGATTTAGACTAAAATCACTCACTAATTATGAGTCGAAGAGAACCTGTAACTTTGCTGATGTCACTCTATACCTTGCTATGTAATGCTGTTGATGTCACTCTTATCTTATTGATTGTGTAACCTTGCTGATGTCATTCTTTACCTTACTCTGTAGCTTTTCTTATATCACTCCATATCTTATTGTATTATTATGACAAGTTAGCAAGAGAGAGCTTCATTGCATTTTACTTATAGAATAACCCTCTTTTAAAAAAAGTTTCTCATACTTCAAATGATGAGATTTTACCAATTCCCCTATAGTCCTACTGGACTCTAAACCAATGAGCCTAAACGTGTATCAACAGCTGTTTGATCACAATGTGGACCTTTCCACATGGAAGCCATTGATGTACATACTAAAAAAATGCTTGGTTTTGAGTTTGTTTGGTTTTGGTTTTTTGTTTGTTTATTTGTTTGTTTTGTTTTGACAGGATTTCTCTGTGTAGCCTGGGTGTTCTGGAATTCTCTCTGTAACCAGACTGTTCTCAAATTCAGAGATCCACTTGCTTCTACCTCAAGAGTGTTGGGATTGAAAGCGTGTGCCACCATGTCTGGCCAATAAATGCATTTTAAGATTAACAGGCATTTTTAATATAATGGTTTCACTTTGCTGTGAACAGGTATGTTTATTAAAATGTTAATTTTTGAAAGATTTTTAGTATTAATGAGATATGAATACATTTGGGAATACTTCAACACATTACTAATAAAATGAAAAGATCTGAATTTTTAGTATTTAATAATATCAATTGTATTATGTTAGTAATATTTTGGAAGAGCTAAAAAAAATTCTTTTTGCACAAAAGAATTCTACTTTTGATGCCAGTACTTGCAAGTACATGAAATTCTATACTTCAGTGACAAAATTTCTATTCAGAGCTCGTTGGTACAAAATATTTTGTCATGTGTAATGTTCTAGTGAGATAAAGGAATGAAGTTTAGCTCAAGGTTGCATTTAAAAGGTTTGTAACCTTGAATTTTAAATATTTTAAAATTTTAAACATTCAAGGCAATATTGAATTCACCTAAATATATGCACAGTGATTTTTTTCATTTACTAAGGAAAACCATCATCTAACATTTATTTGAATAATCTACCAAAGAGAAATAAAAACTTCAAAAATTGCCTTAAAGTGACCAAAAAGATATAGGACAATTCAGTCTTTGCCAACGTTATTACCCTGTATCAAACAAACAGGCACACACACACACACAAATTACAGAATCCCTCTCTGAGGAATTTGAAAATACATTGAATAATTACTGCATGCTAAGCTTGGTTAAGCTTATTTGAATAGACTTGTAGCTGTCTAGATCCTGAATAATATAATCATGGACTATCATATTCCTTGCTGAAAAAAAATGATTATCATGGAATGAAGACAGGGACAGAAAACCAAAAGAGGAGATGTGTTGAATAAGTTCACTCAGAAATTTCATTTGAGAAATTTACTAAGTTAAAAGTTTTCAGTTAAGCATCCCCAACTGACCTTTGTTCTTCCAAGTCCTCATCCCAACTCTACTACTCTAGCTCTTGATCCCAGCATTTTTTTTTTTTTTTCTGAGACAGGGTTTCTCTGTGTAGCTTTGCACCATTCCTGGATCTCACTCTGTAGACCAGGCTGGCCTTGAACTCACAGAGATCCGCCTGCCTCTGCCTCCCGAGAGCTGGGATTAAAGGCGTGCGCCACCACCGCCGGGCCCCAGCATTGGTCTTAAAATCCTCCTTCCTGCGATGCCACCCACTGGTCTCTGAGAGCATCCACTGCGGTTTGAATGAGAAATGTCCCCCATAGGCTCATGGAGTTGAATACTTTGTCTCCAGATGATGGTGCTATTTGGGGAGGTTACAGAACCTTTACGAGGTACCGCCTTGTTGGAGGGAGTATGTCACTAGAGGTGAGGGTTTATATACCCTACTTCCTGCTCTCTCTTTCTCTTTCCTATGTATGGATGAATATGTGGTCTGCCAGTTTCCTGGTCCTGCCACTATGCCTTCCCTATCTATACCTGTGATGATATATTGTGTACCCCAATAAAGCTTGCCAGAGGATCAGAGGACAGAGCCAGTCACTAGATTAGGCATAGAAGCCAGACAGTGGTGGCACACACCCTTAATCCTATCACTCGGGAGGCAGAGATCCATCTGGATCTCTGTGAGTTCAAGGCCACATTGGAAACAGAGCCAGGCAGTGGTGGCACACACCTTTAATCCCAGTACTGGAAGCACACATGCCTTTAATCTCAGGAAGTGATGACAGGGCAGAGAAAGGTATATAAGGCACAAGGAAACCGGAACTAAAGCAGTTCAGCTGAGACCCTTTCAGGTGAAGACTCAGGGGATTTCAGTCAGAGGATTCCTGAAGTTGGTGAGGTATTAGGTGGTGGCTGTGGTTTGCTCTGCTTCTCTGATCTTTCAGCTTTCACCCAGTATCTGATCCTGGGTTTTTTATTATAAGACCATCTAAGATTCAAACAACATATATCAATGTTTTCCTCACCATGTTTAACTTGACTCCTCTGAACTGTAAACCAGAATCAACCCTTTCTTCCGTAAGTTCACTTTGGGCACAGTGTTCTACCGCATCAACAGAAAGGTAACTAATACAACATAAGAGCACACATTTGCCCCTGCTGCAAGGACACCAAAATCTTCCTGTTCAAGAATTTCGTTAAGTATATCATTCAGAAACAAGAGCATTATATTGTACTTTCATGATCCTGTTATGACACAATGACCTTTACTAGGGTAAAATGTCAGTATATTGTAACTTAAATTTGTAGAACAGGTACAGAGCTATGGAAGGTACTTAGCTGTTGAATTACACACATTCTTTCTACACCCCAGAATCCTAGGAAGTAAGTGAACTTTTTAAAAATATGGTACACATGGTAGTGTGGCCATATTTTTTTTCAGTTTTCTATGGGTAATTGAAATTTAAGTATTCTTTTGTAAATTTTAAGTGGGCCTTAAGGTACTGAGTAATTTGACCCACATGACACCTGTTCTGGAACAGGTCAGCTTTATTATTCTTACTTAAGGATGGGACACTGAGGCATGGGAAGACCTACAGAGCTGAGCTATTACTCCAAAACACTGGGACCAATGAATCCCTAGTGCTTTATAAGCTATGGCTACGTCTTTATAAGCTTATGACCTTATGACTCTCGTCTTCTAGTCCAGAACAGAGGTGTTTTGAGCTGAGGTATGAGTAACAAACGAGCTTGAAAAAAGTCCAAAATACACGTTTGGTTCCCCTGTGGCAGTAAGTTGTCAGCTGTATTCTTTCCATATCCCAGCAGGACAATAGAAGTCTTGAAATCCTCAGCCTTGGGGAACGTCACTGCTATGAAGACATCTGATAAAATGCCCAGTAGACACACAAGTATAAATCCTTGTATAAGGTAATTTTATTTCTTAAGATAATCATTTGAATGTTAACATGGTAATGTTGAAAAAAAATTCCTCAGTTTTGAGGTAAGTGACACTAAGAGAGGTATTAAATGCCAAAGCAAGTGTGAGAAACACCCTCATGTGTTATTTGTAGAGATCTGTTTGGGTTTCATTCCGAACTGAAGGTCCTATTAGGTTTCTCTTGTGTGTGTGCGTGTGTGCGCGTGTGCACTTTACTCCCTCTGATTTCTTTTGTTTCAATTATATTTTTTATTTTTAATTATTGGTATATATCTTTGTTGGGGACATTATATGCTCTTAACCACTAAGCTATCTCTCTATGTTTTTTTTGTTGTTGTTGTTGTTGTTGTTTTGGTTTGGTTTGGTTTTTTGAGACAGAGTTTCTCTAAGTAGTCCTGGATGTCCTGGAACTCATTCTGTAGATCAGGATGGCCTAGAACTCAGATATCTACCCGAGTCTGCCTCCTGAGTGCTGGGATTAAAGGACTATGCCACCACTGCCTGGCTTCTCTATTTTTTTAAGAATACAAAGTAGTAAGTTTCATTATGACATTTTCATGCACATCTTTCATTGTATCCTGTTCATATTTAGCCTCCTCCCACATACCCTACCCTCCATTTCGGAACCTTCTTTGATTTTTTTCAACAAATTAAAATGGTTGATATATATTCAGCATATTATAATTCCATAGTCTACAATCATTTTGTATCTAGTTCTATTATTTCTGTTGTCTGTTATAGTAGCTTTTATTTTTGAATTTTTTCTTTTCTTTTTTCAGAGCTGAGGACCGAACCCAGGGCCTTGCCCTTGCTAGGCAAGCGCTCTACCCCTGAGCTAAATCGCCAACCCCCTATTTTTGAATTTTTTGCAGCTTAGAATTTTTTTCTATCAGGATTTCTGGAAGTTAGAATTCTCTTTCAGAAGTCTAGATGTCACCATTTGTCTAGGGAGGTATTGTGTCTGTCATTGGTACACACCTGGAGTCTCTGTAAGCTCCAGGCACAATGTGAAAAATTCTCAGGTGTTTTGTGAAGTAGAATTTCAAGTTCCTTTGTGTATGGTATAGCTCAGATTCAAGGACTATCAAAGAGGCTTTTTTTAATTTCCCCCTTCAATTTAGAGCCAAGGCAGACTCATCAATGATAAGTTTACTTTTTAATTCATTTGTACTCTTTACTTTTCACTTTTCTAGATTCAAATAGATGGTAGCCAGGGTGACTTGTGAGGAAAGCCTTTCTCTTACATTGCCTCCTGAGCTGCAGGACTTTCCCACCCTTGGGGAGAACAGGGCAGTCATTTAAAAGGGTACACATTTTGAGATCATAAATATAACTATTTTCTAAAACTGATTCATTGATAAAACTTTCCAATTCATCCATCTGGCATTCAAGAGGCTATTTCCCCATTATGTAATCATTTTATATTACTTTGAGATTTGCTTCCATTTTTCTCAGTCCGTCTAAAGTAAAATGCCGTGTACTTTGCTTAATGCATAGGTCTCGTCCTATGTAACATATTGTCTTAGTCACTGTTCTACTGCTGTGATAAAACACAGTGACCAAGGCAGCTTACAAAAGGATGTATTAGGTTGGGAACTTACTTACAGTTTCAGAGGGTTAATCCATGACCATCAGGTGGCAGGTGGGCAGGCATGATACTGAAACAGTATCTGAGAGCTTACATTTTATCAGCAGGCAGAAGAGGGGGGGCAGGAGAGAGAGAGAGAGAGAGAGAGAGAGAGAGAGAGAGAGAGAGAGAGAGAGAGAGAGAGAGAGAGAGAAAGAATGGGCCTGAGATCCAAATAGTCAAATATATGAACCTATGGGGACCATTCTCATTCTAACCATCACATATACCAACCATTCTCTTAAATAAAAATGAAAATGAATTGTAGGGTGTAAACAGATCTGGATAATATTATCAATGTCTAGTTTAGCATCTATGTCATCATATTAACATGATACTTAATATTCCACCAATAAATTAAAACTTGAAAAAAATCAGTGTATTTTTTGAAAAGGCAAGAAGAAACAGAAAATACTTTTAAAGAACAGAGAAATTCAGAAGGAGGTAATTCCTTCAGTGCTTAGATATTGAGAATGTAGACAGTAATTCTGAACTTGCTGTTCAAGTTGAGAAAATTAATTTCTTGTAAAAATACATAGCAATTACTTTTCCACGAGTAAGATGAAATGTTTAACAGTGTTTTCAGGTCTTGTTGGAGTAGAGCTCATTGACTCAGCCCATTGTTTTGGTTTTCCATTGTTTTTTTGTAATGAGGTTTAACTCGAGTTGAAAAGTGGAGACTACACTCACAGGAGCAGCATCAATAAACAGCCATGTGACTAAGTTCTAGATGATGGGCTGTGATTGACATGAGCATCCCAGCCTTTCTTACCTGTAGCTGACTTAATACAGAGTTGGAGTCTGAAGCTGCATTTGAGGCAAAGAGACAGAAATGGGTCATTGAAAATTGCAAAGTGCATAGTAAAAGGATACTGAGTCTCCAATGCCTTGAAAACCCATGATACTCCTAGCTTACTTTTCAAAGATAAATGTTTATTTTATGTAAGCCACTGTGGCATCTTCATTATTGTAAATAAATATCATTTCTAACTAATGCACTTAATAAACTACAAAGGCCCTGTCGCCTTGAAGGAAGTGATTTTATTTATTTATTTTTGCCCTGAAAGGGACTCTAAACAGACCTAAATTGAATTAGAAGAGAGCATTAATAATTATTTATCTTGTGGAAGTTAGATCAAAAGCTTATAAACTCAGATAATAAAAACAAAAATATGCAGAATCATTGAACTTACCTTTAATCTTTAAAAACAATCCATGTAGTTTTAGAGGATGATGTTCAAGGTGAAGTAGACTGCACTGATGTTGAAAGCAACCTGTTAATTCCTTCCACAGAAGGCTGAAGAAGAAAGACTCACTTAGAGTTACCTTTTGAGAAGAAGCATAGAGAGGCATTTGGTTATTCAAACATCCTTCCTGTTTACATATTGTTAATGAATATGCTGGATTCATTCATGTCTTCAAAATACTAAAAAGCAATAAAAAACATTTATTCCAAGAAAGTTAAAGATCCTATAAAGTGTAATTATAGATGTTTGGTTGATTGTAGTTTTTCTTATGATGAAGAAAAAGTCATTTATTAAATCAAAGCACTAAACTTTTCTTACTCTTGAATTTAGACTGAAAGCATATAACAGCCATTAACAGGGTGGGAGACACAGACAGATCAATAAAGCAGAAAGTAGTTCTATTTACTGGCTTAAGTTTACATTAAGAATACAAAAAGATGCATTTTATTCAAAAAATATTCCTGGACTTCCATGTGAGATGACATATTAAAACCTCCACCAAAGAAACTACTTGGTGAATAAAAACAGTCAGAATAATACACAGTGGTCTGTTTCCATTCAAGTGACAAGAAGCCCTTCCCAGCAGTCTCTGCTGTTGTTGGCAGGGGTGTGAGAAAGACAAGCACTTCCCAGGGACCACCACTGTGCTCCCGCCTGATGTTGGTTTCAACTGAGCACTCCAGGCCACAGCAATTTCCCAGGGAAATACCACCTGGCTTAATAAGAGCTTCTCACACATGTCAGACTTGTATGATCAGATGAAGCTGAAGTGTGGTAGAGGGACCCAGCTGGGGCAGGAGCATCACCAGGAAACATCTTACAACATCCTTCCCTCCTACACACGTGCTCACCAGGCATTGGCAACAGTGAGGAGGCAGGAGGAGGCAGCATTCTCACTCACTCCTCCCCGACTCAGTACCCAGCCCAGGCTAGACCATTTAAGCAGAGAGAATGCAGAGGAACAACCTTGGCACAAGTGAGTCAGAAAGTAGTCCCTCCAAAATCCTCCAGGGAAATGGGGAAGACTGGAATTGGGACACCCATCACCAAGAAACTCCAAGCAGGAGGACAGATATCTAAGAGCTCAGGAAGTAATGGTAGCAATGCCAGATGGAATCCAGCAAACAGACAAGTCAGATTTCATGTCCTGTCTACCCAGGTCTCTTCCTTAGTAGCTCCTCTTTATTTGCTCAACAGTCAGTGTCTATTTAGCAGACTGCCTTGGGCCTACTCTGTTCTTGCACTATTTCAGTCTAGATCAGTCTTTTATTTTCTTCTTACTCATTCTTTTTTCCTTTCCCCTGCAAAGAGCAGTCTTGCCTGACTTGCAGGCTCTCTGTACCTATGCCTACTGAGAGACTGGACTGTTCCAAGCTATCTGATAGCATCTTTTTCTCTTTCTTTTCAGTCTACCTCTATCCAAAACTCCCTAGTCCCCACTCTTAGGATCCTGCCCTCACTCCTGCACATGCGCAGCTCAGGGTCTTCCGTCTTCCATCATCAGGGGGTGATGGCAACTATGTTCGCGTGGTGTGGTCAGCAATCTGGGCCTTAAAAAGATGGACGTGGACCCCACCCTCTCTCTCTGTTCTTTGCTCTGCTCCCCCCTCATCTTTCTTTCTCTCCAGGCCTGGCTCTCTTCTTCCCACCCCCCATTTTCCCTCTAATAAAGCTCTAAAAAATAACACTGGGTTCTGTCATGACTGTGACCTTTCCACTCGGTAACCAGTGCCGCCACCAGTGCCGTTTATCATTCTTTTACCCACCACCTTTTTTTTGTATTTGAAGTTCGCGGTTATATTTACGTTATTCCCCTATGAAGTCTATAATCTCAATATTAATTACTAGTCTTACTGTGTATTTCTCTATATATTAGTACACATACTAATGCCAATATCCAATTATTCCCCAGAATGATTAGTATTGAAGACAGGAATGTTTTGTAGTTGATTACTCTATTTTTTTTTTTTTTTGGTTTTTTCGAGACAGGGTTTCTCTGTGTAGCTTTGCACCTTTCCTGGAACTCACTTTGGAGACCAGGCTGGCCTCGAACTCACAGAGATCCGCCTGGCTCTGCCTCCCGAGTGCTGGGATTAAAGGCGTGCGCCACCACCGCCTGGCTGATTACTCTATTTTTACAGTGGGGTTTTCGAATATTATTAAGGACTAGCCTTAATAATATTCTTCCCAGGGGCCCAGAAGAGAAACTATGAACGGCAAGAATTATTTTTGGGAAATGAATCTAAGTACACCAAGCTCTTTATCTATCTACTTTATTCTTCTGGGATAAAATCCTGTCCACACAGCTTCAGTTCTGTTCTCATACCCAGCTCCTTTCTGGCCTGATTTCTCTCTACCTTTATCTGCTGTCCCCTCTAAGTTCTGTCCTAATTCTCTCATCTTAGTTCTGCCCCATCTTGGTCTTTCTTCTCTTGTTCTTCCCCATCTCATTCTTCCCCATCTGGCTCTTCCTCATCTTCCACCTCATCCTTCTAGTTCTCCATCTAGTTCTCCAGTCAAAATCCTCTCCAGTCAAAGTTCTCAAAATCCTCTCAATCTTCCTCGAGTCTCTGAGGTTTATATTTATATACCCATGCAATAGCAGTGCTCTAGCTAAAGCCAGGTCACCAGGCTTGAATTCTTACAGGGTCATAAAGGCAGACAAGAGTTTTCTTCAAGCAGTGACTGTCAGGCTTTCTTTTACAACCCAAGAAGGGAGTGGTAAGAGAGGAGGTCAACTGAGAGCTAAAATCAGCTAATATATCAGAAAAGGGGAATTTATGTGCTCAAACTACATTCCTAGAAGTGATTAGGTAAAAATGTTAGGAGTCTATAATGTTAGTAAGACTGTATAAGAAAGGAGGGTCTCAGCTTAAATTGCACAAGAAATAAAGCTATCCACCTGACCTAGGAGACAGGTGTTTCCATAAGGGTGTTACCTTAGTTCAGGAGATCATTTGGCCTTGGATGCTTGATAGGTATTTTAGATAAATACACTGTTAGGAGTTCTTGGAAGCACACATGGCATACAAGAAAACCATTGTAGGTACCAGCTAATATATATACACAATGTAATATAAAAGCAAAAATATCACCAAGACTTCTTTTTTTTATTTTTTTTTTATTTTTTTATTTTTTTCACCAAGACTTCTTAAGGCATGCCTTGATCTTCAGAAAAGTTCTTGACCTTTCCAAGTAGTAGCTTTTGTGATAATAGCTGAATTCCATTACATTTTTCTGTGACTTGCAGCATGGGGCCATCCCTGAAAAATGACTGTTATTTCAGACAATATTCTACTTTTAGGAGAGTACCAAGAAGAGAGCCTTGTGCCTGAACTCAAGTCTTACAGAGGAAAATGACACCTTAACCCTACTGTAACTGAGTCCTTCTGCAACACTGCAAACATTTCCACTGAACAAATAAAAGTGATCTAAATAATAAAGGAAAACAACTAGCAATCAATCTCCTGATGCACAAATCTAACGCAACAAATCGTAAGACATAAGTAATATAAAACTCTAAAACAACACGTTTCCTCCCACAGACTCCCAGTCCCATGGTGATGGGAGTAATGAGAGTAACAAGACAAACTTCCAGAAAACAACTAGAAAAGAGTGATGGCAAATATGTTCAAATAAATCAATAAGAGCACAAATAACTCCCAAGTGAATTCCAAGAAAACAAACATCTGAATGAAATATGGAAGTCACTAGAGGATCTGAAGATGGAATTCAATGAAGATTTAGAAACACCAAAGACAAATCATACAGAACCTCTTAAAATGAAAAAAACTCTATCAGCAGAATGGATCATGGAGAGGACAGAACATCTGATATTAAAGGCATAATAAAGGAATTAATTAATTTAAGGGCAATGACAAACTTAAAAACAGGTAATCAACAGAACTTGCATGAACTTTAGGACACCACGGAAAAAAGCAAATCTACAAATTACGCACATACATATAGAAGAACACCATGTCAAAAGCAAAGAAAATATTTTCAATACAATCTTAGCACAATATTTTCCAAATCTAGAGAAAGAAAGACCCATCTATGTACAAAACATAAATAGTTAGGACTAGAAAATAAGCTCTCCACATTCTGCTATAGATAAAACACATATTATAAACACAAAGAAAGCCGGGAATTGGTAGCACATGCCTTTAATCCCAGCACTTGGGAGGCAGAGCCAGGCAGATCTCTGGTCGACAGAGTGAGATCCAGGACAGGCACCAGAACTACACAGAGAAACCCTGTCTCGAAAAACAAAACAAAAACAAAAAGCAAAACAAAACAAAAACCAACACAAAGAAAATGTATTGACAGCTAAAAGAGAGTAGCACCAAGTCACATGTAAAGGCAGACTCATTAGAATAATAGATTATTTCTCAACAGAATCTTTGAAAACAAGAAGGTCTTGGTTTTGTTTTGTTTTTGTTTTTTGTTTTTCAAGACAGGGTTTCTCTGTGTAGCTTTGCGCCTTTCCTGGAACTCACTTGGTAGTCCAGGCTGGCCTCGAACTCACAGAGATCCACCTGCCTCTGCCTCCCGAGTGCTGGGATTAAAGGCGTGCGCCGCCACCACTGCCCGGCTGAAAACAAGAAGGTCTTGGAATGATGTATTTCAAGGCCATAAATAACGTTGCTGCCAATCCAGATTACTACACCCTGCAAAACTGTCTGTAATATTAATAAAGAAAAACATCCCAATATAAAAGGAAGCTAGAATAATTTATAGGCAACGAATAAGCTTCATAAAAATACTTTTATTTTTTGAAGTTCTTCTAACTGAAGAGAATGAAAGACACAAAGAAAAATATAGTAACCCAAGGGAAAGCCTCAATAGGTAAAAAGCCCTTGTTGTGTAAGCATGAAGACCAAAGTTTGAAACTCTGGAACTCATATAAAAGCTGCTGTTTACTGTAAGCATAGTTGGAATCTCATCACTCCTATATAAAGATGGGAATCAGAATAAAGACAATCCCTGGAAGATTATACACCAGTCAGCCTGGAATACACAATGGAAAAACAACAGAGACTCTGTCTCAAACAAAGTCAACAACAGGCACTAAGATCTACGATTGTTTTCTGATCTCTACATGAGCAGCAGGGCACATGTACACTCACATTCACATGTAAGAAAGCATGCAGACACACACATGGGTATAAACACACACAAAGAATATAAGAGTCAAAACAAATGATGCTGCAACAGTAGTTAAGCAATTCATGATTAGGAAAACACCAAACATCACAAAATATCATAAATTAATACAAATCTTTCAATGATAGCTTTGAACAACAATAGCTTCAATTTCCCCATCAAAACACAGACTGGGCCAGCAAGATGTGTAAATGGATAAAGGCTCCAGCAGCCAGCCCAACAACCTCAGTTTACTCCCTGAGATCCACTTTTGTGCAATGAGAAGACTACAAGAAATTGTTTTCTGACTTCTATGCCCACATGGTAGCATGCAGGTGCTCACCCATACACACACACATTCACACAAAATAATAATTTTTTTAAAAGACAAAAACTAGCAGATTAGATTATAAAACATCTATCTATTTGCTGCATCCAAGAAACATGCCTTGTATTCATAGATAGAAGGATGGAAAAAGGTATGCCAAGAACACACAACCAGGAAACAAACAAATATTGGCATTCTAACATCTGATGAAATAGATTTAAAATCAACATTAGTCAGAAGAGATTTTTTAAAAGGTCATTTCATGGGAGGGTGGTGGTGGCGCACACCTTTAGTCCCAGCACTTGGGAGGCAGAGGCTAGTGGATCTCTGTATTCTGATTAAGGGAATAATCCATAAAGATGACGTTGCATTCTAAACTTAGGCACACCAAATAAGAGTAACCTCTATTAGAACAAAAGTAACTACATATAACATCACAAATTAAGCCTTAACACAATAACAGAGGGTGACTTTAATACCCCACTCTCACCCATAGACATTTCATAGACACAGAAAATAAACAGAGGAACATTGGAGTTAAATGGTATCCGAAGTCAAGTGGACCTAACAGATGTCTACAAAGCATTCCATCCTTACACTGAAGAATACACTGTCTTCTCACCAGCCCATTGAACTTTATGATAGGTCATGCATTAGGAAACCAAGCAAGTCTCCACAAAAATTGGAAAACTGAAATAATTTCATATATTCCATCTGACCATAATGTGATAAAGTCAGAAAAAATAGCAGGAGAAGCTACAGAAAACACACAAACTCATGGAGGTTAAACAGCACACAAAATGAGGAAAATCCATTGAAGAAATCAAGAAGGAAATTTTTTTAAAATTCTAGACCTGAATTAAAATGAAATCCCAACATACAGGAACATATAGAATACAATAAAAACAGTTCTAAGATAGTAGTTAATATGACATGTGACTGTATTTTAAAAATCAGACCTCTCAACTTAATGATGTATCTCAGTGCCTTGAAAAACCAAGAACAAGCAAAACTCTGGAGCGGTAGATATGAAAATCAATTAAGATGATGGCAGAAATCAATGAAATAGAATTGAAAAAATACACGTAATCAATAAAGGAATTGTTTCTTAGAGAATATAAACAACATTGACAAACCCTTAGACAAACTGCCAAATCAACCCAATGAAAAGAGAGAAGACTCAAAGTAATTAGAGATGAAAATGAAGCATCACAATAAATACCAGTGCAATTCAGAAAATCACAAGGACATTTAAAAAAAAAACTATACTAATTTTGAAAGTTCAAAGTAAATGGAAAATTTACAGATGCATGTGAGCCAGCAAGTTAAACAGAGATGAAATAAACAATTTAAACAGGTCTATTATAAGCAAGACAACTGATAGAGTAGTGAAAACTTTCCCAACTAAAAACGGCCAAGCCCAGATGGATTCACTGACGAATGATATCAGACCATTTCTTGGTATAACACCAATTCTTCTCAAATTCTTCTATGGAAAGTGATAAGTGTAACATAAATCTTAAAAGGTCTTATGATAAAAACCCTGGAGCCAGATATTGGGGTGAAAGCTGAAAGATCAGAAAAGCAGAACAAGCCACAGCCAACCTCATCTCACCAACTCCTCAGCTGATCCTGTTTCTATGAATCCTCAGACTGAAAGCCTCTGAGTCCTCACTCCTGAGGGTCTCAGATGAACTGCTTTAACCCCTAGCTTACCTCTACAAAATCCTCAGTCTAAAGAGAGTGAGGTCCTGTTTCCTCACGCCTTATGTGCCTTTCTGTGCCCAGACATCACTTCCTGGGATTAAAAGCGTGTGTACTTCCGAAGCAAAAGCATGAGATCTCAAGTGCTGGGATTAAATGTATATGCCACCACTTCCTGGCTCTGTTTCTCTCATGTAGCCCAGTGTGGCCTTGAACTCACAGAGATCTGATGGATCTCTGCCATCAGGATTTCTGCCTCCCGAGTGATAAGATTAAAGGTGTGTGCCACCACTGTCTGGCCTGTATGTCTAATCTAGTGGCTGGCTCTGTCCTCTGATCCCCAAGTAAGTTTTATTGGTGTGCACAATATATCACCACAAATAGGAAAGGAAAGAATATTTTTTTTTTTTTGGTTTTTCAAGACAGGGTTTTTCTATGTAGCTTTGCACCTTTCCTGGAACTCACTCTGTAGACCAGGTTGGCCTCGAACTCACAGAGATCTGCCTGCCTCTGCCTCCCGAGTACTGGGATTAAAGGTGTGTGCCACCACCGCCTGAATGGAAAGACCACTTTCACTGATATTTTATGAAACCAATATTTTCCTGATACCCAAACCAGAGTAAGGTGCAACAACAACAAAAAGAAAATTATAGTCCAATTTCCATGTTGAACATATGTGTAAAAATTCTTAACAGAATACCTACAAACCAAATTCAAGAACACATTTAAAAAAATTCACCATGATCAAGTTTGTTGAATTCCAGGGATTAGGTTTTCATTATCATACACAAATCAAGAAGTGTAATACATCACTTGAATGGACCTGTCTTATTAAGCTTTCTGTTGCTATGACAAAACACCATGACCAAAAGCAAGTTGAGGAGGAAAGAGTTTATTTAGCTTACACTTCCAGATCATAGTCCATCATTGGAGGAAGTCAGAACAGGAACTCAAGCAGGGCTGAAACCTGGAGACAGGAGCTGATGAAGAGGCCATGGAAGAGTGCTGATTACTGTCTTGCTCATCATCGCTTGTTCAACCTGCTCTCTTATAAAATTCAGGACCTGCAGCCCAGGAATGGCACTACCCACAATGAGCTGGGCCCTCCCCCCATTGATCACTAATTGAGAAAATGCCTTAAGTTGGATCTCATGGAGGACATTTCTTCAACTGAGGCTCCTTCTTCTCTGATGACGCCAGCTTGGGTCAATTTGACACACAAAACCAGCCTAAGTACAGAAATCACATAACCATCTCAATAGTCTTGGGAAAGACCTTTCACAAAATCCAACATCCCTTCATGATAAAAGCCCCAAAGAGACTAGGAGCATCCTTACACCATAAGGGCTATTTACAACTAACCTATAGCCAAAGCCATGGAAAACAGATAAAATCTCAAATGTATTTTGAGTACAATTGGAGCAGGACAAGGGTGCCCACAAAACAAAGGGCTAGGGATCAAATGTTTAATAATCAGACCACCAAACTCAGAGGTTCCATATAATCAATGGCTGAATAGCTCAATGCCTGCTTCTCCCTAGAGTTCACCTCAGCAGTGATCATCCTGCACTCTTGACCAACATCTATCTGAGCTTCAGTTGCCTCCCTCCCTCCCTCCCTCCCTCCCTCCCTCCCTCCCTCCCTCCCTCCCTTCCTGTCTCTTCTCCTCTTCTTCCTCTCTGCCCCCCATTCTCTCTCACTCTCACTCATTTTCACAGGAATACAGACACACAAAGCTCCAGTTGCATGCTGTCCTTTATGCCTGGTAGCCGTAGCCAGAACTAAAACAGAAGTATATACTCTTTGTTCATTCCCTCAGCTTACTTGCAGAGCTGCTAAGATGCTGGTTTCTATTATGTTATTCTCCATAACTTCCTGTAATTGTACCAATTACTGAGTGTTTCTTATATGACAGGCACCAACTTGTTAAGTCATTATAAGAATCTTAGGGGAAAGCATGATTATTCCCATTTTCCAGTGAAGTAACTGAGACCCACAGGTAAGATTCGCTGCTCAGTATTAAACAGTATTGATTAAATGAAGGAGCCATGATTTGAATTCAAGTGACAGGGGACAGGGACAGGCTCTCTCTCTCTCTCTCTCTCTCTCTCTCTCTCTCTCTCTCTCTCTCTCTCTCTCTCTCTCTGTGTGTGTCTCTCTCTCTGTGTCTCTCTCTCTGTGTCTCTGTGTCTCTGTCTCTCTCTCTCTCTCTCTCTCTCTCTCTCTCTCTCTCTCTCTCCAGATTTCTCTGTGTAGCTCTGGCTGTCCTGGAACCTGCTATGTAGACCAGGCTGACCTTGAACTCAGAGGTCTGCCTGCTTCTGCCTTGCAAGTACTGGAATTAAAGGGATGCACTACCACTGCCTAGTTGACACCTTCTCTTTTAACAACCACCCTCTTTCTTCCTCAATAATAACTTCTCATCTACATCATATGAAGAACCTACTGTTCATTTCCTTGTTTTCTTTTAATGTTGCTTTTGTATGCCAATGTTACACGGCTCTAAACTGAATATCTTATATGGGGGTGGGGAGCTTCAGATGTTGAAGTCAACAGTTTCATATTTTCCTGCACATTCCTTTTTTCCCTGAAAAAATAAGCAAAGCTTAAAAACCGTCTATTTTACACCAGACATTTAATATGAAAGTTGTGAAACTCTTAAACGATAATTTTTTTCTGTAAGGTGATAATTTGTCTTGCCTTCACATCTCAGAGATAATTTCTGTGCTCTAGTAAGCAAGAGTCAATTAAACCAAACAGAAGCAGCATTTCACACCCCTGAGATTCAATTCCTCTCACAAGTGCAGAAACTGGAAACTCTGTGACTGATAAGGTGCAGTGAATGTCTGCTTCATACCCATAACCCACTGGCTTCCTGGGATAGTCGCCTCATTTTTTATCTATTACTTCATTTCCAAGTTCTCCATTGTTTCCTTCTGGCATGGCATCTCTGCTAATTCCCAACAAACCTCTGGCAAATAGTTCTTAACCAGAGAACATCTTGAAGGTGTACGGTATTCCGTGATGTGACAATTTCATAGTCATTCACTTTCAAAGGCTGTATTGGATGTTCTAAAAACTCTGTGGATAGAATGGGAAAAGAAAGATAGGGTATTTTAGTTCTCACATATGTGTGAGCTTGCAAGATGCAATGAAGTATAGAACCAAGAGAGAACACTGGTGGATAGCAAACTGTAACACTGAATTGTAGATTTTCAGTAATAAGAATGCATTATTGTGGGTTCATCACTCATAACAAGCATACCACACTGTTGCAGAATGGTGAGTGGCAGAGGCTATGTGCACACAGGAGCAGGGAAGACCACATTTTCCCTTCAATTTTCTTTGTGTTAGAACTGTTTGGAAAAATAAGGTATCCATCTGGGGATGGTGGTGCTTGCCTTTAATTCCAGCACATGGGAGACAGAGGCAGGCAGAAGACCATGAGTTTGAGATCAGTAAAGGCTACAAAGCAAGATCCTATCTCAAAACAAACACCATATCTTAATAATTTTGATGCATGGACACACCTTCAGAGGAGCCTAGAGTTGAAATTTATTCTGTCTTTGTGATGGTAGCAGCCAAAAACATCAAACATATCCTAAGTTGTCTGCTAGTTTGGGGTCTACCCTGTGTAATGATAGTAATTGTGGGCTGGCTGCCAAAGCAGATGCCTGTTCCGTCAGAGTGAATGACCTGAAACATGCTTCAAGGCTTCACACAGCTAAAACTCGAACAAAAATGAACTTGCATTGCAAAATTACAATAAATAAAAAAATGTATAGCCATAAATAAAGTTCAGTAGAATAGGATACTAAAGATTTATGTAGTTCAGTTATAGGTCCAGAGTACACATATTACTAAAAACATTAAGGAAACAATGATGCAATAACTTTTAAAAGTATTTTGAAACTTATCCACCATTTCCAAGTAATTCATAGGTTGAGGAAAAATAAAACGCACAACTTGAATACAGCTAGAACTACATGATAGCAGCATAGCATCCCTGAAAAACATGAGGATCCCCATTCGGATTATAATTACAAGGATGTACCATTGATACTTATTATACGTTATAGTATATATCATTTTAGAAAAAAGAAAGGCTAAAACATGGCTATTTGTTCAAAGTAACAACCTACATAAATAATACAAAAAAATGAACAGAATGATGGTCCCTAAAGAAATACTCAAAATAAATATTAAAACAGAATGCAAAGTTCAATTAATATCACTCAAGTTAAAAGTTGTCTCTTTATAGAGAGTCAGCAGACAACACAGTGATTGTGGAAAAGAGAGGTGGTGCAAATCCACAGTTAAAGTGGTAACATTTAAAATGGTGTATAGTGATAAGGAAGTTGAAATTATAAGAATACTATATAATACACTGACCTTCATGAAAATAGTTTGGAAACACTTGAAGTATTTCTTAAAGGACAAGTTACCAAACTCTTTAAGGAAGAAATAAAAATGTCGTAGAGACCACTAGGGGAGTATTTAATTAGCTGTCAAACACACGTGAAAACATTGAGAGAACCTATCTACTTTCAAGGGACACTGAACATCCACCTCACACAAACTGCCATCGAACATAATAAACACTGAATAACTCATCTTAAGAAGATTAATAACTTTGATATTAAAACAATAGGGACAATAAGAGAAAAGCATCATTACAGCCCAGCCTTCTCATTGACTATTTTTAAATTCACAGCACATTGGAATGATCAACAAATATGTGAACACAGATTTATCTAGAATGATTGTGTTTTGCTCAGAAACTCAAGACTACATTTATTCTTGGATGAACATGTCTTGTGGAATGGGAAGATGTTTCAGCTGGTAAGAAAGCCCAGTGACCTGAGCTTGATTTCCAGAACCCACAGTGGAAGGACAGAACAGACTTCTAATAGCTGTCTCTTGACCACATTGCCATAATGTGACATGGCGTGCACTCTCATACACACATCATACATGTGCATATACATAATAATAGTAAATCAAACTTGCTAAAAAGAACAATAAGAAAGAAAATGAAACTAAATGTCTATAAAATTCACAGCTACACAATAAATATACTCTAATTAAAGGTGGCTATAGTTCCACTAGAAAACTATTATTATCACATTACTGATAAAAGAGGGAAAAGTAACTTTTCCTCTTGAAAACATAAAAATAAAATCAGCCAAAAATTAAACTCATCAAGCTGCACATGGTGGCACATGCTCTCAATCCCAGTACTCAGGAGGCAGAGGCAGGCAGATCTCTGAGTCTGAGGCCAGCCTGGGCTACACAGAGAAGCCCTGTCTCACAAAACAAAACAAAGTTAAAATCCTAGTGATACAGAATATGTACTATGGTGGTATTTTATTTGTACTGAAATGTGATTTTAATTGTATGTTAATAAATAAAGTTGCCCGGGGGTCAGAACTATTAGAGCCATAGCAAGAGCGTGGCGGTGGTGGCACACACCTTTAATCCCAGCACTTGGTAGACAGAGCTAGGTAGATCTCTGTGTGTTCAAGGATACAGCCAGCATTGGAGACACACGCCTTTAATCTCAATACCAACCATAGAAGACCTGGAAGTCTCTACAGACAGGCAGTGACAAGGCAGTCGTGTGTTTGGGTTTACAATCAATGAGAAGGCAGAACAGAAAGACATACACACAGGAAGTAGGTCCTTTTCGGAGAGCTCTCTTGGCTGAAGCAGGAAGGGTAAGGCTTTTAGTTCTGACCTCTTGGCTTTCTTCTCTGAATCAGCTCTGTGTTTCTTAATTAATAAGACGGTTGGTTACATCTACAATGTACTGAATTATAAATCTTAGGGCAGGAGGAAATAGCCTTCTCTGATAAGCAATACTCATGGAGCCTCTCTGATTTTGTTTTGAGACAGTCTCACTATGTATCTCTGGCTGGCCTAGAAATCCAGGCTGGAACTCACAGAGATCCTCCTGCCTCTACTCCCACCCCCATGTACTGAGGAATGCATGCACCACTACATCTGGCCTATAGTGAGCTTTTCTTGATTAGAAAGACAAGGAAACTACAAAGTAGGATTGATACAAAAATGTTCAGGATAATCCCAGCTCTTTCACAAAATGAATCACTTTACCTGAGTCATAAGATAGTTATCCATTCAGCCCTAAAGGGGCCAAGACTGCGCCATCTCAAAGTCTGCTCAAATGTACTTTAAATGATTCCAAGCTTTATCACTTGAGGGACTGTTAACTGCAAGAGGACTATTTTGGCCTGACTTTTCCTTCATGCACCAAGAAGTAAAGATTCTTTGGGGAGGGACATCCTTTCTACACAATGCTGGCAAATGGCCTGGATCACCAGCACCTGGTAATTGGGGCTGCAATGAGCTAGACAGACAGGCTTGAAGTCACCCTTGCTGCCCACTAGCTTCTGAATGCTCCATGTATCACTTAGCAGTGTCCCTGGAATTGTCTACCCTCATCCACATATATGTTTGTCCTGCATTGCTTCACAGATTTATTGCTTTTGTATAAAAACCCATAATAGCACTGTGTTCTGATCATCTCTTCAGGTTTCACATTCTTGGGACTGTCTTTGTGTACGGGTAAAATTAATAAAACCCTCTATGTTTTTTCTCTTACTCGTTGTCTCTTCTATTCACTGGGTCCCAGATCCATCCATTGACCGAACATGAGAACTAAAGGGCGTGGAGGGGACCCTTGTACTAAGCAATGTAAGTGGAAATCAGAAAATGGCACAAATGTTTGTAGATAATGATTTTTTTTTACACAGAAAATCCAAAATAATCATTAGACATGTATTATTAGCAGCTTTCCAAATACATCAATGTGAACTTGAAGTTTTTGTGTTGCTGTTCCCTCTCAAAGTTCTCAAGAGAATTTTCATTCACAATACTCCTGTGTCCTTATGGTCTGTTCACCTCCTACTGGTCCAGTGTGCTCCTGTCCCACTCTTTACATAGAGTTTTTAATCTTCACATTCCTTAGCCTCGTGATACCACTTGCCAGTATCACATGTGGCTTCTTTGAACCATTCTTGGGCTTTTGCCTGGCCTTTGCTTTGCCTCCTGTGACCCAGCATGTTTTTCTTCTACTAAGCTCCCAATCAGTGGTTCTCAACCTTCCTAATGCTGCAACCCTTTAACACGGTTGGTGACCCCCCTGCAACCATAAAGTTATTTCATTGCTACTTCATAACTGTAGTTGCGGTACTGTTATACATCGTAATGTAAATATCTGACATGTGAAGCGTGTGGAGGTCGAGACCCACAAGTTGAGAACCACTGCTCTCGATGGCAGAACTGCTCTTCGCCTCTTCACTGTTCTGTTCTCCCACTGTAAGGGACATTGAGCCCAAGGATTTAAACGTTAGACTTCTAACTCTAAAAGCCCAGTCTCATACCTGTGGAAAGGTTCATGAATAAAATGAATAGCAGTATCTCGTTTGATTTTTATAATCTAGTAACAACCATTAAGACAAAGTTTCAGGAATGAATAAAGTTGCAAAGGGAATCAAAAGAAGCTGCTAACAAATGGATGCTTCCAATTAAAGTGCTGTGCTGTGTGGTGTAGTAGATGGGCATGTCCATGCTAGGACAGAATGGAACTCTTAGAAAAGCAGAGCCATAAAAACCATATGCAAATATCCGTTTAGGAGAACTCTCACTACAAATTAGTGAGGAGTGGACAGGTAATTCAGGAAATAGTACTGTATTACTTGCTTGTTGCTGTGACAAAATGCATGAAAAAAACCAATGCGAGAAAGGAAGGGTTGATTTGGTGCATTCCTCAAGTGTTCAGTGCGTTATAAGAAGGCAGGGGAGCAGGAGCACTGGGTACCCATCTCACTGCATCCACAGTCAGGAAGCAGAGAGCTGTGATTGGGAATCTCTGCTCCAGCCCCACTCCTCCCATTTCAGACCCCGCCCCTCAGAAGGCCCTCCAAGGGTCGGCTCCTTCCACAGAGATGCTGAAGACTAAGGCTACAGGGTATTTAAGACACGGTCTCTAGACCAGGCAGCAAATGGGAGTGCTTTGCTCATTAAACCTGGACTTTTAATTCTTAATTTGGTATGATTTGGATTACTGCCTCAGTAGAGAGGCTTAATATCAATATTGGAGTACAGAAACCCTTCAGCTACAAATGCTAAGGCTTGGTCAGCTTTCTCCTGTTCCCTTTTCAGTCTTGTATCTCAGCCCATGGAATGGCACCATTCACACTCAGAGGGTTCTACCCTTCTCTATTAATTCTATCTGGAAACAGCCTCACAAACACTCTCAGAGATGTGTCTCCTAGGTGACTCAAAATAGTGTCGAGTTGACAATGAAGATGAATCGTCACAGTTTCTCCAAAATGCATTGCCCCAAAGAATCCAATTACAAATACAGCATGACTCTTACTAGTAGAGCAGACACCAATGTGGGTTGGATTCAAACAATAGAATGACACACAACAGTGCAACTGTCACAAAATATGGACAAATCTCAAATCCAAACCACTCAAATGTCAATATACTCTGCTGTAATAAATAATATGAAGTTTAATTCACAAAATAGCCACATACATGATTAAGAATTTTAAAAATACTTATTAATGTCATGCAAGTGTAAAAAAGTATGAGAATAAGTGACATTTATACATATATAATCAATGATTTTCTCTTGGAATCAAACCAGAAAGAAAACAAAAGGCAATTAATCTGTTTGCATATTTAACATTGAAGTCCTTCCATGGGTTGTTAGGAACATGGGTTTATACTATTTTCTGATCATCTTTGGAGGTCTGTTCTATGGTCTTCACAGTAGCTTTAAAAGAGGAGAAAGTGTGAGGAAGGAAGAAAGTCCTGCTTGAGTGAAGTCCTGAGTGAATGTGTGTGGTTGGCTTAGGCATAGCCACAGCTGTGTTACAGAAGCTGGACTCAGATGTAGACAGAAATGGTGAAGCACCCATCCACCCCCAGTCCTCCTGAGACTCAGAGGGAAATACCAAAACCTTTCTTTCTGGTCTGTGTGTAGATGCTGATAGTGTGCCCATAAAATGTCCCATTATTCTCACCCCTGCCATGTTCAGAGCCTGAACACTGCCCCCCTACAAAGACTGCTTCTACTGAGATTGCTTAAATCTGCCTTCTTGATCTGGTTGCACGCCATAAAGTCCATCTCTGGTTGATCTTCATGTAATAAGTCTGTCTTCTTCTTTGACTTCATGTAACAAACATGCTGAGCTTCTGGGGTGCTGAGGTTTCTTCATCCAAGATCACAGACCACCCAAATCTAGCTATTTCTGTGTGTCTTTGTGTCTGTCCATGAATATATCTGTTTGTATGTATTTCATCATCCCCTCACTGCTTCCAGCTAGGTTAGTCTTTGGAGGCTGAGCAAGAACTTGCCAAAAAAGAAAAGTGAATAAATATATCTGGTGCTAAGCCTAAGAGTGAAAAATAAATGGGCTTATTAAAGTCATCATTTAATAAAATGTCAGTGGAAAGAGAAGAAACAGGGTGAAGACAGTGAAGTCTGAATTTAGGAGGTCTAGGTTGGAATCTTGGCTGTTTCTAAGTAGTTTTGTTTAGTAGTTTTAATGTCTCTAAACCTATGAGATGTCATGAGGGCTGTCATCTAGTGATGAACATGTACTAGTATAGACTGTTTTTAAGCATTCTTCTTTCCCAATAATTTACATCTCCATTTACTATTTATTGACTTATGCATTTAATGTGTGTGTGTGTTTGTCTGCCTGCATGATTTTATGTTACACAGAAGCCAGAAGAGATATTGGATCACCTAAGAACTAGAGTTACGGGTGGTTTTGATACATTCTGTGGGTGCTGCAAACTGAATCCAGGTTCTCTTCAAGAATAGTGAGTGCTCTTAACATATGGGCTATATTTTCTGTCCTATAATTTATATTTCTAGGTATTTTAAATATTAAATGTACCCCTTTCTCTTTCCTGGATAGTATATTAGAAACAGAAGATCATCAATGGGATCCTGCAGCCCGCAGTGGAAGGAAAAGGCCCACATTTGCACACCTTATGCCCTAATCTCTAGTTGTCACAAGTAGTTGGATATTGTATAAATATTTTAAGTAGTAAATTTAAGCAAAATAACTGAATCTTGAAAACCATCATTAAACTTACGGAAAAACAAGAGTTGCAATGTTTTTCCCCTTTGAAGGGAAAGTTGACTTGTAAGAATTAGGTCTTCTCGCCTCCATCGTGTCAACACGCTCTTTATTTATGTTCTCCACTTGTTCCTTTACCCCTCAGAACTAAGCCGTGACTAGAGGTATCTAACTGAGTAAATACAACCCTGTGCCCCAGGCTGAGAAGTGTGGACCAAGCTCTTCTCCATGGCTCTCTAGAGCCGATTTGCACCTGCTGAGCAGCAAACGCCTGCGGCTTGTTATTCCACTAACGGACTTCATGGGAAGCTTCCAGATGCTGAGTGGAGGTTGAATCCTAGTTCAGCGTGGGGGTGCTCGACACACCTTGATAACCTCAGCAGATGACTTTCCCAGAGTGCACGAACACTCCCGTGGAACACACGTTTTCTTCATAACAGGCTACTGGAACTAGCAGGAATTCCAAGAGGAAAAAAAATCAAAGACACAAATCAACACACTCACACCTCAGAGTTACTATAATTAAGAAATAGTTCTCCTGGCTTGCCCTTGTGTAGAACCAGCAGATCATATAACTTCAAGTAAAAGTAAGGAAATATGAGGCCAGCTATTTGAACGAGGGACACATTTTCCCTCAAGAACAGGCTGACTTTTAGGCCACAGGTGTCTGGGTAATTGCTATGCGTTAGGAATATATCATATTTAACAGGCCTTGTACACACATTTCCACCTGGGTGGAAATGAGCCGTCCAATCTCCATACTTCATTCACCCTGACTATGAGGTGGATGTGAGTCTGCAGGGTTTAATAAGGCTTGGCACATGGAAAGAGCAGGCCACGCTGGCCTCCTCCTCACTCTGCTATTGATTACTCGTGAGATGAAGGTAAATCATTTGACCTGGACATATGTGTGTTTCCTGCTGTATAAGAGCTCAGTGCTCCCCAGCAGGCCCAGAGTGAAATATAAAAAGATTCTTAATTCTGCCCCTAACCCGAGGAAAACTGAAAATGTAAATGTAGACTCTATAATTCGAGAAGAAAATATGTTCGGTTGGTGAGATGTGGACCACCATTTTGAAAGCAGAAGTAAATTACAGAAGAACGAACAAAGCAGGTTGTTAGAGCGCACTTACGCAGATTGCCCGGGGAGAGCCAAACCCCCTCCCTCCCACCAGACGGTGAAGGCCAGGGAGAAAGGCAGAACGTGGCCTCAAATGCCACAACGTCTTAGCAGAGTAAGTTGCCTGCCTATGAAACTATAATCCTCTTAGTTTCTCAAGTGATTTCAAATTGACTTTTATAAGATAAAAGAGATCAGATTATTCGATTCAACGCACAACCTCAGAGCTGTGAGAAGTGGCTCCCTGGGTAAAGATGCTGGACAGCAAGCCTGACATCCTGAGCTGGATCCCGAGACCTACCTGAGAGAAGGAGAGAACAGATTCCGGTCAGCAGTCCTCTGATCTACACACACACACACACACACACACACACACACACACACACACACACAAATAAATAAAATAATAAAAATGGAAACTCGGAGGCACATAAAGGGAAAAAGTGTCTCCAAAAATCTAATTTTGTAAAATACATTGTGTTTTAATTTGATGTTCTTGGTAACTAAGGAGTAATGGAAGTAAATTGCTTAAAAAATTCTTACTGTCCAGCCAAGAGAAGAGCGCTCTTGTGAGCAGCATCACATATTGCAAGTGTGCTGCTCATGTGTTTTGATTTTATACAACAGCATTAGAAAGATTCTGAGAGAGGCTTTGATTTACAATGTGAGAGCCTTAGTTGTGGTAGACTGTAAATCGGCCCCAATTCCCCATCCTATCTCCAGCTCCTGCCTATACTATTTAACTTTGAAGTCTTCATCTATCCTGGCCCTGGCTTAGCATAGCAGTGTTCCAGCCACACACAATGGGGTGGGAAACACTGGCGTGCGTTTTGCCCTCTCTTGGCCTCTCCCATTGCTTAAGAACAGCCCTAGTGGCCTGCTGAAATATACATGAGAAGCATGCCAAATACTCCTATCCCCCCAAGCCTGCTGTTCTCCAACAAGAGCCAAATACTGGACCTTTGCCTAAGCATTCTCAGGGTCATCAGAGGTGTCCAGACACCAGCATCTGGAACCATATAGGTTAAGACCCCAAATGGGACTGTATGGATGACTCTAGGGTTTGTGAAAACATTGGCAACAGTAAAAATTTTCTGAACGTGCAAAACCCAAAATTAAAAATCAAATGCATAATGAATCTGACATATTTCTGGTCGCATCAGTCCTTGTCATACTGTATGACTTCACCACAGTCTTGCTTCTGAACACACTACACTCATGCTACTGGACATGTTGTCATATCACAGGACATCAACACATGTTCCCTGAAACATATCATCTCAGACTCCAGACTTTTGTATGTTATTAACTGCAGTGACTTCACTAGATGCAAAGTTTCCTGCTTCTACAGAAGCACAGTGGTTGAGTTATGGGAAAACCTTAACAATTCCCTGTAGTCGTTCCTCTGCATGTAAGGTATCAAAGCAGTATGTTTTGGCATGATCGTAGAATAATTTTCAAAATTACTATTTGATTTGCTGGCTTGAGTCTCATAAAATGAATTTTGCTTGGGATTAGGGTAGTATTCCCAACCATTTCTTAAATGGCCCCCAATATGTCTGCAAATTAGTGTTCTCATCATTGATGGTTACAAAATCAAAATACTGATCCACTCTGAAAAAAGACAAGATTTTCTATATCCTGCAGTATCAAATATTCAGCCAAGATTTACTTCTTTAGGAAAAATAAGCAAGCATAGCCATCTCACTACTTTGTAAATGATCTTTCATCTTTAACAAACAAGTAAAAGTACATACAAACCATGCAATTATTTTATAATAAATTTCTTTGTGATTTCTTGACAGCAAATACTTGACTGCTATAGCTACCTTATATACCTATATGACTGGCTTTTCGTAAAATTTCTTGGGCAACATGAATTGTAAAAGAAGAGTTTAAGAAGCCCTGGCCTTCACCAGTGTATACTGAAGCTAATTTCTTCACTCCACTGGGTTTTGAGGAGCTTATTTTGTAGTAAGAACTAGCAGGTACACATAGGCACATCACTGATGAATTTTCTTCCCATAATCACAAACACAACCCTTAATAAATTTATAAAGGTACCTTAACCATATTTGTGTCTCAGTAATCAAAATGAGCCACCATGTTTGAATGGTACTTGTGTTCTTTTATGTAGATGTAACCATCAGGAGCATGTAAACCAAACATGTAGACTGATGACCACAGGTAACAATTTTATTTCCACATGTTAAAGTATTGCATTTCAGTATACTCAGTGGCATGGCTTAAAAAGAAATCTGGGCCAAGGTTTATTTTAAGATACTATGTTAAAGAGACCCAGGAGCCATTTGCACATTCACCAGCCATAGGCCATCTCACTTGAATAAGATGAAGAAGTGTTCTGGTCAAAGGAAGGGACCTGGACAAAATGGCTGCTCTTAACTCTCCATTTTTCACACCACTGAACTGTTTAGCAGGCGTGTCAAGAGGAGTGAGTGACCACCACCCAGCTGTAAAGGGTATCCTGTATTAGAGGTATGTTGAAACAGATTAATGTTCCCAGTGTGTCTCCAGCACATATGGAAAGTTAGAATATTCACGCAATGCACCGCAGCGAACAGAGAAAATCTGTTAACATTTAAAGGCCAGTTGCCCACAGGGTCTGGAGACATCAGAATTTACCCTGAGGCCTCTGAGAAGGAAGAAATTCAGTGTTTTCGTGATAGCCATTTGTGTCATTTGAGCTGAGAATCTCAGGAATGGATATTCCAAAACCCCTCCCGCCTTTGGGGCTTACAAAATAGGGACCCCTGATCTGGGGGTTGAAGGATGTAAAATCTATAGAAAAACTAAGGGCGCCTGAATTTTTGGCTTCTCACAAAACAACTGAAAAATTTTCAGTAAACTTTAAGTTCGTAGGAATAATAGGAAAGCTAGGGAAAATGGCCTGCTATTTTTATTTATGTAAATGTTGTAAGGTTAGTACGTATATTAGCACATAAATAGTTGCTGACTATGCTTGTATATTTTGAAGAAGGAAAACCGTTATATAAAAATAAGTGGTTATATAATACCATTTTACTTCCTGGACTTCTGTTATATCTAATTCATATTTATTTATTTATTTATTTATTTATTTATTTATTTATAATGAGCCTTTGATGAGATGGTAAGACAATATAGCTCATCAAGTGTCAGAATAAACTTATTCTTGAGAAATAAAATAAATATCACCTAAGTACAACTTCTTAAAGACTTAAGTGCATTAGTGTTACCACCAGCTGAACTCAATGTGGATCAAATCAAATGATTATTCAAGATATTTAAATTTGCTATTTTATTATATATATATTTATATATATATATAAAATCTGAATTTTTTCTCCTTTTGTAGAAGTTACCATAGAATTTGGGGAAAGGGGAGATGTGATTTTTGTTAATATAATGTTCCTATGATGGAAGTACATTCTCAGAAGGCAAAGAGATCTTGAGTTGAAAATACATCTAACATCAACATGTATGAGTTTTATGAGTCTTATTCCATGTCTTGATAAATAATACTGTTTTTTTATTAATCATCTAAGATATATACAGAAGTAATCTTGGTACATAAAAAATAAAATAAAATATAGCAGACTGTCTTTGAGCCAACATACGGCATAAGAAGAAAATTCATTAGGAAGTTAGTAAAGAGTTATTATTGAAATGCACAGTGCACGGTGACTTAGAGAGAATCTGGGTTTAAAAACAATAATAAAATTAAAGTCATATTTTAATATTATTGCTAAGTTTGTGATAGGGATAGGCACTTTGAATTTTCCAAGTCTACTCTGGAAAACCATTCATGAAACAGTTTTTACCTAAGTACAGTTGTTAACTGTATGTATAAATGGTTTTATAATCCAGAATGCCATAGTCCCTTAAAGCCTCATTAGTGGTCTTCAAGTATCCACTTCGACTTTGAACTTTACTTTTAGCTTACTATGAAAAGAAGGGATATGTGCCGTATTGAAAATATCCCTAAAGTTCAGTTTCGAAACAAACACTCAGAGCTTCTTTTGGTCTTGGGAGAATCACAAACCATCTCCACTGTCAAGAATATCCAATTCATTCATTCACACTTTCAACCACTCTTCCCTTTTTCCTCTTAGTTCACATTTTCAAAAACAACATTTTGGCAAATGTAAATGAAGCTATCAGCAAGGTGCAATTTCCTTTCCCAAGGTGGAGACTTCTGTTTGCCTGCCTACTGCCCATGCTGTCTCTTCCTAACAGAACATTGCCTCTGCTAGAAGACGCCACCTTTCCAGACTCCCTAGAGCCTGTCTGTGATGATAATGTAAGTGGGATATAAGTGGAATGCCCAGAGTTCACCTTAGTAGAGCACTGGAAAAACCACCCTTTTCCTTCATGCAAAATGGAATCAAAGATCATACCTTGAATAGTGTAACCCTCTGGATCCTGGATATAGTGGATGCGAAAGCTAGAAAAGAGTTTGAAAAGTTCCCAAACAGCTTTGTGTGAATGGCTGATGATGTCTAGCTAGACTTCCCACCACTTCAAAGCATCGTTATGTTTTTCCATGTATTGTACTTTTCTCAGGAGAAACTTGAAATTTCCCATCTCATCTTTGGGGCTGGAGAGATGGCTCAATGATTAAGAGCACTGGCTGCTCTTCCAAAGGACCCAGGTTCAATTCCCAGCTCCCACGTGGCAGCTCACAACTGTTTGTAACTCCAGTTCTAGTGGATCTGACTCCCTCACACAGACATTCACATAGGCCAAATACCAATACATACAAACATTAAATAAATAAATGTAAATAAATTAAAAACTATTATTCTAATTTTTTTTTCTCATCTTCTAGTTCCTTTCACATTCTGTATCCCAAAAGGTTAAGAGCCACGGAGCGTTTTGTGATGGACACAGCGAGATGAAAACAAAGAATTGAGGCAAAAAAGAACACAAGCCAGGGAACAGCATGACCCCTTACCGTCTAGAACTGGGCAAGAATGGGGAGGAAATCGAACTCCTGAATGTCCAAAATGGCTTAAATAAACATGTTATGGAAAAGAAAGATGAAATGCACGTTGTTCTCAGATTAGGTCAAATTTATATTTCTCTTAATGTAACAGTGTCAGCCAGATTCTCTGTCACTCAAATCAGCAGAAGGGGCTGGATTTCCACTTGACCCTCTGTTTTTACCCCTTCTAACCCTGTCCTAGTTAATGCGAAGTAAGAATGAAACAGAAAGTCACATGAACCCTCCACTAGGAAAGGAGAAAGCCCACACATGGCACCTGTGTCTTTGAAATGATTGGGTCAAGTTTCCCTTGATTAATTAACTAGTTCTATATCTACAAGCCCACTCCCGATTTATTTGTTGAATACTATAAATTTTTACAGAGTGCTCTTACCTCTATCCATGTAAAACTAATATTTTGGACCCAGAGGGTTCTGGGCTCAAATTCCATGCAGGAATGTTTGTGCAGGACACCTTCATATGTTATTGGTTAACAGGCTCTAATTTTCTTTTTTAAAAAAAGAAAGAAAGAAAGAAAGAAAGAAAGAAAGAAAGAAAGAAAGAAAGAAAGAAAGAAAGAAAGAAAGAAAGAAAAAGAAAAAGAAAAAGAAAAAGAAAGAAAATAAGCTTATTGGTGACCCAAAGGCCTTTTCTTGTTTTTCTAGTAACAAAGGGGAAGGTGAGTGGGGAAGGTATGTAGATGGAGCTAAATGGCAGGGATTTGCATTTCAATAAACGAGATTCCTATCTAGGATTTCCTCTTCATCCTCATCTTTCAGAACCTGACATTTTTTTTTTTTTAGAGGCCTGGGATAAATATTTTTTAAATTTTAGTTACTTAACTAACATTTCACTTTATTTCATTTTTTTACCTTAATTGTAAATACTTTAAAGTCACAATTTTGTATGCACAATTGAGGGACAGAGAGCAAATATCAAATAAACAAAAGAAGAATAAAAGAAAGCGATGAAAGGAAAGAGAGAGAGTGGGGGAAAGAGGGGGGCGGGAAAGACATTATTAGCAAGAATAAGTGTTTAAAGGAACTTACTAGTGTAGTTTTACCAAGTCAGCAGAAAAATTTGTTGTTGTTTATTTTAATGAAAGTACAAATATTTATGGTAGGTTTCTCTTAAATCATTTTAATAATCCTTGTTGTGGGTCACATGCATGTGTGTGGAAGCAATTATCGTGTTAATGTGGGATTCCTAGCTAACATGTTTGCAAAGGCCCTCAATAGCAATGTCATTTCCTCCATGTGAGATTTAGCGTTCCAGACTAAGTGTTTAAATATATATGTGAAGCAATAGGAAAAACATGTGTGCGTGCACCTTGCTTTGCATAACAATTCATTAAGAAACAAAAAATATAAGCAAACAAGGTCAGGCTGGCTAGTGTTAAACATTCGCAGTGGAACATTCCCCCACTGGAGGAGCCCAGTCTGCTATTTGAGACTAAGGGATTTGATGTGGCGAGTTAGATTCCTAATGGGAACAACACTTGTTACAAATGTTCCCAGTTCATATAACTTACAGAGTTTTCTCTGGGAAACATTGCACCTCTGTGCTTCATGATGTGTCCTTCTTTCCAAACCCAAAATAGGCAGTTTTCGCTTTGATAGATGAGTTCTGGAGGGTCCCACATGAACGGCTGTCATGTTTTTCGTTCTTTTTTTGCTGTTATCTTTTTCTTTCATTGTCCTCTTTCCCACTTCTGGATGTTTTCTGATTGAATTTTAAAACATCAGTGCCAACCATACTTCCCTTGAGAAGTCTTTTATGTCTTCCTCTAGATGAGGCTAGACCCTTCTTTTTTATGTTCACCTAAGACTTTGTTTTTCTTCTTATGTAGGTCTTATTAAATATAACTAACTATATAACTATTTAAATTATATTGGTTTGGGTTACATTGGGTTCAGTAGCAAAATGAAATGCTTGCAACTTCAAAACAGACATCATTGTTCAGTCAGTGGGTTTTGAAGAAAGTGTCCAAAGCCCCTGGGAGGCACAGTGAAGGAGTGCACTGAATGCTCAGCTGAGATGCACTGGTTTGGGCTTCTCCTGAATTCTGCCTGAACAGTTTTCTTTTTAACATACAGGAGATAAATAAAGCACAGTTGAGTATCACATGGATCTTTATCTAACCGAACCAACTTCTTAACCCATCACTTAGATCATAAAATTGAATTACATCTAATTGAGATCTTCTACCAACCCTAGTTGGTACCACCCCCCTCAAGGGGTGAATTGAATCCTGACTCCCGATGTCTGTCCAGGTACACAGAATGTTTTTGTTTAGAGTTGAACTTCACGTAAATGAAAGCTGGGCTTACCTAGCACATTCTTCTTTTTGTTTGCTTGTTTGTTTTCACTTATTTGGACTTTGTTTTGGAGTGTTTGAGGCAGGGTCTCAACATGTAGCCCAATCTGATGATTTTTATGAAGGTCTGTGATTATATCTCATTGTGCATTTGATTTTCCAATTCTGTTAGACATTTTTTAATGTAATTATCTGCCATCTCTGCATATTCTGATGAAATGCTATTTGTGTTCTTTATTTTCTAACTATAGATTTTTTTGACTGTTGAGTTCAAGAGGTCTTGGTGTGATCTAGATACTAGACTTATCATATATGATACTTATAAATATTTTTGCATTCTGAAACTAATTGTTCTCTTATTCATATGGACTATCTTCAGCTCTTTTTAAATTTTATGGAGTTCAAATCAATAGTTTATTATTTTTATAGACCATAAGTTTGGTGTCAAATTTAGAAACTCTTTTTCTTCCACAGATCTGGAGCAATAGCTTAGTGTAGTGAGAAGTTTTTCTGTGTCCCCCTCTCAGTCTGCAGCCACTCAGACCCAAGTAAGCACACAGAGGCTTATATTAATTAAAACTGCTCAGCCATTAGCTCAGGCTTACTACTGACTAGCTCTTACACTTAAACTCAGCCCATTTCTGTCAATCTATATGTCACCATGTTTTCTGTGGCTTTACCTATGTGCCATTACATTCTGCTCCCTGGACATTGGGCTGGCATCTCCTGGCTCGGCCTTCCTCTTCTTAGAATACTCCTTGTCTGCTTATCCCACCTATACTTCCGGCCTTGCTACCGGCCAATCAGTGTTTTATTAAACCAGTGTACAAAAGCATTATCCCACAGCATTTCCCCTTTTCTGTTTAATTAAAAAGGAAGGTTGTAGACGAATTTCTAAACAGTCTTATTAAATAAGAAACACAGAGCCAATTACAGAGGTAATAGCCAAAGAGATCAGAGAACTAGTAAAGAGCCACAACTACCTTATCTTACCACCTCACCACCATCACTTCCCCAGAGAGAGCTTCTTTCTGTGTAACCTGTGTTTTTATTGCCTTTTTGTTCTGCTTTTTCAGTGGCTCTAAGCCCAGCCACATGGCTTCCTTGTCATTGCCTATCTATACAGACCTCCAGGTCTCTATGGTTGGTACTGGGATTAAAGGCTTGTGTCACCATGCTTGGCTGTGTCCTTGATCACACAGAGACTCTGCCTGCCATGTGATTGGATTAAGGGTGTGTGCTACCACTGCTGGACTTCTGCTTATGGTTCCCTATGTGACCTCACTATGCGACCGCTGATCTCCAGGCAAACTTTATTTGTTAACGTACAAATAAAATCACATTTCAGCACAATTAAAATATCACCACAGAAGGTTTTAACTTTAACATAGTAAAATTACATATAACAAACAGTTATCAAGCAAGAATTACAGTTACAATATCTAGTCTATTTGTATTTGGCAAAATTAAATATTCTATCTATCCTATATTTGTGAGTCTAATGTTTTATATATAATTTACCTTTTATCATAACCAAGGAAAATTATAACTATCTAGTCTTCCACTACATCAAAGACCCCAGAAGGATATAATATTACCTAAGTAAATAAGAAGTGCATTGTAAGTAACTTCTAAAAGTCCAGAATGACAGAGACAACTACCTGCCTGGATAGTCATCCAAAGTTCCTCTGCAATGTTCAGGCATCCATCTTCAGCCCATAGGCCTAGTCTCTCAGTCATTTTTTTGTCTGTGTCCTGTAGAATGTCTGTCAGTTTCCTCTTCGAAGCAGGAACCTGAAGGACCATCATGCCTTACAAAGTTCAGTGGTCACCTTCCTATGGGTCCTGCATGTCCAGTTTATATGACATTTTGTCAAGCATTCCAGGCAAGAACAGTTTCTTGCCCAAATGGCTATTTTTGCCAAGAAGAAGATAAACGCCATATGGAGTGTCTTCAATGCCCATCTTTTTCTTTGAAGTAAATCGGTGTTGCCAGGAGCAGACATGTCTCATTGTTCAGGAAAGTCTAAGTTTTAAAAACATTTTAAATTCCATACTCAGTAGGTCTTTGAAGTGTTTGAAGATTATCTACCTAATTGAATTATACCTATGCATACCTAGAAAACTTGACTATAAGTTTGACTATCATAGAAGACTAATTATTAATCTGTATTTCTTAATTATCCATTACAATTTAAAAGAGCTGCACAAACATAATACCCTAAACAAGAGTAGAAATACACATACAGTATAACAAAATTATATTTGTATCAATAAACTAAAGTCTATACCAATGTAAAACATTTTAAACAAATTGTTCTTTAAAAGTAGGTTCAACCATCCACCCTTTTATCCTATCATATCTATATCCTATATTTCCAGATCATTTCCCCCTTTCTTCTTTTAGAAAGATATTGACTATGACCAATAACAATTTGTAACCAACAACCTAAACAAAGACAAACATCCATAATCCATTTTTGGGGAATGTGGGCATAGTATTTGTTTTATTAAACCAGTGTACAAAAACATTGTCCCACAGCAGCTTAATAATATAGAATACTTGCTGCTTTTCCAGAGTGCCACAATTCAAGAGACTGGCGACCACCTGTAACTCCAGCCCCAGGCAATCCTGTGTCCTCCTCTGTCCTCCACTTGCATGTGGCTTACACCCACAGAAATACACAAATATATTCATAAATATTTTAAAATAGAAATCTATTTTACTAGACATATTTCCCTAAGATTTTCTATTTTCCAAAAACTGCTAAAGTTTTACATTTCTCTTTCTAGTTACATTTTTCAGGGAACTGAGAAAAATATGATATTTTGGTAGATGAGGGTTTGATGAAAAAAAAAACTATGATGGTTAAGCATTTTTTCTGTATTTCGTTTGTCTGGTTTGTCTGCAACTATCCAATTGGTTCAGCTAGAACCATGTCAAAATCAGTTCGCCCTCATAGTAGGTCTCTGCTTCTTGGTTGTTTGTTTTAAGCTCATTTAATTTTTTTTTCACCAATGCTGCATTGTATATCTCTGTTACTAAGTATTGACCCTTAATATTGATGGAGAAATTATTTCCATTTAACTTATATTTGTAAAGTTATTTGAGATAATCTTAGGGCCTGTGACTTTCTACTTGAAGATAGAATAAGCCTGTGTGTATTTTGTTAGATTTATAACTAAATACATTATTTTCTTAAAAATAATGGTGTGTTTTTGTTTTGGTCTCTGAATGCTTTTTGTTGGCATAATAAAGTCGGACTGATTTCTATGCTTGGAATGTTTATCCTCCAACCTGCTGAGCTAACTTAGTAGTTCTCAGAGAGCTGAATGTGCATGTGCATGTGAGTGTGTGTGTGTGTGTGTGTGTGTGTGTGTGTGTGCATGTGTGTGTAGGGAGGGAAAGAAAGAGTGCTTCAAGTAAAATGTGTGAAGATAGACTGTTTTTCTTTATTATTTTACATTTATGCTCATGTGACTGTGTATGGGTATGTGCAGATAAATTGAGATCGTTGCCCACTGAGGTCAGAAGAAGGTATTTCTTCTCCAGAAACCAGAGTTAGAGGAGGGTGTGAACCACCTAAAGTAGGTACTGGCATCTAAAGACCACTGAAATAATAGTACCTGTTCCTCACAACTGACTTTCTCTCTATCCCCAATGATTTATTCTACTTTCTAAGAGTATATGTCTGTGGTGTGTGTGTGTGTGTGTGTGTGTGTGTGTGTGTGTGTGTGTGTGTGTGTGTGAGGGTCAGGAGGATTATAAATTACAGGCAGTTGAAAGCTGCCTGACATGGGTGCTAGAAACTGAACTCTGTCCTCTTGTGAGAGCAGTAAGTGCTCTTAACTGCTAATTCACCTCTCTGCTATTTCCTTCAAATGATCATACCTTTCCTTTCCTTGTACTGCCTTGTTGTTGTGAATACCTTTTAAATTGAAAAGGTGAGAACCTGTATATGTGTTCTTTCCTGATGGCAGGTGTAGTGGTATTTGCTCCACCCATGACCTTGGGCTATAAGACCCAAGGAGGCCAAAGGAGGTGGTGAAGGAGTTGGAGAAGGGTCACATACCCTTTCTCCCTGCTCCTGCCTGCGAGGTGGATTCACTCCGGGTCAGATCAAAGGATGACTTCTGCTGTCTACTCTTCTGTATTCATGAGTGTATTTCCTCAGTTTATATATCTTAATAAATTCTGTTACCCATTTAATAGACTCACATGGGTTGATCATAATAGTCAGGGGTTAGACAACATTTTTTTTCTTGATTAAGTGTGATGTTAACTCTGCAGTGTTTCTTACCTTCATGTTCTTCATCAGGCTGAAGTAACTATCCTCTCTTACCAATCTGCTGGGAGTATTTAAATCATGGCTGGATGCTGCATCTTGTTAAGCATGCTCTCTATGCCTATTTGCTCATGTGATTTATTCATTTGTACTTCATAGGTCTGAGCGACTATGTTGCTAAATTAGGAAGAACTTCAGAGAATAATACATTTTAACTTGGAAAGATGACTTTAGGGATCTGTGAATTCTACTTAAAATGAGTCATCTGTGATGTCTAAACTAAAGCCAAATGGAAGGAAATTGAGGCAGGAAATGACCACAGTGCTATCAGCAGCACCAACATTAACCATGATATGAGCATACACTGTGGCCTAGAGAGACTGCTGTTTTCTGTATTTCACTTAATCCTCTTGTGTATATGCTATGTATAATAAGTAACGTGTGTGTGTGTGTGTGTGTGTGTGTGTGTGTGTGTGAGAGAGAGAGAGAGAGAGAGAGAGAGAGAGAGAGAGAGAGAGAGAGAGAGAGAGAGAGAGAAGAGACTGGGAAGTGAATGCTTAGTCAATGAACCAGGAGGTGAATTGATGTTGGAGGTCTCCTTCCAATCCAAGGTGCATACAACACAATAAACAAGGAATTATCTGGAAGCCTTGTTCTAGATAGATTGTGTCAGATCATGGGAATTTAGGGGGACAATGTCATAGCTTTTTTTTGCAGAGAACAGTTTTTTCCCAGGCCTTACTGCAGTGGGCATAACTAGGACATTTTTGGAAGGAACACTAATTGCCCGTCTAGCTTACTATTGAGTCTGGATCTCTTGCAGATCGTCAAAACTAGAATTGGTGATGCCTGGCTGAAGAACATGGCAGAATAGGCAATTTGGCTGGCAGAACTACTCACAAATAGTAACGTGGGAACATTTTAATTTAAACCTTAATTCTTATTTTTAAAGATGAACTGCTCTATATAATGTGACCCTAAGCAAAACCAGTTATTCATTCTTTTAAAATGGTAGGCCTCTGAATTGTTGGTTTGTGGGAAATACAAGTGAAGCTGAGGCTACAAGGAAGAAAAGAAAAAAAAAAAAAACACTGAATTCGGGGCTTGCTTTCTTTTTATCTTGATTCATGAAGCCCAGTCTCAGAGGTAAGTTATTGTTCATATCAACTAAAGAGAAAGCATTGGAAATGAGATAAGCAAAGAACGAAAAAAGCACATTTGGAACTAGCTTGCGCACGACTGTGTGTTTTTATCTTGAAAATCTATTAGGACTCCAGAGTTGTACAAATTCCACAATTTTTTCTTATTTTATAAAATAGAAAATGATTACAATTTTGTGTAATGTATTGTACAGGTTTAATAGGATCCCACTCTTGCCAAGTACTGCGGTGACAAATAAACGCAATAGAAAATTGCTGACACAACGGGAAACCGCTAGTTCAACAACATAAATGGTTTCTGTAAATAAATCTGGTGTAATTTCCCTATACATCTTGACTATTGCTCTCAGCTCTGCTCACAGGAGAGCAGCAGCAGCACAGCGCTGGCGAGAGGCCGACTTTCACCGTTTCTGAGCACTGAACACCGAGCAATTTAAGCTTTTTTGGCCACAACTCTCCAGTTGAGAGAGACACAATATGGGCTCCAGGCTTGGGGGTCTTTCTCCAAAGCCATTGATGGAAGACTGCAGGGGTAGTCTCCGGAGAAAGTGGAAACAGCTCAGGAAGGGGCAAGGCATTAAAATCAGCCTTTCATTCTAACTGGGGTGAGGCTAAGCAGGTCCTAATGCAGCAACCTTTCTCCTGTGTTACTAGCGGACACTTGTTAGAGCAGGCAACAGTTTTATTTCCCCCAAATTCATAAAGCAAAAGAAGATAGTGAAGGAGCAGTCTCCCATATCTGGGTTTCGTTTCCAGTCACAGATGGTAAATGTAGTCAGGCCATGGTAGTTAGTTGCCTCTGGACTAGACGTATAAACTTTTCTTTCATTGTCCTTCCCCAATCTATAAGTATTACAATCATTTGGACAGTATTTGCATTTTACTGCATATTCTGATAGTTGGTTTTAATAGCAACTTGCCATAAATAAGAATCAGCTAAGTAGCCTCACCTGAAGAATTGTCCTGATTGCAGTAATTGATGTGGGAAGACCCACATGAGAGCAGGACGGAACTTCCGGTTGCAGCCCAGCTCTAAAGGGTATGTCAGAAGGAACATTATTTGATTGTTGCCCATTCACCTTCCTTTGCTACAGCTGTTTGACCTTCTGGCTGCTTCTGTGGATCCCTTTGCTGCTGTCAAAACCAGTGTTTCCAGGCATCTAGCACTGGCTACTCACAGTGGCTCTCCAGGAACCTTCCAGAGTTTTGGCACCCAGCTTGGTGGGTTGAGTAACTCCTGGGTTCTTAGCCTCTCAGGTGTGAGACAGACAGCTGTTGACACTATTTTAACATAAACTGGTTTAATAAATTTTGTACATATATAGAAATATATTACACACACACAGTTTTGTCCCTCTGAAGAACACTGACTAATGCACACACTATAAATAATTTAGAAATGATTTAGAGTTACAGGATACAAGAACATGCAATAGGTTGTATGTAAATAATTCATCATTTCATATGAGACTCAAGGATCCATAGATTCTGGTATTGGATAGGTGAGGTCAGACTCTTCATGGATACTGAGGGACAAGTATATAGTATATTTAACATAAGATGAAATGTTTTAAATATATTCTTAGTGTAGTATAGTTTGATCACTGATACTAACTATATTTGGATATAAATAACAAAGGTAAACTATAGGTTTATTTTTATGTAAATATACAAATTTTAGGCAGTTATAATAAATGTCTTCTTGCTGGCTTGGCTAAATTATTTGCCAGTAATTAATTGCAAAAAAAAAAATGCAGACCAGAGGTTTGAAAATATCCTTTCAGGGAAGTCACATGATTGAGTGAAATCAAGCAGAAAAACTAACAATAATATTAAAAATTCATTTCCTGAATCTTAGTCATTAAACTTTTACTGCATGGTCCTTTCATGTTTGCTCTTGTGCAGAGTACCGCCATTTACAGGTGGATGCCTGGATGCATCTGCCCCTGTATCTGAAGGACTTATTAGCTAGAAGAAGTGGTCTTAATAGAAGAGGTGAGAAATCATGAATCAGCAACCACACATCCCCGATGGGTTGCATGTGCTCATAAAAATACATGGACTGCATTGTGGAGAAAATGTCAGCTGGACTACTTAGCTCTGCCAAGGAAACACAGAGAAGAAAAAGGAAGAAACTACATTAAAAAGGCCAAAGGGAAGGAAGAACAAGGAACATAAGGGTTGTGTGCCAGGAGGTAGTTTTGCTGCCTGTGACGTCAAGAAACATATGATGATGGTTACATTTTGGAAAGAATCCAGTGCCCCCAGTATGGAGAATGGGCTGGAAGGGATGAAGTAAGAGCAGAGGACAGTCTGGACCCTATTAGAGCAAACGAGAAAGACAATGCTGAGGTACTGAAGAAGATCACGGCAGAAAGAGTGAGGAACGGATGGCATTATGTGGAAGACAAAACTTGAATGCTTTGATCTCCTCATTTGGGAGATAAAAAGGGCTAGCTCGATACCTACAAGACTCTGTTTGGCTTGAGTGACAGGCTAAACGTAGGTGGCACTCCTTGCAACAGGATTTGAATGACTGGTAAACAGTCACTGAGCTTAGTCATGGGTGAAATTCCTTCAAGGGTCCTCAAAGTGGGGATTTCCAGCAGACTCAAGCCAAGTTTGGGGTTCCATGAAGAATTCCTGGGGGATCACATGCCTTCAAAAGTGCTTTCACAGTATCTTGAAGTTGACCACTCTCTCACAGGTGTCTACTTCTACTATTGAAGCTCTCTTCCTGTCCCACCTTCTAAGCTTCTGATAACTTATCCTCTGGGACTTGCTAGATCATCGAGTCAGTAGAACAGATGGTCAAAGAGAGGGTTTTTTTTAAAAAACAAAACAAAACAGAAACTTCTTTCCCTAGAGGAAATGTTCAGAAGTCCTAATAGTGACAGGACACAAACATAATCTGTGATTGAAACAGGAGCTGTTCCAGCCCCAAGATGTTGAGCTTTTTAACTACAGCTCTCCATACAACAAAGACAGAGGCCTAACAGATATGTCTATGGTACCTTAGAACAGTGTGAAAACATTTATCAATCCATGAAACTCATTACACATCAAGGCAGTTAAGGGAAGACAATTGCCTGCTGTTTAGGGCCTGGAGAAAGGTGTGCACCTAGATGTAGAAGTAACCATCTTATTCAATAAGAAACACAGAACCAATGCAAAGAAGAAAGCCAAGAGGTCAGAGCTAAGAGCGAAAAACCTTACCCTTCCTCTCGTGGTGGCCCTACCTCTCCGAAAGAGACCTACTTACTGTGTGTCTGTCTTTATAAAGACTTTCTGTTTTGCCTTCTCATTGGTTGCAAACCCAACCACATGACTGCCTCGTCACTGCCTGTCTGTACAGATCTCCAGGTCTTCTATGGTTGGTATTGAGATTAAAGGCTTGTGTCTCCAATGCTGGCTACCAAGTGCTGGGATTAAAGGCGTGCACCACCACTGCCCAGCTTTTGCTATGGCTCTAATAGCTCTGACCCCTGAGCAACTTTATTTATTAACATACAAATAAAATCACATTTCAGTCCAAATAAAATATCACCATACCTAGACTTTAGGAAAGGAGGAAATAAGACCTCTTAAAATTGTTTTGAAAGTTGGAGTTCAGAGTCAGTCTTAGTTCAGTTTCTATTGCTGAGATAAAACACTGACCAAAAAGAGCTTGAAGAGGAATGTTTTCATTCCATAACTCTCAGGTCACAGTTCATCACTGAGGGAAGTCAGGACAGGAGCTTAGTGTATGAACTTGGAAGGAATAACTGAAGCTGAGACCATGGATGAAACCTTTGTACTGGCTTGCTTCTATTGGCTTACTCAGCTGTTTTTCTTACTCAGTCTAGGGGTGACACTGCTCACAGTGAGCTGGGCCCTCCTAAACCAAGAGGGGTTATCAAGAAAATGCCCCCCAGACATGCAGTCAGGCTAATCTGATTGTGGCAATTTCTTATTTATTTATTTATTATATGTGAGAGCTCTATCTGCATGTACACTTTTATGCCAGAAGAGGGCATCAGATCCCACTATAGATGGTTGTGAGCCACCATGTGGTTGCTGGGAATGGAATTCAGGACCTTTGGAAGAGCTGCCAGTGCTCTTAACTGCTGAGCCATCTCTCCAGCCCTAGTGGCAATTTCTTAATTGAGGTTCTGTATTCCTAGGTGACTCAGGTTTGTGTCAAGTCAACAAAAATAACCAGCAAACTGTTTTTCTTCTGTTAGCTTAGCAGCTGCACCTGCATCTACTGATACTTTATCTACCATTGGTGCCATGTAGCCACGCAGTCAGTGCCCCACTGCTCAGACCTTAGCCTGGTGGGAGTTCTGGTCCTGTTGGCACTGGCTCTGCCACAGCCACCAAATGTAGGTTTTAAATAAATCTCTGTTGTTCCATTTACCAATAAAGACTTGGGAGTCAGATGTTGGAGTGAAACCCTGCTAGACCAGAGAAGCAACCAGCTGACCTTCCTTTTTGGCCAGACAACCAGCAAGAGAAGCGTCTCTCCACCTGTCCCATACCAAAAAAGGCCTCGAATCTCCAAGTTCCTCCCTACTCTATAGATTAATAGAAATGGGCTGAGTTTAAGTGTAAGAGCTAGTCAATAGTTAGCCTGAGCTAAAAACTTCAACTACACTACTCCTTCCTGTGTCTCCCTGTCTTCCCAAGTGCTCTGTGTTCTCTATGACTAATTCCTGTCAACTAATTGCTGACTCCGCCCCCTGAGCCAAGGTTATTTTTATTAGCACAGCCTTGGAGTTTCACAGCATGATCAAATATCCCACAATAGCACACTACTATCCTAATCAACCTTTTGTGGGGAAGCTAAAGCCATTTTCTTTCACTTTAATCCTCCCTTTCAAATCAACATTACTTATTCACAAAATTCAAGACAACAAGAATGACATCAACATATCAGAATGGAAGGAAGGAAGAAGAAATGATGGAAGAAAGGAAATACAGCTGAGAACAGACACTAACCAGAAGTGTGCAGCATCACTATGTTAGTGAGCTGTCAGTGTTCATCTTGGATTATTGGAGTATTCTATATCCTAGAAACAGAGGATCATGTAAGCTATTTACTTAGGAAATTTGTCAAGAATTCATCCATGCTTTGTTTCTGAATTTACCGTGGAAGCTTTCAGGCCTTGAAAAGGCCTACATATTTCCAGGAGCAATGCTATAAAGCTATTTCCATTCCTATACCTTGTTTTAATCTGTGTCAGCATTATGTGTGTATTGGCTGCTTAGCACACAATGTAGAGTGTGCTTTCCAATATATGGGACAAAAAATATAGTGCCTTGCTCAAAGACAACCTGTTGAGATTTTTTTTTTTTTTGTAAATCATATGTACATCTGTGAGTAAACCATACCTAGAGGTCAGTGCAGGTTTGAATCCACTCATTCATTTCATTGTGTCCTGTTAGCAATAGAATATACTATGTATTTTATACAACACATATTACATAATGCGGTGACATATTGTGTCCCCCCAAATATTGTGCACCCTAATAAAGCTTATCTGATGATCAGAGGAAGAAGCCAGTCACTATATTAAACATAGAAGTCAGGCAATGGTACCACATGCCTTTTATCTTAGCATTCGGGAGGCAGAGACCCACCCGGATCTCTGTGAGTTCAAGGCCACATTAGGAAAGAGAGCCAGGCATGGTGACACACGCCTTTAATCCCAGCACTAACCATAAAGGTCTGGAGGTCTGTACAGACAGACAGGAAAGTGATGTAGCTGGGTGGAGAAAAGAAGTAAGACTGCAGAACAGAAAGTCATGTAGGCATGGGTATACAGGAAGTAGGTCTGTTTGGAGACCGAGGTGTCTGTAAGGTGAGGTTGGCTGTGGCTTTTCCTATTCCTCTGATCTCTCAGGTTTTTACCCCAATATCTGGCTCTGGGTTTTTTTTTTTTTAATTAATAAGACCATTTAGCAATTTGTGTTACAGCATAATATAATATAAAATTATATAATTATAGCTTAATAAGAGTAATCAGGATAAGAGCATGCAGATATGTGCAGAATCCATGATGAAACACAGAATTTCTTTTTCTCCAAAAGCCTTTGTGAGCACCATGAGGAAAGATAGTTTAGGAGATTTCACTGAAATCTGTGCTGAGTGACTTGCTGTCAGACTCCAAAGAAAAGAGGTTTTTAGGAGAGTCAGCAGGGGCCTTCATGGCAAAAAAGACAGATTGACACATAACATGTGCCATTAGAAATGAGAAGAATCCCACCTGCCCTGAACAGCTGTGGAGGTGCAGTGGGAATGGCAGCTTGTGCAGAGTGGGTCTCCCTAGGGCTCCGTTCACAGGGGACAGACCTTCCAGGAGCTGTGCAGCATGCAGCCACACCACAGATGGGGAGCGTCTTGTTCTGAGAAGATGATCACAGACAGAGTCAGGAGACAGATAAAGGACTACCACTGTCCTCCCTGGAGAGCTACTAGAATCACCCTGGCCAACCTGCCTGACTCTGGTTGCATTTAATGGTCTTTATGTAGACTTCATTTCTATCAGTGCTGAGGGGCTGCTAAGGGTCTCCAGGGTCTTCTACTTGGTCCCTTGATTTATTGTCTTCTTTGCCTTCTCCAAGAATAATCCCTCCACTCGTGCTTTTATCTGTTACCAACAAGCATGAAAATCCTACGTACAATACCGTCAATGGCAAAAGCTGTGTACTTGCTGTTCTAATGAAGCACATTTAAGTAACTTGTGATGATAAGTAGCATTTCTAATACTTTCAATACTCAATATTAAATACTAGTAAAGTATTTTGAGTTGTACAAAAACACCATACATAGTACATATTCAACTCCCCTCCAAGCACTTCTGTTAGAATATTACCAATTTTATTAAATGAAAATCTAATACGACTAGGAAATTAAATAGTGCCTCAGGTCAAACAGTACAGGCCAGGACTCAGATCTATATCTGGCTTACAGTAAATGCTATGGGCTTTGCTGAATGAAGTGGCTTCCCATCAGCCATCTCTGCCCCCAGATGGAAATTTTTCATTTTTGCTAGATCATTCACTGTGATGTGGTCGATTCTCTGTACCCGAACAGTAACTGTGGCTAGCTGGATTCACTCCAATCCTTTCCACGTAAATATTTTTACTGTTTAATACAACTCAAAACAGAAAACAACATGATAATAAATGAAAAGATCAATGGATATTGTAAATTGGATCCTCTTGTAACAATCACTGGAGTCTTGGAAAATGTTTTGCTAGTTGCTCAGACTTCTCCAGTCCCCCTTTCCAATTAGAACTCTCCCTATAGGAGAGGTGATTTTCTTGAGTTTTGTTATTTCTTTTTTTTTTCTCATTGTGTTGTTATCCAGTAGATTTCTAATAAATGGTTCTTCTAAAATATTATGTTGAGATAATGATTTTATTAGTTAGAAATTACCAAAATATTAAAGATATCCCTCTCGTTTTTTTCTAGTGATGATATCTTATATAAGCATTCACAGGATCACCAAAACAGAGACTATCTTGTGCTCCTGCATTACCAGGAGAAAAGCCCTCCTTGGACAGCCATCACACCTGTCTCCTGACTGTAGCATGAACAGCCATTGAACAGGTGAAGTCAATCATGGCCAGATAGACCTGCAAAATAAGGCTGAGCACTTAGCTGTGCCCAGCAGAGGCCAACTATAACCAAAGTGACTCAGGGACTCAGGAGTATAAATGAATGTTATCCTAAAACCTGGACACTTGGAGTACATTACTATGCTTCCTTTTTATGGTAATATCTAACAGATGCAATGGCTTTGCAGAGTGAGTTTCTAAAGAAAAACTCTAGACACCTTCTATTTTATTTCCCAGTGCATGCACATTGTCAAGGAAAAGTAGAATGTGATTATATGTCTTTGTTTACTGTGCTTCAAAGTCTTCTCTGATGTGGCAGTCATCTGTCTGAGACTAACAAACTACTGAGATTATTGCTCCAGAAAGGTTTGTTTTACTTCACAGTTTCAGGGGTTTCATGCCAGAGTTGGTAGTCTCCAGTGCTTTTAAGCTTGTGATATGTCACCTCATCACAGCACAAAGATCACTGCTCACATCAGCACTAGGGTGGGTAAAAGGCAGGCTCTGTGGATAGATAATCCTTTTTGAATGTGTGACCCCTAATTATTAACTTCTTCCCTGTAGGCAAACATATTGAAGTTTCCACCAACTTCCCAAACCACCATGGACTGGGGCCCACGCTCTTGACACAGGGGCATTTAGAAATTTTTCCAGATCCAATGTATAGCACCCAGTCTCCTCTGAATGGCCTGCTAGTGAACTGTTTGCCTTGTGTGTATATATGTTCTCCCATGCATGTGTGTGTCAATATGAGACTGTATAGATAACATGTATGGTGTGCTTCCTTATTGGTAGTAAACCTGTACTACATTTTGCTCATCTGATCCTTACAAAGTAGACACATATACTTCCTGTGATTTCTGATGGCTTTTTTCTTTTATCTAGAGCAATAATGTTTCTCAGGCTGTTTGCTTGTACATTTCCTCCCCCAAGTGTGCAATTGGTCATATATCCAAGAGCATGTGAAATGGACAGTGGAGACTACATGTTTGTTGCTCCTGGGTTGGTTTCTCAATGTATTCGAGTTGTTTCCAGTGAACCGAATCTCTTGCGCTTTTTAATTTAAATTTGAACAGGAAAACATGTGGCTAAATATATCCACACATTTACACTTAGGATTATGAGTTATAGCTTTCTTCATTTCTTAGAAGAGAAAGCATCATTTCCTTCATAGTGATATTTTTTGCTGAGATTTGGGGCTATAGCATGTTTCCTTTGCTTTCTCTGCTTCACAAATGTGGTTTCTTCTTCTCTTACTATATTGATTATTAATATACCAGAGGTGATAGAGCTGTGCTACTGTGGAAGACTTTCACAAAGGTAAGATGCCAGCACTGTAACAGACAACAGTATTACTGAAAATAAATTCTTCCCAAAGCCAGGCAGCACCTTTTTTCACTGTAGTTTGTAGTTATACTGTGTACATCCCATTCTTGGTTATTCGGGTCTCTCTTACAAACTACGTAGTTTCAGTTCTTTAGGTGAACCTATTTTTACTGCTTGCTTTGTCTTTGTGCTGATGTCTCTACAGTCATATGCTTATCTGGGGTTTATTTTCTAATCGATCCCTAAGGAAGATGTACTTCCCTCTCATCTGTCGTGGCTTGCTGTTGCTGGGTAGTCCAAGTTGATCTAAAACTTGCTGCTCAGTCCAGGTTGGCTTCAAACTTGCAATCCTCCTGCCTCAGACTCCCAAATAATGTGATTACTGGTATGCACTGTCATATTGAGTCTCTAATTAAACCTTGAAGCCTCTCTGCAGTTTGACCATGAACTCCAGCCTTCTTTGAATGGGCTGCAGGGGAAATGGTCATAGGTATGTGTGAGTACCCTTCACAGGGTACTACTCCTTTATCCTGACAGACAGTCGGGTGCTGACATTTTCGATGTGTGACTTGATGTTTTTCACACAATCCTACACTGGAGGACTTGTCTGATCCATGTCCATTTTATTCCTATGGAGACAGCTGCTCCCTCCACAAGCTCTAACTGCAAATGGAGTTTAGGGTTATAGGTCAAGGGGCAGCCTGAAGAGGCAGCACCCCATGTAGAGCATTATAAGCCCCATATTCGTCCTAGATACCAGAGAGATGAGGGTAGCACATTTCACAGCACCTCTGCCACACAGGGTGAGCTGGTGAGACATGCTCAACCAGCAGGTGGTGAGTAAAGAAGAGAAGATTTGAAAACTTTTAGGTTCTTGCACAAGCAGCTTTCCTGGGGGAGAGCTTTTATTAATAGGGTGTGAGTTTTGAGAAGTCACATGGTGTCTGAAGAAGTGGTCATTGCAGCATTTCTCAGTCATCTGTGTGACATCATGATGGGTGGTCCGTGGAGGACAAGAAAGACTCACTACACCATGGATCTAGAATCTTACATTTACACTATCTTGTTAGATATCTTATAACTCATTGTTTTCTGACATAATTGATGCATGACATCCGAAGACAATCTGATTATCTTTATTTTATATATAATTAGAGACTCATTTTTTTGACAAATAGGTAATTTCACTACAATATATATCAGTTTTTGCAATTCTTGGTTCATTTTCCCAGATATGCTTCATATTTTTTTGATGTGTAATTTGAATTTGGTTTCTTTTCATCAAACCTTCCAGAAGGATAGTTGGTGGGACTGTTTGGGAAGGATTAGTAGGTAGGGCCTTGTTGGAGGAGGTGTGTCAGGGGGCAGGCTTTGAAGCTTTAAAAGCTTCCTGCCAACCTCTAGTTCTCTCGGCCTCCTACTTGTGATTTTGAGCTGTGAGCTCTCATCTGTTCCTGCCACCAAGCCTTCATTTCGCCATCATGGACTTAACTCCCTGGAACTGTAAGTCTGATTAAATGCTTTCTTTTGTAAGTTGCCATGATCATGGCGTTGTGCCACAGCATTAGAAAAGTAACTAATACACAGAGATACGTGCATGTGCAGCAAAAGAGCATTCAGCAGACACTAAAGGACTGTTGTTCACAGGAACAAATGGTAGCTATGATTCCATACACATGACATGTACAAGATCAAGCTAGCCCAAAATCCCAGCAGTTGGCGGGGAGGATCTCATGAAATTCTACTTTCTCCCTCAGGAGCTAATGGCAACTGATGGCTGCTGGGGATGCATAGTCAGTTTTCTTCAAGGATGAGGCCTCTGAAAGGCTATCCACGTTCTAATAGGTGGTCCTATATTTATACACATACAAGAAGCACTAATTGGACTCCATGGTTTAAAAAAAAAGGCACTTGAAGTTGGATGGAAAAAGTGGTGGGGGAGATAGGAGATGAACTGGGGCGGGGAGGGGGGTGAAGATCAAAATGTGTTATATGGATATGTGAAATTCTCAAATAAAAAATTCAAGTTAAAAAAGAGACGTGTGATTAAATGATTTTGGCATTTTTCTAATATCAGAATATCCTGATGCAAATGAAGACAGCTACCATGTTACTAAGTGAAACAGTCCCATGGTCCTGCTACTGCACCTTCAAACCTTCATGCCCCCACACACCATTTGGAGGGTGATTTTGTTTAGTTTTTCTTTTCTATTTATTTCCCTTGTCCTTATCTTGCCACATTTCAGTTTTCTTCTAGCAGTTTCCTTCTAGTGTCAGTCCTGGAATAGCATTGACAGGTTGGCGGTGAAGACACCTCAGTGGCTAAGCCCGTTTCTGGAGCACATGGCCTCCCATGCCACCAGCCCTACTCAGCTGGCTCACTGAGGTCTTCTATAAGAATTTCTATGTTACTTTCTTAATTCTTAGTTTCCAAAGACAATGCATTTTCTTAGTTTCTCTTGCACACGTACCAAGAATGTGCATAGTTTACCGTTGTCTGTAATGGTTAAGCACCCACTGGCATTTTGTCAGTTGTAGGAAATAGAAATTATTCACCAGAGTCATTGATATTGTAGCAACAGGGCCTGGAAATATAAGACAATTATTAACAATATTTTGTCATGAGCCTACAATTCATCTTGTAATTTTCCCAAGTCCATAAAGCCATTTAAAATTATGTATTTTATTTCTTATTTTAAAACTAACTATATATTTTCAGATCAATTCCCCATTGAGTTTTCTTAGGATTTTATGCATTATGTACTTAAATTTCAACAATGATAGTTGGCCGATGTCTCTGAGAAATGTCTTCATGACGACCTGTTTAGGGTAAGCCTAGCTAGGGTGGTCTGTGTTCTGACTATATTTACTGTATCATTAAGTATTATATTTCAAGATAAATAAATATTTTTGGTGTTAGAAGTATATCTTTAAATCTACATATACTTTATTTTTTCCATATACAGCATCATTTCCTAAACCATAGTTCGTTAAAACTGGATATGGAGGAAGGCTTGTCCTTTAGCAGATTCCGATTTTACAGCCGTTTTATTCTAGTAAAAGTGATTACTATTTTTGTGCTATTTAAGGAATGTAGCCAGAAATTTGTAACAAGTTTCTTTCCAGCACCCTTTGGTTGGTGAATATTTGATAAGAGTTAAGTTGAATATGAGGAAATATTGTATTCATGAACATATTAACATATGAAAACCGTATATACAGCCATGAATTTGTAGTTGCAATTTCATATTTAAAATACAAGTCCAGCTACCATAGGCGTCTCTGAGGGATGACGGCACCTACTCTGCCCTTCCATCATTCTGTGTTCACAGTAGATGGCGCTACTTAACACCTCTCCCCACTCCCACACCCCCCAAATAAACCCAACCCTGTATTGATCCTCAGAATGTTTCTTAACACCTCCTTGCAGATATTGCCAAGAATAGAATTAGCCAAACGATTCCTTTTTTTTTTTTTATAATAAACACAGGAAAAACATGATTGCCCAGGCACATTCCCCATGCAGCCATGGGCCAGCCCGGCTCAGGGGACGCCTTTTTCAGTATCAGCCTGTCCCCTGGCACCTGCCTGGCTTCCTAAGCAGCCTGATATCTTCACCCATTACTCAGAGAGAGCACTTGAATGGCAGGCACAGAGCCAATGTTTACCCTCTGGGGCTCCCGACACACACAATATCTGTCAACACTTCCTATCACTCTCCTGTTTATGCAAACCGTCTCCCCCCTCCCTGCCTCTGCCACTCCCCCCACGCTTTTTTCCCCCTTTTGGCTTGATGCATTCATCGCCAGACTGCAGACACCTAGTTAATCCATTTAGAAGCTATCAGCTCTGTTCATCAGCTCATAAGCCTATTACCTTGGAGGAGCAGTTCTGAGGGACACAGGTGCCAGGCCAGGACACAAAACCCAATTGAGCTGTGTAGCAGGCAGTGTGGGGCTCCTAATCACGGTTCTGCCTGCACAGGGACCTCCCCGTGTTATGCTGTAGCAGGCACTTTATTAAATATCGATTTAAATCACGTCCTTTAATCAAATCTGATAGAGGACCTTTTTCACCTTCGCCCCTTCTCAGCTCCTCCTCGTCCTCCTCCTTTTCCAATCAGCCGGTCTGGTGACATAGGAGCCCAGCAATGAATAGTTAGCGAGCCTTTCCCCAGCAAAACCCTCTTCAGCTGTAATGAGGCATTTGTGGTAATCGGGTGATGAAATGTAAATGGCAGTAATGAGCACAATTACATCCACCAGGGAGCCATCGGCGTGGCTTCTTTCCTCAGATAGATGAGGGCTTTCTCTGCCGTTTGCCGGCTAGGACTTCTCGGGGCTGCTGGATGGAGGCGCGGTGGGCGGGAGGGGGAGCCCAGAAGCGGAAACTGTGGCCTTGAACTCCAGGCCAAGACGCTCTTCTGCTCCTCGCATCCTCTCAGCTCCTCCCTCTCCTTCCTAGGAGAGGCGAGGACTGTGTTTGCCGCAGGGTTTTCAAACCGCCTCTTCTTCGTTCTAAGGAGCTCCAGGTGAGCCTTGGCCCTATTGGCTACATGGAAAAAAATCTCTACATGCCAGCAGAGCCCATAGCCAAGTAGTGGGAGGCTTGCCAGGGAATACAGGGGCCACGCTGTTGTTTATACAGGCTTTGTAGTCAACAAGGAGCCCAGATGAGGATGCAGGCATCTGCAGCAAACTGCTCAGCGTATCTGGGCTGGTGGGCAGGGATGATTTGACTACAGAGCTGGAGTTGCTGACCAGAATTCTGATCTTGGAGTAGAGACAATGAACTGTGATTTAAAAACAATAATAAAACCAATGCAAGTGAACATAACCTGCCCCTGACAAAGAAATACACATTACCGATGCGTCCTAGGACACGTAGTAAATGACCTTCCAGCTTGCTAATGATTATAAAATGTGTACCTAGGAATATTACAAATTACACGAATTTCTCACAGATGATTTTACTAAGTAGAAGAGGAAAGTGCTAGCCTTTAATGTGGGACTCGGTGTTAGCAATGCTAAAATCTGATTTTAACGACTTTTCATAAAATTCACTGATATTTTGAGTTCATAAGAAGTTAGTTAATTTTAAGATGATATTAACAATTTCATGGCACAGCAGCTACCAGCTGACTTCTATTTTCTCCTTTGAGCTTTTCATCGTTAAATAGCTGTCTAGCTAGAGTTAACAAGTTATGATAGACTATTAGGCTAAATTCTATCATTAGGATAATTTATTGAATTTACAAGACTATTGACCAATATGAGAAACATAATCTATTGTTTAATAATATTCACTTTAAAAAGGAAAGAGTTTTGCCATTTATACTAAATTTTTCAAATGCTTCATTTCATTCATAGACGGTTCATTTCGAAGTATGGTCAGAATCCTGGGTTTTTTGTTGGTGCTTTGTTTCTCCTTTTTGTTTTCCCTCCTCTCTCTCTCTCTCTCTCTCTCTCTCTCTCTCTCTCTCTCTCTCTCTCTCTCTGTCTGTCTTTTGAGAGAGGAATTATCATTTATTTGAATTACCCCTCCCCACTGTCTGAGTACTCTTTAGACGTGTTCTCACACTATTGCCCAGGTTACTGGCACTCTGTATATAGCCTAGGCTGGCCTCAACCTTATGAGGCTCCTGCAACAACCTCCCAGGCACTGGGATTCCAGGCGGGAGTCACCATGCATGGCTCTTCTTTCTGTCTGTTCTGGTTCTAGTTGGACAGTCTAGGGGAATGGCTTTCCTCTGGGAAGTTGAGGAATAGAGTTGTAGTGAACTGACCACTATGCTTACTACTTCCTCAACAACAGACTTTCTGAAATCTGGATTGTTGTCGTTGTTATTCATTTGGCTTCTAAACGTCTGAATGCTCACAAAAAGCCAAAGGGATTGTCAAAATAATCCTAATTTGACCTAGTTTGTTTTCCAATCCAGGGAGAAGTAAGGAAGAAATAAAAGCATTAAATTTAATGGGACACAAAGCCTTCTTGGACAGGTTTTATACCAGCAACATTACTCACTTCTTTCAACTCCATAACTGGTATGTGTCCTCTGGGTCATGGAAATGTAGGTGTTCCCTATAAGCATCATGAATTCCATACCTCCATGCCCTGAGATTTTATTCATTTGTTGTTAGTAATTGTGTGCACACATGCATACACAGGCATACCATGATGTGCATGCTGAAGCCAGAGGACAACTTTGTGGAGTTGGTTTTCTTCTCCCACCACGTGGGTCTCAAGGATCGCACTCAGGAAGTCAGGCTTGGTGTCAAGCATCTTTGCCCACTGAGCCATCCTGCTGGTTTCTCCACACCTATTTTAAGAAGTCCTAAGGACTCTAGCCTGGCTCCCTTCTTTGCTTCTCATTGTCCCCAAGATTCAGTGCATTAGTCTGCTCTCCTGTTCCCAAGACTACAGGCTGTTTGCTTTGTCGGTCTTGAGTTTTTGAGACAAGTTCAGCTCAGGCTAGTCTGAAATCGACATATACCATACAACCAATTTCCAAGATTGCAATATAATTTTTTCTAGGCATCAATTATTATTTCCCTTTTAATTTTCTTCAGCTTGTTTTATTTGTAGTAAAGTCTTAGGAGGGAAGCCCCTAATATCAATTTTAGATCTCTGTCTGTGCCTTATTGCTTGGACTATAGTAGTTTCTTAATACAATTAAGTGGAAACACAAGGGTTTATTATTATTATTCTCTCATACATTACATCCTGACGGAAGTTTCCCCTCCTCCCACTCCTCCCAGTCCATTCCTCTGCCTCCCCTCTCCCCCAGATCCACACCCCCTCCAGGAAACACAAGTTTTGACCACCTCCCTGGCTTAGCAAATATTCACACCTAACCTTAATTGTGTTTCGCTTCATCTTTTTACGTCTTATTATTTCCCCTGTTTTCCTAAAATACCATGCTCAGAAAGTGTGGAACAAATGAAAGATTCTGTAAGGATTTGAATAATATTCCTTTAAAAAAAATTCACCCTTCTTTCTCGTGGACTGAAACTCGGTCCTGCAGAATGATTGTTCTCTGAGCTTCTGGATGATACAGGTCTGACTGCATCCGTGAAGTGGGCCTTTAGCCTGACTTATTTTCCTATCAGAAGCAGTTTGCATTGACACAGAATGTAAAATTTGCAAAAAATGACAACAGGAGACTATCTGACCTACTTAGGGAAGAAGCTGCTTTGGAAAATAAGAAAGTCTGGGTCTAAACTCTAAGCTGTCTGGAGACAGACCCTTCTGATACAAGCATCAAAACAGAATGCTTGTTTAGTAAAACAAAAAGATGACACCTAGACAATACCTTTTATCCTGGTTAAAAAATCCCAGCAGAGCTGTCATTCTAATTCAGACATTATTTGCCCACAATTCATTGCTAATATAAGGTCGAGACGATACGAGTGTTACATTATTTCTTTTGTTCATTTTGTAACTTTTCCCTTGTGTTCATTTGTTTTTAATATTTCTAGTGCATCTCAAGCTCTATCATAGGGAAAATATGGAAACCTAATTATTGACTTGAATATTGAAGGCATCTTGTAAGAATGAATTAGCAGAATTAGATAGAATTTTTTTCACTCATTTTGGGCTTTCTGTCTTGTTGATAATTCTGAAGTTTACCTAATTTTAAATTATACACCATTAGAGCCTTCTTAGAGCACCCTATCAGTCTCATAAAATATAAACCATTTTATCACTTCTTCATTCATTATTTTTGTAAAAAAAAAGGGCAACAGTAAGCCTAAAAGCTGTACTTTTATGATTTCAACACCTGCCCTCGACAAAAATATAAAGAAGTTCATTTGAATCTTTTTAGAAAAAAAATCAGTCTATTATATACAGCACACATGAACAATTTATTTCACTTTTAACCTATCACCTAACCTGGCCAGCAGTTATTCATGGCTGTGGGTAGAAGAGGTTATGTTCCCCCTGACAAAAATGGGTCATTTTTCCCTGTTTAGCAAAATGCGGAACACGGATCATTACGGTGCTTTTGGCAGCTAATTTGAACATGAGTGGCTCAACTTTGAGAAGAATCTTTTTTTCTGCCCTAAAGAATCTCTGAGTTTTCAGACTCTAGTAATTGAAAAATCCCCAAACACTCACTCACGGAGGAGCTACACATTACTGCAGGAACAGTCTACAAATTGTAAAGTATTCAATTTACATCCCCAGCACCTCAGGGCAGTGCTGAAGAATTTATGTCTTTGGGAACCTTTGAACTAACAAAAGATAACATTTCACAGAGAAGTCTACTTGCACAAAAGTTTTTAACTCCCTTCTTGCCTCTTCCAAGGAGATGCTGCCTCCCCTCGCAATGCCTACTGGGAAGTGTTTGTATTCACTAAGATGTAAGCATAAAAGACATTGGAGAGGAAAAAGAAAAGAAAAAAAACCCAAAACCAAAACAAAAACATCAGGAATCTCTTTTCTAGCAGGAGAAACTAAAGAAAAGAAATGGAAAGAAAACTGTATTCTAATTTATGTGTCTAGTTATGCAAAGTCTACAATTTAGATAGCAAGATCGCCCTCCCAATTATATTTTTGTGACTGCTCTTTAAATGCAAATCAAAAGTTAAAAAAATAGAGCAGATTAAGATTGTATTATTACTTCTGTCATTGGAGTGTAGCCATTTTTAGCATCTGTGAAGTTAGCCCTTCTAACAAGGTTCCAGTTAACAAATACAAATTCTTCTCCTTGCTCATCATTACGGGCTACTTCCACAGACAATGAACCTAAAATGCTTCATGTAATTTAAAAAATATGATTTCATCATATTTGATTTTCCTTATTCTCTATATTTTACACATGAAGCCAGAAGAAATTAGCAGTGTATTCAATTGAGCCCATTTTTTCTAGGAAGGAAGTGGTATTTCTCCAGGTCTTCCTTCCTCTGGCTTTTTGATCAAAGATGACTTCACGTACAGTGATTAGTGATCTTCTGACATCTCTGGCTCAACTCAATTTTAACATCTGAATTGATAAGGGAAAGCAAAAGCAAACTCCGCTAGAAGACCCTTCTCAACTCCTTCCCTAGCGTGCTCATTTCCAATGCTATGGTTACGATAATGAAACTGTTTAAATGAAATAATTTGGTAAGCATTTCCTTTTAGGTTAAAAATTGATCAATGCTTCTGTTCACCAATAATCCAGGAATCAGCAATCTCATAAAACTGGTTTATTCAGTCTAGGAAATTAGGCAATCCATCATGGGTGATTTGTTCAGATTTCCCCCTGCAAATAAGTGAAATGGAAACTTTAAAACCAATAAGATAATGCACTTTACAAATTCAGCTGAGAGAGATGGATAAACTGAGATGCCACTGGCATTGGCTGCGGAAAATCTGTCGTGTTTCCAATTATTGGAGCAGATTTTTGCATCTCAGTTTGCTGCCAGGCAGGCTACATGCAGCAACCCCCCCTTCTATTTTTTTTTTTCTTTTCAAACCAAATCATCGAATCTTCAATCAGAACAAGCTCATCGCATGATACTATGAAAGGCCATCAGGGGATAAAGGACACCAGATGCTCTATGAGTTTTCTTTTCGGCTTTCATTTCAGCCTTCCTGCATTCCCCACGCTGCCTTTTACTTGTCAAAAAGTAAAATGTGCTTTGATAGATAACAAGCCTATTTTCTTCACTGGCTGAGCTTAGAGAATACCATTAAGTATTGATATCTAGGGTGCTTAGCTAGGGAACACAAACACAGCAGTCCCCAAATTGGGGTTCTGTTGCATTATTTTATATGCCAAGATTTTTGAAAGACTCCAAATTAATTTCATTTTCCTGAGGAGAAAAAAAAATGCCTCAGCTTTCCTTGTGAAAATAAAAGGATGGGATCCCAAGGCAGTTCCCTGGTTGTTCCTTTACATCTTGGTGTACACTGGTCACCTGTCTGGAGATCAGATACCCTGGAACTTGTGCAGAGGTGAGTTTTGGAAATGTTCCTAGTCTGCTAAAGTCGATTATTCAATTGTTCTGTGCTTTGAGAGCTTTGTATATGCACAACTTTGGTCATTAACAGAGAAGGGAACAAAGGGATCTTTGATACCCTATTAACTTCCAGAGACATTCTCATCGGCTTCACGGAAGACAATAATTCCTGAGCACATGATGATTGGAGCTCCTATGTCATCCATAGTGAAAGTTAACATCATGCTAGTTATAACTACATAGATGACATGCTAGTTATAACACAGTAAGGGAGACTGACTGGCTCCCCCCAGGCTTCTAAGAAAATTATTTTTTAGAAAACATTTTCCTTATAGTATAGCTTACTATTGTGAAGTGACAATATTGAGGTTTCCCGTGTGAGGCTGTCCTCAAACTGGCCATGTACTTTCAGCTCCCAATCCTCTGGTCTCCATTTCTAGGATAATGGGATTCCAAGTGAGTATTGGAACCCCACCAAGTGAGCAATTTGAAACCTTGCTTGGATATGAACACATATAATGGATGTCCTGCCTGAAGACACAGGCAAAAGAAAGATAAAGTCAACCAGAAGAGAGCTTTATGTCACTCTGAGGGCTTCAGGTCATGCAAAATAAGCAAACCCTTGCCTCATAGTTCATAGGAAATTACCTCTACCTTCTTCTGGAGCTGATAACAAGCTGCCTTTTAGGAAACATTTGGCAGGATCTGGAGTCATCTTTGGTTGTCATGATGGGAGGATAGAAGGAGAAAGGTGGTTTGTACATCCCTGGCATGTAGACACCAGGGATACTGAAACAAAGCACAGAACAGCCCACTCACTGAACATAGTCCTAGTCATACCTCCCAAAGCCAGCAGTAACAAGGTTAAAAACCCTGATGTGAAAGTTACGAATTATAATTTGAGCATGGTCATGGAATACTGGGACAATGGGAGTGGGAGGCAGTACCAGAGTCTCCTGGGAAATCAGGAAGAACTGGAGTACTCTCACATGGCTCATCTAGGTACAAGATTAAACTTCAAGACATTTCTGGACTTCTCTATGTGCCTGATAACTTTCTGTGACCAGTGGGCCTAGATTATTAGAAAGAAGATAATAGTAAGGTACATCATCAAAGGCATGCAGCTGCTCCAATTAAACTGTAGCTACCTGTGACCCAGACATGACTCAATGGCACATGATTGCTACTAGATAAACGCTCACTCAGCGAAGAAAAGAATAATTAATTTTTAATTGGCTGGATAACCAAACACACTTGCTATTCCTGGTTGTCACACTTGGAGAGGTTCATTGGCTCTTTCCTAGCTGCTAATCCTAACATGAGTGGTTTAATGATCAGTACCATGGGAGCTGAGGGGGTGGACCTCTGAACTTCTGATAGGCACACACAATCAGCTGGTTCACCTGTGTACCTGCCCAGGCAATGGATGGTGCATACTCCTACCTATGCATACATTAGTACGTTAAAGATCACTAACATTTTGTTATTCATGATCGGTAGCACATCCAAAATTGTTCCTAATAAAATAATACGCCCATTTGGACTGTGCTCTTCTTTTTGTATTGTTTTGAAAGACCAAACAGCAAGAATGTGTTAGAAACATAAAATCGATAAAATCAAGATGCTCTGCCTTCAGCTCCCTCCTTGGTTCCAATACCCTATACCCTTCCTGAGGATGAACTTTCTACTCCCTTCTCCATGTATTTTTTTTTCTTTCTGATAGTGTCAGCCTGTATCTCTCTAAAACTGCACAGCAGAATATGTATGTATTCTTCAGGTGAGGCGAAATGTGTATTGTCATGACTCTAATAGGGATATTGTCCTATGTAGTTCATACAAATTCAGTAAGTATGTTTTACTGTGTTATTCTCAGATTTCTTTACTAGAGTTGTAAAAAAAAAAACCTTATTTTATTAGAGTTGGCTGGATGAATTGTGTACCTGTAATCTCAGTGCCGGGAGTGTGAGGACTGGAAGGTCCCTGGGGCTTGCCAGTTAACTCTGACTCCAAAAGTAGGTGGATGGCATTCTTCAAGGAAAACTCAACACTGTATCTGATACTGCTTACCATTATGGATGTCCAAATGCTCAGATGAAGTCACATCAGAACCTTCTTGGATCATAATGCTAAAGTAGCCTAGGCCTTGCGAGCCATGGGCTGACTTCATTCTCCTAATGAAAGTGCTTAAAGATTGATTTTCTTCCTTTTCATCTATATATATGTGTGTGTATGAGTGTATACCCCATGCATACAGTGCCTGCAGAGACCGGAAGAAGGTATCAGATCCAGTGAAGCTAGAGTTACAGGTGATGATTGGGAGTCACCCAAAGTGGTACCAAGAATTGAACTTGTGTGGGTAGAAGAGAAGCAAGTTCTGAGCCATCTCTCCAGTCCCTTCTGTAAGTACTTATTACAGCCCCATTGTGATATGCTGAAATTTAATCATTTAGTACTGCATTCCACACCATCTCCCATGCCAAGGATACCCTATCATCATAATTTTCATTTATTTGCAATATTAATTAGTAATAGATTAGTATTAAACTTCAATAATAATATTCTGCTCAGTTATCTGGAGAACGCTTACCTATTCTTGTCATGAAGTCTATGCTGCATCCTAGTCGCATGGGTATCCATCTGAATATCAGACATGAAAAAATGAGATTTATGGATTGTATAACCTGAGCCCCTCTAAATATGCAAGTGTCACCATTAGAAATGGAGGTGGTGGCTCAAAGGCAACCTAGGACCATCATTCAAATGATTGGAATGGAGCTGGTTAATACGCAGCCAAATAGAAGGAGCCTCAAATTAAGTGATATATAACTTCAATCATAAACACACGAAGTCCAGAACCTCATGGTTTAAGAAACAATGACCTATGACCATCTGAGCAGGAGTCACTGGATAGAAAATTCTCTAATATCAGAACTCATCAGCCTAAAATAGAATTCAGGGAGAAATTAAATGGATTTTTAAAAATCAGTTAACATAATGTATTACTTATTAAATTCTTTCATGGAGCAAATAGAAGACTAATTTCTCTGGAGCCATTCATGCCCCCAAAAGTTATAATTAAAGACACAAATTGAATGATTTTAATAATGATGAACGTTCACCTTTTCGGTGCTTAGGTATGGTAATATGATAGTCACAGAAGGACTACATCCTCCATTTTCATTTAACTTTCCCTCCTGGGATTTTCAAGGATACTTTCCCCATATTTATTTATTTATTTATTTATTCATGGACTGGAAAATACCCTGAACTGCAAAACTGCTGAATAGCTGTTTTTTAAAGATAGGATTAGTCTCTACTGCTCCAAACAACATAGTGGGGGGCCAAGGCTGTGGAAGGATTTCTGAACTTCCCAGCATGCTCAGTACAGATATTTCCCTTGTCCTGTCGTTCCTGTGTCATGGGGTCCTGCCAAGAACGTGGATTTGTAAGTCTGTTGGCACACCACCTCTCTGGTTTGTTTTCCTTTCGCAGCACACAATTAATGATCACGACGCCTGTTGTAAAAGCCCTCATCATGCAAAAGGGAAATCAAAGATATTCTTAAGAGGTGGAGGCAAAATGCAGTTTTAAAGTTTGTTGGGAAATAAGCAACCTCTGCAAGCTGGTTGGTCAGAATATTTGTATTTTTCTATCATTTAGGAAAATCCTATTATGGCTTTAGCCACAGACGCATCCCTGGTGTGCAAGATAGAGGCAGCCCATAAAACACACAGCATTTTCAGCCTGAAAATAGGGCAACCTATTGCTTTCTGTAGATGGCTGTTACACCCCAGTTGCCATCAATAGAACATAATCTCATTGAAGCAGGCAGTACGAGGGATCAGTGAAACACCAGTTTCCTACTTGCATACTGGCTGCTTTTACCAAAACAACAACAACAACAACAAAGACTTCATAGTTTTGCAAAGATGGTATCTTTAGAACATATTTGTGAACCAAGACAGTAAAACAGAAAGGTACAGAAGTGAAAAATGGGTGCTCAGGAAAGTCTGTTTCCTTTCCCCCTTTCTCCTCCATGTTTCTTTTCCTTTCTTACAGGAACTGTGAATTCTCCAAATGCCATTCCAAAATGATTTGAGCCACAGTGTCAGCTACATAATTAATCCCCCCCATCAGCAGATGCCAAATTAGATGTCTGTTTGCAGCATGCTTCTCACTGCCAGGGAAAGGGGACCTATGTGTAGTTGACACTTGATTGGGTTAATTCTCCCAAAGGAATGGGTGAGATGCCAAATTCCAAAGGTCCCTATGTTTAATGCTAGGTAGGCTACATGCCCAATTTGGCCAAATTTTAGCCATGGAAAATAAAATAAAATTTTGCTGTGCTGTTATCATCATGATTAAAATATAATAAGCTAATGAGATTACAATAGCTGATTGTGAACAAGACCAATTGTGTTAATTGGAAGCTCCTGAATGGCAATTTTAGCTGCTGCTGAGTTTTGAAATATAATCAGTTTTACTAATTTTATCTGATTTCTTAATGAAGCTTGCCCTGAGCAATTGTTCTATGTGTTCTTTAGCAGACAGTGTGTGTCATAACTGCTGACATTAATCTCGATTACTTTAGTTAAAATAAATAGTTATACTTGGGTGGCTTTCAAAAATACATCACAGTAGATACAATGCTGGAAAGCAAAGGGCTTTGGGGCATTTCCCCCCTTGTTTGGTGACATTTTATGTGCAGCATTGCAGTCAGGAAGATTCTCGCGCCTTGGTGCCACCACGTACTTCCCAGCACCACAGTGGAAGACCAAAGTAAGGCATCTGTTTGCTCTTTTGTAATATGCTTCCCTCAGTAAAGATGAAAGATAAGATTTATACAGAGAAGAAGGCAATGGACACCAAATGTATCCTGTGTGCAAGGGTCAGAAAAGCAAAAAGTTGTTAAAATCTGAGACAAGAGTTTCCACCCACAAGCCATTGTCTGGGCAATAAGCCAACCAATACCGCCACTACCAACCACCAGCATTAGTGACTGACACAGCCACAGAGCAAGCACTCAAGGTATTTGTTTTTACAGGGGATTAATATACACCAAATGCGTTCTCCAGGCTTTTTAAGTGCACTGGAAGATGGCTGTGTTGTGTAGCCAGCCATAAAAGACTGAAATGGGAAGAGAAAATAAAGTTTGGGGAAGTGAAAAATGCCATTCACGTGAACTAGAGAAACATCTTTCATGGCTTTTTTTTTTTCCTTTCCACAATCTTTCAACATCAGCAATTAGGATTGAATGTTTATTCTATTTGATGCATGTAAGCAAATATTAAATGGTTTTTGAGGAGAACAAGTTAGGGTGGGATGAAAAGTTCTGAAAGCTCACAGAACATCTGATATAGTATTATATCAAGGAGTTTTAAAGACCACACGGATACATAAGCCAAAATAACTACCACTTCCTCATCCACAGAGATATTTGCAAGCTGTTCTAGTGAGCTATCACTTTATGTGCAAACAGGCATACAAGTCACACAATCATGTTTTTATAAAAATATTATTATTGTGTGTGTGTGTGTGTGAGTGTGTGTACATGTGTATATAACGTGGCATATGTGTGGAGTAGGGCTTAGAACACAACTTGAAGTGAGTTCTTTTCTACCATATAGATCCCAAGGATTGAACTCAGGTCATCAGGCTTGCCAGCATGCACCTTTGCCTGCTGAATGTGCACTGGCATTATTCACAACACATCAGACACTTATGTCAGCACACATCTACATATGTACCTCCAACATCCAAATCAAGAATATATCTATATCTAGTACTCAAGTTTCACTTTATAATCATGTAGATTCTCTTGTTCCTGAAGTTCTGATGAGGTTTTCCAGGCAAGTTATCTGAGACTATTCTCTGGTTTAGATGGTCATGTTTAGTTGTTGATTAAGTGAAAATGATTATCTATTTCAACTAGTTTTCAAAGCATTGGTATATATTTATCATTTAAATAGTTCTCATACTTGATGATATTTTATGCAGCACTCTATTCTAACTTCAAATGTACAGAAAAGTTACAAAAACCTGGAAAGGAATCCTCACAGTTCCCTCACAAGCCATCGTTTCTATTCCCTGGTGTTAGATAATTTGCTGTATCAGTTAATGGCTGATACTTTCATTCCGTGGCCAAACATAGGTGATAGACAGAGCAGAAGAGTATGTGTCTAGGTAGGTCAACAGATTCTTATAGGCAGCCAGTTGTTTATAGTAGGTAGCCTATTGAAATTATTCCTAAACCCTTCTATCTTTCTTGCCCAAACTACAATGCAGCTGGCAAGACTGTACCATCTAGGAGTCATAATTTTGTCTAGTTTAGTCTATATTCACATTTTATCAATCACTCAAATGTCTTTGATAGCTGCTTTTTTAAAAATCAGTTCAACATCAAGGTCATTTGGTTTAGCAATGTCTCTTTAATCAACCCTCATCTGGTACAGTCCCCCTGTATTTGTTTCTTGTTAATTTCATACCACTCTCCTCTCTTTGGCATTACATCCTCATCATTCTGACTACACATCTTTAGAAGGAGCATCACAAAGAAATGCTTCACTCATTTTCAGTTCTTTTGATTTGAAAGTACATGCTGTCAGTCTAAATATAAGTAATCCAATATTTGGAAACTGGCTTAATGTTTTCTGCTAGGTTTTTATACTATAGAGTGAATGCTTGCTGTATGATTAAAAACTAAACTGTTGGAAGACACCATGATTCCATGAGAGTATCCTATTCTTTATTAAATTTTAACTATGAGTTAATTTTATTGGTGATTTTCTAAGTATTTATTGTGTGTTTGTTAGTTTGCATTCCACTGCAAGAGATTTTACTTCTGTTTTGATGTGTTTCTTCACTTAAATCATGAATAATTTCTTCTGTTTTTCACATTGGCCCACCTCTGTGTAGTTGACATTTTCTACACATTCAATGTGCCCTCCCAAATTCACATGTTATAAATACAATTCCAAAGGACCTCTTTGTGCAATGGTAGCACTTGTCTAGCTCTAGAAAATCAATCCCAAATTCAACAGTATTGGGAGATGAGACTTTTTTGGGAAGTGTAGAGGTCATGAAAGCTGAGAAAGGGGGGTTGGCCCTTTTATCCTTCCATCTCTTCTTCCATGCTGAGAACAAAGACTTCTCCTTTCTAGAGGACCACCATATTAAAGATGCCATCTTGTCAGCAGAGACATGAGCATCACCAGTAAACTCAGTTTGAGACTTCCATGATCTTGGACTTGCCAGCTTCCAGGTTTGTGAGAGATAAATGGCAACTTCAGAAAGAAGCAGTCTGAAGTATTCTGTTCCAGCTTGATAGGACTGAGTCAGGCCTCTTCCAAGTTGGGTTCTCTGCCCCTTTAACACCCTCCTTGACAAGGTTCTTTGGACACTTTATTGATTTCTAGAGAAAAGTAAGTTTTAGCCAGCTCTCCTGTTTGGTTAGTCAAATACTTCTCTTCCACATGTTGCAAACAGTTGAGGAATGTCTGTAGAGTTATCCTCAAAAATGAGGAGAAAGACGGTTATTCACTAGAAGTTTTGTAGCAACAGAATGAACACAAATCTCTGATTTCTTGCCTCCTGAGCTGAGATTTCGCCCTCAGCAACTGTCATGCCTAAATATCATAAGATCCAAAAACACAGAGATTGAATCTTGCATAGTTACTGACTTAGTTGGGGTTACTATTGCTATGATGAATCACCATGACCAATGCAACTTGGGGAGGAAAGGGTTTATTTAGCTTACAGTTCTATAGGACTATTCATCATCAAAGAAAATCAGGACAGGAACTCAAACAAGGCAGGAACCTGGAGGTAGGAGCTGATGCAGAGGCCATTGAGGAATGTTGCTTACTGTCTTGCTCATCATGGCTTGCTCAGTCTGCTTTGTTATAGAATCCAGGACCATCCACCCAAAGATGGCACTATCCACATGAGCTAGGTTTTCACCCATCAATCACTAATTAATAAAATGCCTCACATCTGGATCTTATGGAAGCATTTTCTCAACTGAGATTCTCTCCTTTCAGATAACTCTAGCTTGTTATGTGAATCCATGAGAGTCTGTTAAAGGATATCAAGAACTTATTAAGATATAAAATGGACATAATACATTCACGGATACAGAACAAATTAAACGGTCATTGTGTTGTCCACCGTTCTGCCCAGGGGTGAAGGGAACCAACTGTCTAGTCTCCAACCACCCAAGCGGGCAAGTGTGTACCCTCCTCAGTTTTAACCAGTAACATACCCAGAAAGGGCCATGCCCATTGGGCCACATAGCCCAAAGGTCATTGATTGAATGGAACAAACTCTCACAATGCTAGCTTGTATCAAGTGACACAAACCTAGCCAGCACATTTACCAAAAGATACCTCCAAGTAACACCCCCCCACACACAAAATGGGCATGAAGTGAATGAATGAGCCAACATAGAAGAAGAAATGTAAGGAAAAACCAATTCAGATATTCTCCCTACTCTGTCATCTATCATGGTGTGTCATTTACCTCAGCGATCTTATTTATTAATATATTAAATCTCTTTGAGCAAATAGTTTAATAAAATTTTGTGTAACAAGACAACTACATTGTTTAGTGATCTTAAAATTATATACCTACCGTAAATCTGTGTCTAAAAAGCAAATCCTCCATGATATGGATCATGCAGGTATCTATGCCACCTCATCTGACAGAAGGAAACCATTGGAACTTTATTTAGGTGACAGAAAAGTAACAAAAGCCCAGGATGCTGAATGTACACTACTTTACAAATGTCACGATTCCTTTGTATTGATTTAGGGTTTTACAAGGATAAATGTGAACTGTTACTGGCTAGTGTATCTTAAACTGCATTCTTTCATCAGATGTTTTATCAATGTATAATATTCCCCTTCCTCCAGTTGGTCTCCTTTGAGCTTGTATTGCTAAGAATCATACTGGTATAAGAACTCAAGGTTTGGGAAGACATGAAGCAAATTTAGAGGATTGGGGGAGGTGGTATATAAATAAGGATATAGAAAAAAAGTTCATATAAATACAAGATAAATAAGAAACTTCAAGCATAATTTCCTCACTCTTTCTAAAGCATTCCTTTCTTCGAGCCCTTCTTTCTACCACTAATAGACTGTCCTGAGATGTGCACACTCTACATTGCCCAACACACAAAGCTAGTGTACTACTCTCAGAACAGAATGGGTTAAAAACTCAACCACAAGTCCTTCCCTCCTTTATCCACTGTTTTAAGATTGTTGACTCTATATTTAGGTTGACCTGGAAATATATCTACATAGCTAAAAGATCTGAATTATATTCTCTTGCAAAGCATGCATCACATTGCAAAATATAATTCTAAAGTTGGTTTCCTTCTGACAAAATGCCAGAAGGAGCTTAATGAGAGCTCACAAATGGCTTCGGCGTTTCAGAAGGGAGACATCATGCAGTGCTGTTGTTCTGATTTCAGCTGCTGAGAGAACAATACTAGCAGCTCAGTCCAATGACAGGATTCCATAATTTCTTTGCCAAAACAAATTTAAGAATCAGTTGTCAGGCATTGCCAAAGGAAAAATAACTGATGGAGCAGGGTGAGTATCCCAAGGCCTTTATGTGCAGAGAACTGGACTGAAAGTCAGAAGTTCTGACTTTTATGCACATGTATACACATATACATAAACACACACAAATCAAGGCAAATCATGAAACTGAGGAACTCATTTCTACAAAAGAAAATGAGAATTATGTCATTGACATCTCTCCTTCAATACGAACAATGTGTCCTTCTAAAGAGACACATGTTCTGATTTAACATCATAATTTTACTAAGGAATGTTTAGTAAATATCCATTTGTATCTATTATATTTTAGGTAGTTTTTTTTTTTTAATTGACTTCTTTCTTCCTGGAAAGAAATGCCTGCTAGTGCAACAGTGGTACAAATGGTATGTGAGTAACCAACGACTTTTTACTTGGATTTAAGGCCTACTCCATAAGATGGAAGCCATGTCTGACACTGTCAATGAAGTCAACAAACTGTGGTTAGATAGGTCATTGACCCTAGAGGAAAATCTCTGCTGAATGGATGTAACAGCAAAATGACCCCTAAAGATGTATTGCTATACAGAAAGTGCATATCCATACAAAAGGTGTATAGCAATACATAAAGTGCACAGTTCAGTTTCCATCAGAGAAACTTCTTGCAGTTGGTGACTACTCATACATAAACTCACAAATAAGATAGAACATAAGAGACTTTAGAGTGCTTAGCTTTAAATGGCACATACCTCCCATCAAGGTTCAGGGATCTATGGAAAAGAGTAGGTGACAGGATTTTAAGAACCAAAGGTGATGAATAACTTCAAGAAAAGAATGTTTTCTAGAAAAAAAAAATGCACATATGACCTCACAGTAATTGTGACAGCATTCACAAAATCTGTGCAAGCTCAAGCCAGACGAAATCCTAGTGTGGAGGAAAGAGCTAGTCAAGGGGTCATTTGACATGTGTTGGCTTCTGGGGGGAGAGAAAGTCAGTTTCTTTAATGGTGTGACATGTGGTATATCAACCATACTCCAAGGCAGGCACCACACCTGGAGATAGTTGGCCAACAAAATAGATTCAATAGAAGGGAGAGAGGAAGAGACAGGGAGAGAGAGAGAGAGAGAGAGAGAGAGAGAGAGAGAGAGAGAGAGAGAGAGAGAGAGAGAATGAAATTGGATAGGTAGGAAGACAGGGGTGGATATGCGAGGAACTGTGGGATGAATAGTACTAAATTCACAAAAAGTAATAAAAATGCTATCTTAAAAAGAGGACTTTCCCCCCATACTTTGTAGGCATGTGACAAGTGTCCCACGACTCAGGATTATAAATTAGCTTTCTGACCAGACTAGAGAAATGAGTGGGATGAGGTATGATGGAGAAAGGTTGGAGAATGAGGAGAGTGAGGCTGTTGTGTGAAAAAACTAACTTCTAATGTTCTTAAGCATAGCTGAGCAACTCTGACAATCACCAATCTCACATTTCAAAACAGTTGGTAGGGACCATGTCAGCAGTATCTTCAACCCAAGAAATTCTGTATGTTTGAGATGATGAGCAGGAAACTCACTCTGATCTGATTGTTACATGATGTGTACAAACACTGAAAGGCCACAGTGTGCAGGAACTGCATCATGTGTGCATGTGATCACTTTTCCAAGTGCTTTAAGATCACTATTGGCATGTTTATGCTGGGATATTTTACTGAAAATATTTTTAAGAACAAAAATCTCAAAGAATAGAGAATAAAATAATAATTTTGAAGTAGACCAAATGTCTTAACAGGCAAAATGCATTTTCAGTGCACAACCTGACAATCTGAATTAGATCCCTGGTATATGAGAAACCAGCTCCTGAAAGTTGTCCTCAGACCTCTGGAGTACACTACATCATGCATGAACTCACACTTACACATATAGCACCCACATACAGTAATAATACATTTAAAACACTGTATATTCATTGTCTGCTCATCTAAGAATAGAATAACCATTCTTAAAAGACTGGAGTGGGGATTGTTTGTTCTATGGCACCCCATCCCAAACACAACAGAAAAGAGACTGAGTTTAATTTCAGTGTGATTTATTACACAATATCTTATAAATTTTTGTATTTCAAAGTATACATTATTCAGTGTCAGCCTAGTAGACATTGATAATTTGGAAAATACATTTTCAGCGAACACTGTCAAGTGGATAAGCCAGTGCTGAATGTCCCCCCCCCCCCCACTATTGCATTGATGGGCAGGTGCTTATCAACAAGGTTGACCTCAATGCTCACTGGATATTAAGGGTGTGTGTCCTCAGCAATGTGCATGTTGCTAGAGGAAAACTTACCTGGATATGGTGTCTTCCTTTCAAATAGATGGAGGAACTGCCTAGTCACTGTCTAAAACCAATAATAGACCTATTTTTTACCCATTTTTAAAATTTCATACATCACGATGATGTTTGAGCATCTTGTGGTAAACTTGAAAACATGATGGACAAAAGTTTGGCTCTCATTGTTCATTACTTTAGATTTAATGTAGATGCAAAAATATAGTACTATTTTATTTCACAATAGTTTGTCTCACTATGGGAAATTAAATTTTTTAAATACATATTATAATTATTTAAATTTTAAAGAAATCACTTTTTTATTGACAATGTATATGACCACCAATGTACATGATGGGTACTTGTTATTCTCACTAAAACATTTTTCCTTTACTTTCTTTTTTGCTACCTATTGACAAGATCCTCTAGTACAAAATGAATAAGATTGAACAAGGTGCATTAATAAGATAAAACATATGTGTTATTTCATGATAATAACAAAATGAATATCAAGATCTAATTCTTTCCATTAAGCTATTAATATTCCAAATTATTATAATTTTAAAAATATGTACCAGTTTTTTCACTCCTAGGTTAGAAATTTTTTCATGGTATATTCTGTTCAAAGGCAACAGTGGTGAAATGCTTTAGTGCTTTGTTAAGGAATCTGCTTATGCTGCTTCCAAACGCTTGCCCTTTCTAATGAATCTCCAAGATGACATCACACCACTGAAAGAGGAGACTCATTAGTCACTTGGCCATGAGTTGATGAACTTGACCCTTTCCATCCCTAAAGGAACAGCCATTTATCTTGACTGAAATTGAAACATCTTGCAGGTACAAGCTTGCCTTTCCTACTTACGAAGATTCAGTCAGCTCGGTTATCTTAGAGCTGACAGAACATTTGGTGCACCGACATGGAACCTGTGTAGCTTTGTATCAAATCAAGGGGCACACTTGTCAGCAAAGCACAAGAAGGCACAGCATCATTTATTTTACTTATTCTATCCATTGCCATCGCTCTCAGACATCACCGTTCTGACTGAATACATGGAATGGCATTGAGAGGTAATCCTATGACTCAGAGAAGATACTCAGAGAAGACCAGCTTCCATTCTGAAAACACAGAATGTTTCCTAAATCAGCAATTATTATGTAATCCCTGTCTCAGTTTGTGAAAATGTAAAGCCCAAAAAATCAAGCAAGGAGATAATGGTGGCTTTGCCTATTTGCATATCCGATGGTTCATTTGGGCATTTGGGCCTCTTTTTTCTTCTAATCTTGAACTCAATATCTCAATTTCCAAAAAAGTGTTGCCTGCACTAGGGAAATGATTAGAAGCCCATGAACTTTATGAACAGCAGCCTTCAAGCAGGAGGTCAGCAGTTAGGGATTCAGGACTCTGGCCCAGAGAGGCTGGCTTCCTCCTGCACTCAGAAATCAATAGGTCCTACTGTTTGACAATGGTGACACAGATGAGTACATTAGCCCAAATAATCCACTAGCCTGGATCTTTGCACTCATTTGCTCAATTTTGAGAGAAGATGCTCATATATAGGATCCTAATTCTTAGAGCTAACCACCAGGGAACCAGGAGCTTAGGAGTAAGGGAACCTGATAATGCAAGCACGTCAGTTTCTGCACCAACACAGATGTTCCTCAAAGGCTGTCAGAGCAGTGATGAATATACATCATAACCCATAGACAAACGGGAGCTAAATTCTACTGCTAACACCTGTCATTGCTCTGATCAAGAAAGTGATGGTCTAGTGTCTTGTAAGAGTGCTGCCCCATAGGGTGAGCTTACTGTACAAAGTGAGTCATCTGCATGTGCAACTTATTAAACATAAACACCTTTTTGTGCTGACACTCTATATTCTGGATTTGGTTATAATGCTATGTACAGTAGTCCCTAGGTGATATGTCCATGTCTGATCCATTGGAAACACTGTGACTATGGTTGTGACTGCGAATGTGGTATTTAGGGCTGAGACTGACATTAAGTCAGTGGACTTAGAGCACAGCAGAATGCTCTCTATGATAGAGATGGTTCCTGCTCTAACAATCAGAGACTAAAATAGAGAGAGAGACATTACCATGTAGATCAAATCTCCATTTTATATATCATGTCACATTGATATTTTTTTGCTGGAAGTACTAGCCAATTGAACTACCTTGTCTTGTAAAATAATGAATGTTATCCTGCATGGCAAAGATATACTGAAGTCACTGACTGAGCAGGAGAATTTATCCTGGCTTTTCTGAGTAGTACAAAAATCGAGTGATGAGAAACCTAAGAAAAGTATGATGACAGTAGACTTGATAGGCAGAAGAGGTGAAGGCAAAATGGTAACTGAGGCTAATAACAGAGTGACAGACAGACAAAAGTGATGGCTCAACACTTAAGAGCACACACTGCCCTTGCAGAGGGCCAGATTTTGTCACCAATGCCTACATAACCATTTGTAACTTTACTTTCAAGCATTCTGGAGTCATCTTCTGGCCTTCATGGGCACCAAGCATGCATGTGGTACACATAAATTCATGCTTACAGGCAAATATATATACATACTCATTTTAAGAAAGAATTGAGTGATGAGGACACAGGCCAAAGAAGGCCCCCAGCCCCCAGGGGCTGCTGGAGACCTCACAATTAGGAGAGGATGAAGTTCTGCGTACTCAGTCACTCTCAGCTGTAGGAATATAGAAACGGAACTTGCACCCTGAAATGCAGTCTCATTTATTTCTAGAAGTCTAGTTAACACATGCAGTACCCCTCTTCAACAGACACAGATGCCCTCAGTCACTGGTTTGAGCTCAATTCTAATAGTGTTAGTCATACTGTTACTGAAACCAGGACACCTTTATGAGCCCAGGCTCACTCCTCTAGGCTGATTACCACTAAACTATACACATGAGTTTTCATGCAGAATTCAGAATGTCCATCTTTGAAAATGGACACTGTTTCAAAGTCACTCAAATCTGGCCCAAGTGCTTAGGCCTCAAGATTGAAAAATCTTGGTCTTTCTCTCATACAAAAAAAAAAAAAAAAAAAAAAAAAAGAAGAAGTAGAGTTGTATTACTTAAAACTACTTGCCCCAAATATCATAGTGTGACAGCCTAGCCAACCTACTCAACATTTTATTTCCCTAGTGATATTATTACATTGGATTTTTTTGACTAGCATAATTGACATCACTTGGAAACTTCCAGGAGACACCATATGTCAGCTCTACTGTCCTGCTGGCTTGCAAGCCCCCAAGGGATTGTCTGAAAATATTTATTCAGATATTTTGATTTTGGTGGTTACTAAGTGATTCTTTAAAAATATTTTTGTGAATTCTTTGAGAATTTCATACAATGTATTTTGATTATATTTGCAGGTAACTCCTTCCGATCCACCTCTACCACCCTCCCACCACTAATGTGTCCTCCTATTTTCTTTAATGACCCATTGACTCAAATTTGAGTTGCCTGTATACTCCTGGGGGTTGGGCACTTCTCTGGAGCACTGTTTACCTATAAAAGCTAAACATATCCTTAAAGAAAACTGACTGTCCATCCCCAAGAAGCCATTAGCTCTCCACAGCTCCTCAGGAATGAAACTGATAACCACTTACCCCTCCATGCTAGAATGTTGACTGGCTGACTGGCTTGCTCCCTTTGGAAAAAAAAAATTATCAGTTCTCATGACCAATTTTACATGGGTTTTTTGGTGTTGTTTGCTTTTGTTTTGTTGTTTGTTTTTTAAGACCTGGTCTCACTCCGTCACAATGGCTGACTTGAAGCACTCTATGGAGATCAGGCTGGACTGAAACTCATTAAGATCTGTCTACCCTTGCCTCCTGAGTGATGAAACTAAAGTCATGTGCCACTGTTCCTGGTCCCCCCCCCCATTTATAAATAAGCCACTGAGTCTAATTAGAACTGCTCACACATACATTGGTGTGGGGTTATCCAGAGGAGCCACAACTGTATGGAAAACTGCTCTTCCTCCTCTAGAAGCTATTAGATGCCCATAGCTCTTAAGTGAGGGGAGGAGACTCATGAATGCATCCCCATGCTACGCTAGAATATTAACTGTTTTGATCTTGAGTAGGCAACCACAGCTGCTGAGTTCCTGAGTGCAGAGGCCATGGGATGTCTGGAAGAAACGGTTTCTCTCTTGTCTTACTCATCTCTGACTCTTGCAATCTTTCTGCCCCTCTAGAGTGGTTCTTATTGTTCAGATTACAAAGTGAACAACAGCAACAGAAATTGCTTTTTCATTAGAGATTGTGGACAGAAGAAACAAGAAGCAAGAAGGAAAAGCAAGAAATGCTGAACCAGTAAGTGCACTTGTTGGACACATGATACACTCTCATGTATAGATCTGATTGGTTTCATTTTTATACTCCTAGTAGTGTGGTTCCCCCATATCTTTAGTTTTATTTTCCTGTAGCCAACTGTGGTCTGAAAACAGTAAGTGGAAAGTTCTAGAAATGAAGAAATCTTAAGTTTTAAATTGCATGCTGTTGTGAATAACCTGACATAATCTCACACCATTCTTCTTCATTCTTCTCCATCCTGCCCAGCGTTTGATCCGCCCCTTCATTCAGAGTATCCACAATGTGTATGCCACCTGCCTGTTAGTCTCTTATATCTGTCTCAGTTGTCAGACCACAATATTACAGCACTTGTGTTCAAGTAACTTTTATTTTACCCAATGATACAGTGTTGCAGGAAACATGATTCAAAGCAAAACTCTACAGTGATTCCTCTGAGTGAAAAGGTACACATTCTCAGCAAGGAAAGAACAGGTACATCCAGAAATGTTTAAGATCCATAGTGAGAGTGAGTCTTGCTTCCCAGAGATGAAGAAAGAAAGGGAATTGTGTTAGATTGTGCTGTTTCACCTAAAATTGCAAAATCTCCAGACTCAGCACATGGTGAGCACTTAGGGGAGATGGAAAAGTCATCAAGTTGTAGGGTTCAGTAGAACCCACAGTTTCAGGCACCCCCTGTGGATCCTGAAATGTGTGGGGGGTGGAGAAGGACCACTGACAGCATCATGAAAACTCAGAGGCTCTGTGTTTTCCTTACACGTTCCTATCTAAAAATCCCGTGAACTTAGTCCTGCTTCAGACCTTGAGTGAGTGTCTCTCTAGCCTAACCATCTCAGTCAAAGCTTCCTACTCAGTCACTGAAGAGAACACAATAAAGTGAGTGACACCTACCTCATGGGCTACTCCACCTCTGAGATCCAACCATGCATCCAAAAGATTTGACAGAATGGATAGCATACAGTAAATGTGTACGAGTATGAGGTATTATCTATTTAGAACATCAAAATAACTTTCCTTTCTCCCTCCTTCCCTTCCTCCTTTCCTTCCTTCCTCCCTCCCTCCCTACCTCTCTTCCTCCCCCCTCCCTCCCCTCCTCCCTTCCTCCTTTCCTTCCTTCCTCCCTCCCTCCCTAACTCTCTTCCTCCCCCTCCCTCCCCTCCTCCCTTCCTCCCTTCCTTCCTTCCTCCCTCCCTCCCTACCTCTCTCCCTCCCTTCCTCTCACCCCAGTCCCTCCCTCCTCTCCTCCCTCCCTCTCTCCCTCCCTCCCTCCTTCCTTCCTTCCTTCTTCTCTGCCTGTGGGTGATTTCTACTGAAAGAGTAAACTATTTGTTTTCGCCCTTGTTATCCTCAAATGCAGACAATGTAAATACATGTGATTTCTGAGGAGACTTGGCAGTCTTTTCATATTTACTTGGTCTGTTAGATGCAAATCCAATTTGAGAATGTTTCACCAAGAATGTGATTTGTCACCTGGGTAAGAGTGAATTAAAGTGCTTCGATAGCAGTGGGGTGGATTGCTGGTGAGTTACCGACATATATTTGCTTAGGGTCAAATATTTGTCTGTTTGCCCTTGGTGGCATAAAATGTTGATGGCTATTAAAATTGCACGTGATAGCACATCAACTTTGTGACCCAAAAGTTTTATGATCCTTCTGTACACCTCAGGTTTCTATGATCTTGTGCACTGGGCTCAAGATTCAGTGAAGAGATCTAAGTTAGAATATGGATACAGTGGAAAAGACAAGTCAACAAAGGAAAATTATCTGCAATTAATGCACAAAAAACTGCCAGAAAACAGTGAGTATGTGCATTAAATACTTCAAAATGGAGAATGGAAATTAACTCTGTTGATGTAATAAGGAAACTGGATTCATGAGACGACACAGAAGGGGGAGAGTAAACTTCCTGCTGAAATGGCTTACTGAAATATTTCAATAAATAAAATTAATGTAGTAAGTAGGAAAATTGAGATGTGAATCCAGGGCTGGGGACATTGTCCAGGTGGTGAAACGCTTACTTTTAAGGACCTGAACAATCCCAAGAGCCCATGTTAAAACAAAAGAAAGCTGGGTGTGGCAGTAGGTGTGTTGTTTGTAATCCCAGTGCTGAGGAAGCTGAGGCAGGTGGACCCCTGGGGTTCCCTGGCTATCCAGTCAAGCCTAATTAAGTCCCACTTCCCAGCAACAGCCCCTGTCTCTAAAGAACAAAGTGGATGACTCCTGAGGAACAACACCCAAGACAGACCTCTGGCCTTCCCATTCAGACATAGACAGGAGTACACACACACACACACACACACACACACACACACACACACACACACACACAGCTGTACCAACACACATACCATTCACATACAAATACCAACATACAAACCAAAATATTTAAATTTAATTCTACTTCTCTGAAAAGACACCAAATATAGGAAAGTTTTATTTTATAATTTTTTGTACACACAATTTTACATGAGAGACAAGACATCTCTGTCACTTAGATACCATCGAAAATAAAATAAACACATCTTTCTTACTTAGGCTGTATGTTTTTGCCTGATAAATTAGCATACTGGGTCATATTAATTATAAATGTGGATAACAAAATATGCAAACTCTTTATAGTTAATCTACTTTATTAGCGGCATAGAAACTTGGCTTGAGTACTCAACTGGGAAGATGTAAGCAGTTTACATACAATTCTTTCTGAAAAAACTAGGTGTCAATTAACAGTCATCCTTTAAGAAGCTTCAATTTTTCCCTGAAAAGTGATCCATGAACTCCAGTGTTGCCAGTATCAATTCAGAAAATAAGTATTTACCAAGTGCCTACTGTGTGTTAGTAGTCTAATTAGAGAATAGAGCAGGAAAAAAAATTAAAGGTAAAATCCATGCCTTCTAGGAAATTACTTATTAATTATCCTTTTTCCCTCTGAGGTTGTCTGTTCACAGAGAGCAAGGGAGAGTTGAATGCTTCTTTGTATCCATCCATAGCTTCTGGTGTGACTCAGTAGACAACATAGACCCTCAATAATTTCGTTTAAATAAACGAATTTAAAAGAAGTCACAAAGAGAGATGGCTTTGGAGCTATTGAGAGAAGACAGACAGTGCACTTGTGCCATTTTCCAAGGACTGACGTATCAAACTCCTTCAGGAAATACGGAGAAACATTTCTCCTAGAGACTCAAAATGTGCCTTAAAATATCAAAAATCCTGAAAATTCCTACTATGGAGTGCTTATTAGCATTTCAGAAACCTTTGACCACAGATCTATTTGGAAGGCGGATAACACCTGCTAAGATCATTTTACTTCCTTGCCATGTATTTTGGTAAATAATGTTATAAACATCATGTTTCACATCAAATTCAAAACCAAGTACCACTTCCTAAGTGATCAACTGAGTTTTCGACAAGACCTTAAGAACTCACTACACTTGAAATTGGTATAAGAATGCCATATGTGATTGATGACTTTGTGGGTGAGAGGTGAACTGTTGTTTCTTCCTTTTCAACCTTCATTACTGATGGACACTCCACCAGATATGCATTCACATAAGGGAGCATTCAGTTGATTCCATTACCGAGTCACTTTAAGTACTTTGGTTCAACAATTATATTGGCTCCCTTTGGGTAAGTCTGTTTTGCGAGGAAAGGACACTGTTTTCTTAGCATGTGACCATGTTCTGTGACAATTCATCACCTCCCTTGTGCAACCTTTAACTTAGCATGGATCAAGCAATTGCAAAGCAAAGTAGATTGAGTACTTCTCAGATTACAGTTGCAAGACTATAAATGTGAAACAGCCTAGGATAGCGAAATGCTACATCATAATTATGAAGGGTGAACAAAGCCATTCCAAAACCAATGCTCAATTATCTACAGTTCCTTCAAAGCAGTCATCTGGAGTCAGGTTTAGCAAAACATTTTTCCAGCCAGGCCATCGTCAGAATACACCTGCACTGTTAAAAGATGCTGTCCCTAAATAGCCCATTTTCTGCTCCCTCTCCACTTGGTACACCAGATGTTTGGGTTTTTTATTTGTTGACGAGTATGAGGAGTCCCCACATGTCCTTTCAAAAAAAATTGTAGCTTTTAAAAATAAAGCGTTCTTCCTAAATGGCAGTGGGCCATAGATGAAGGCCAACACATGCTATAACACAGGATGGCTGTTGTTATGGTTACGTTTTTATGATTTATTTGTGAAATATTTAATAGGCACTGCTCTTAATGTCCCCTTTCAAATTGGAAGAAAAGGAGGTAGTTGGAAGGAAAGGAGGTAGTGTAATTTTTTTTAGGTTTGCTGTGGTTGCTGTTAGCATTGAGTGCTTGTGGAAGTTAAACCCTTGGCTTTGGTCATCAATTAGTGACAGGACTGAATGCTGAACCCCTAAATTTCTTTTTTATGCCCTTCCAAGCAGCTCAGGCCTCAGGTTCCTGAGTTTCTACTTCTTACCCTTGCTTTTTTTAAAAAATTACATTTGAATGCACAGTGATGTGTAAGAGACACAGTACACAATCAAACAATTTCTTGGCCTGGCAGGATGGGCTGGCACGATCACTGCCAGGCTTCACAAGCTGAGTTTGGTCACAGGAAGCCATGTGGTGGAAGACGACAATTGACTCTAGCAAGCTGTCCTCCAGTCTCCTCCTGTGTACCACAGGATGCATGTGCATGTGTGCACAACCATGTGCATGTATACACAAGCATGCACATGCATACTCATGTGCACACACCCACACAATAAATGTAGTCAAAACTAAAAATAAACAAAAAGCAAAATAATCTCTTAGTTCTCCATTTTTTTTGTGTGTGATTCTTCTTTTTTTTTTTTCTCTTGTTTCAGAATTTCACTCTTCCAAAATTGTGTCTCCGTCTTCCAGAAGTAACATGATATCTTAGGAAGTAAGGTTTATTCTTCATACACATGTGTACACAATCTCTTGAAATACATAGGAATGTGACTTGAGATTCCCAGTAGATGCCTAAAACTGTAAATAATACTTCCTTCTACAGAAACTCTGTGTTTTCCTCTATATACACATGCATAATAAAGTTTAATTTACAAATCAGACATAGTAAAAGGTGAACAATAGTTAACAACAAAATTGAACATCTCACAATACGCTGTAATTAAATTGCTGACATTACCCTTCTTGAACTTGGGAATTTTATTATTTAATTGAACAGATAACTTAAGTAGAGTCACCACAACACCGTGGCACTCAATCTGATAATCAAAATAATCCATGTGTGGGTATCATACACAGCACGGAAACACTGGACAAGGGTTTGAATCTTAGCCCAAGTGGAACAGAGAGAAAAGTATGAACTCCACAGAAACTCACAATGGCAGAGAGGTCCAATTTCATGAATGATTTCTAGAACTTCCCATGTAGTATTTTTGGATTATACTTGACAGTCAGTAACTGAGGCTTTAGGAGATGATGAAATCATAAATAAGAGAGGACAAGAAAGAAAGAACAAACAAATGAGTAACAATTTTCAACCCTGTAAATAACTATAGTTAGAACTTAGGAAGAAAAATTCCACTGGTAAAGAGAAATGTCACTATGTGTTTTGTAGCTACAGTGAGTTCACCTTGTCCATACTCAGCACCAGAACTGGAGTTAACAGGCTTTGGTCAACATGAAGTACATGCCTGTGCCTACTGTGTGTCTAAGCAATTTCCTTTCCAAACTTGATTCATGTGACCTTGGGTCCTCAAAGTGGGACCTTGATGTCTGGTTGTCATTGCCTCTGGTACATGCAGACTTAACAAATCTAAGCAGACGGACATACCTATAGTCATCTAAACTTTGGCTGTATTTGGTCTTCATTGCATGCAAAGCACTCATCCCACATTTTCTTAATTTGTATCTCTCCCCACTGTGCAGCTAGCTTCCTTAGCATTCAACCAAAGTATCAGCAGCCATTTCTTGAACATGTAAGCTTTAATATTGCTTGGCATACAGTTCAAATTTAATGTATCACTGTTGGGAAATAAGTCAGGACACAGTCACTATTACTATATTACTGCTTTTTAAGCCTTAATATTTTTTTTGCATTTAGATGAAGAATGTAAAAATGAGAAGGTAGAAATATACTATTGTGTTTTTTTTTTTAACTCAGATTATATTCTTTGCTTAAAACACTAAATAGAGGCATCAAAAAAGAAACAGGAAAGTAACAAAACAACAACAACTAAAATTAATAAGGTGAATTTGAAAAAAAATAGCCTTCTAGAACAAAGAAAATATTCGGCTGAATATATCAAATTTATAATAAAATTTATAATAGTGGGAAAAATAAAAGGCCTGGCTTCACAGGAGGCTAGGAATGCACAGTTAGGGATGAGGGCTTCAGGGCTGGTAAATTCCATGTTCTCCTCTCTTTACAACTCATCAAGCACTTTCATTAAAACAACTGCCCCAGGGCTGGAGAGTTGGGGTAAGAGCAGTACTGCTCTTCCAGAGGACCTGCCTTTCCAGCACCCACACTGGGAAGCTCACAACCTCTTGTTACTCCAGCTTCAAGGAATCAAAGGATGTCACACACATGTGCACACACATGCGCAACTTTCAATTATGAACAGTACAACTACCGTACCCAGTTATTGCTATAATAAACAACATGGTTTCTTTTATTAATAACTGTTCACTCCAATGGCATTCATTTTCCCCTAATCCCCAGGATTTGTGCATCGTTTGTGTGTGTGTGTGTGTGTGTGTGTGTGTGTGTGTGTGTGAGAGAGAGAGAGAGAGAGAGAGAGAGAGAGAGAGAGAGAGAGAGAGAAAGAGAAAGAGAAAGAGAGGGAGGGAGAGAGAGAGAGAGGTATGTGAGTGTGTGTTGTATTTTCTGTAATCATATATTCATGATAGTAACTCACAGATTCAGGTCCTCAGAACCCTTCTTCCTTTCCACCTTCAAAAGTCAGTGAACCCCTTCCCTGCCTTTGAAACACTTCCTGTGACATTGTTCAGTTATAATTATGTCGTGTTGCAGTGTGCCGTATCATCTCGTGCTGCATGATACCAATCTGGGACTTGGCTGATGAGGTGAATTCTTTCCCTTGTTCAATTAGTTTGAAATTTTCTAATCCAATGTTAGTTAATTAATCTTTGCAGACTTTCACTCTAATCACAACTGAACTCTAGGAATCAAGATATCACATAATGAGGAGCAGACCTCTAATGCTGCTCATTCTTCACCCTAGATGGCATTTGAGCCAGCCCATAGTTTTACCAGGTTATTTATGAATTTTTCTACTCTAAATTAATAGACTCAATGGCATTTTCAACTATTAAACTCATTTTATTTTTAAACAAAAATTTGTTTTCAATCCTTAAAGAAATGTTGTTCTGTTTTTAGATTTACCTTTGGTGCTTTGAGACAGGGACTTGCTACACAGCCCTTTCTAGCCTGGAACTGAGTAGACCAGGCTGGCATAGAGTTTACATTTCTCTTCCTGTCCCCTCCTCCAAAATGCTGGAACAGCAGAAATGTACCAACATTACATCTTGCCTTTACCCTTGACTCACTCTCCTTCATTCGCCATTTGCTATTACTTAATTTTTAAGACATTTATTTTATGTGTATGAATGTTTTAGTTGCATGGATGTAAACCACATCCAATGCAATGCCAGCAGAGGCCAGAAGAGGGCATTGGATCCCCTGGAACTGGAGTGAAGAGATGGTTGTGAGGCACCACGTGGGTGCAAGGGACTGAACTCAGCACTCCAAGGGCAGCAAGTGCTCTCAGTGGCTGATCTATCTTTTCAGGCCCTCTCTTATTATTGCTATAATTACCATTGGCTTTTAAAAGAATTACAATTCATGATAAGCAGAAAAACTATACCATAAGATGTGCCTTTATAAAGAACTTTTCATTTACTTAAATAATTAAAAAAATGTTGTACAGTAATTTAAATCTGTTTCAACCACCTGTTCATCATAGGAGAATCTATTCATTATATTTTATATATTGTTAAAGAGAACTTTAATTTTGTATAATTGTATACATTATTTTCTTTTGTCTTGCTTTTTCTAAGATTTCTTTTTTTAGTGTGTGTGTGTATGTGCCTTAATACATTTGTCTGCACTGTGCGTGTTCAGATGCCTATGGAAGCCAGAGAGTATTGGATCACTTAGAACTGGAACTTCAAGCAGTTGTGAGGTGCCGTGTGTGTGTGCTAGGAGTCGAACCTGGGTCCTCTCTTAGAACAACAAATGCTCTAAACTACTGAGTCATCTCAGCAGCCACATAGAGAACGATTTCAAACTAACTTGAAATGCATTCAACTTTTCTATGAATGTGACCTTAATTTTTTTGGTTTTTTTTCCTGTTTATATTTGACCATATATGGTTAAAAATGCCTGGATAAAAATTCCTCCAAATAATGAACTTTCTCATTGACTCACTATTTTTAAAGGTGTCTATGAACTTCAGGTGGCTTGCTCCCTCTCTGCCTAAGCAGAAGCACCACTTCACACCACTTCACACCCCTGTATTGTGGGCATCTCACATGCTGCCTCCAGTTAGGTCCAAGTCAACATGGGGGTTTGTTCTTTAGCTCTCAGTTTTCAGCACCTGCCAGTGAACACGATACAAGGTAAACCACATATTTAATCTTTAGAATCCTCTGAACACCGTCAACCTGGAGGTGTTTATCCCCCTTTTATTGATGAAGAAACCGAAGCTCAGAGAAGCACACCTGTTTGCCAGGATCACCAAGAGAGTGTGGAGTAGAGGCAGAATTTGAATCTAAGTTTGTCTCACTCAAAAATAAATAAATCAAAATTAAAATTACATTTGTCTTTCCAGTGTACTAACCTCCAAGAATGCAATCACAATTAAACGGTGATGTCATGTGCATGTTGTATGAGATGTTTTCTTATTTTGAGAATGGCTTAATGCTTAGATTTCTTTTAGTTTCACACCTCTCTTTAACTCAAGTCACGTTTACCCTGATATTCCTAGCCATGATATGAGAAGACCTAAGGTCAATCCTTGGCACCAAAATTCTCAGTAGTTGCTGGCAACAGAGCCGTGCTCTGACCACCTCAATTTGTTAAGCAGATCCCCCCCCACTCTCAAGGGGGCTGTTGGGATGAGGTTCCTTCAAGGTTGCTGCCATTTACAATTTTCCATTGTGTCTCACCGTACACTTGCAGGAGCTAACAGCCACCTTCTAGGTAGCACCTCTGGCTTACTGTATATTAATAGAATATTGATACAGCAAAAAATGCTGTTGTGGGATTCATCATTTGGTAAATCCTCCGCCGTCTGCAGTTTTACAGAGCCATTTAATTAGCAATTTTACAACCTCCTCTCTTCTCATTAAATTAATTAATAATTAAGTTCAAATATAGGCATCTTTAATGTCATAATTATATTTCAGTTTTATGGTCACTGGAGTTTAGCTCATTAGGGGAGGCTCTCATAAACCACAGCCCTGTTTAGTGGCTGGAGCACATTTATACCAGCAGGCTGATTTGAGTTGATATTTTAATTTCTGTGTTTCTTGAGGGGCATGGCTGGGTTGTGGAGAGAAATTTCAGTTTTTGTCCTCTGTGAGCATAAAATAACAATCACAACAGCAACATCAACAAATGCAGTCTACAATACGTGGCTTTTGATCCTTTGAGTTTGGCTGACTTTTATGATGTCTCCCAGGACTATTTTTGTAACATTGGTCCTTACAGTATGTTCTGATTGGATCAGATCTTTCCACCTTCGGGTTGTCATTAAGTTCAGAGTACCCCCGTCCAGGCCTGGTGAGTGATGTCCTCAGATTGCCATCGTGATTTACGAAGTCAGTAATGGCCTTTCACACAATATGGCAGGCTGTACATTCCTTTAGACAGAGTGGATTTATTTCAGCCATTAGCACTGATTAAACCAGCTTAGTTGAAGAGGCAAAACAAAACTTGTCTTTGAAATTGTTCTTATTTAATTTTGTTCGCCCCCACATAACCCAGGACAGTGCTAATTATTCCTTGATGGAGCTCATATTTCTAATGTAATTCATATGTAAATTCTAATTTCCTTCATATGGGAATGTTTGTGTTCCTTGTCTCCTTCCAGGCAGGAACACAAACAGAGAATTAGAACTGTTTAGAAATGGAAACTTCATGTTGCCTTTTTCTGACCTGGCTTTGATTGGCTTTGCTTTCTTGCTCCTAGATTAGAGCTTGATGATGTTAGAAGGTTAAGATTCGAGACTGTGGTTGGAAGAAAAAAATTATCTTAATGCTTTAAAAAACTTGCTTTTGAAGGTGTGAATTGCATCCTCAAATGCTAACAGAAGTTTGACCATCTAAACCTTCCCTCAAGTTTGATCTGAAAACAGATAGCAGCAACCTTCCTGGGCATAGTGGTTAATAATTCTAATTTTGGCACTCAGGAGGTAGAGGCAGGAGGACAACCACAAGTTAGAGGCTAACCCGGTCTATCAAGACACTTCTGGTCAACTGGGGCTGCATAAGCAATATCTTATCTATAAAAATAGATAAATTAATAGATGATAGAGAGATCACAGACAGATAAATGATAGATATAGATAGATGATAGATAGATAGGTAGGTAGATAGATAGATAGATAGATAGATAGATAGATAGATAGATAGATTAAATAGATAGATGGAAAGAAAGAAAGATAGATCTAAGAAACTAAACATCACAGTCTAGATAAACTTTATCATAAGAAAATATAATAAGAATCATGGAGTTATATGGATGATTCAAGCTGTAATGATGATATGAAGGTGAGAAATAGATTTCAAAATGCTTCTAATCAAATTATAGAATATTGCAAATGTGAATAACTATAGTTTTGTAAAAGATACCTTTGAAGATTCATCATCCAAACTGCATAATGAACTAGTAGCTTCAAAGTAGCTTGAACTGGTTAATGAAAGTCAATTGTACGTGCTTGGTACAAGGTCAAGAGAAAACAAAAAACCTCTGTAGAACATCATAGCTGAAGTCCATAGTAAAGTAGTTGCTTGATGAAAGGCAAGGAGAAGGAACACAGTTGACAGACACTTCCTAACAGTGGGCACCTATAAGCCAAGAAGACTTGGAAATGGGGAAATGACAGTGTATCTGAGGACAAGGCTGAGGGGTCTGTAATCATGCTGTCTGTGTTCCAGGGACATTCCAAAGCTGGTATTTCAAAAGTCCCTGTGCACTTTGTCAAACATGTTTTTGCTCTAGTCAGGGAGTGATGTGTGAGTGTGTGCATGCATGCATGTGCTCGTGTGTGTGTGTGTGTGTGTGTGTGTGTGTGTGTGTGTGTGTGTGTGTGTTTTCCTATGCTTTCTCTCTGTGAGATTAAATTACATTCTTCCTAAACTCAGGAAATATATGCACACTGTGTTTCAATCAGAATTATCATACTAAAGGGAACACTCTACAATTAAGAAAATATGAAAAAAAAATCAGATGGGACTTAATGTTGCAAGAAAAAGATCAAATCACAACTAGATCTACCCTCTACTTTAATCACATCCCCTGGATATTTTTTAAGAGAAAGAAGTTGACTTTTATGCCATGCAGTCTCTCTTGTTGCCCACCCATTAGATATTACTTTGAAAAGTATTTCCCATAAGACCAAGGAAGCTGTGATATCTCAGATAAATAAGAATTACAAACTGTCAAAGGCCATAGGCAAACAATGCCTTCATCCTATTTGATATCTGATCATATTTGTGCAGCAGTCAGAATCAGAAAGGACCTTTTCAGTCACATCACCCTCACATAGACTGACTTTGTAATATCTGGGACATAATTACATTTGCATTAAATATGCACACACATACGCACACATCATGCCAACATTACAGCTGTCCGAAACTATTTTCAATAATTGATTTGCCATTTAATTGAACAGCATGACTGACTAACATAGCTCATTACTTTACTCATTAGTTAATTATCGAAGAAAGTAGGACAAGTCAATAAAATGGAAGGCTGTAAATTCCAATACTAATTAGCAGCATTTCCTTAGAGACATATTTAAGGGCAGATTGGCTACCTGAATGTCCTAAGACCTTGTAGATGAAGGAGAAGGATAGACACACATCAAACTAGATGAAAAGAAAGCTGTTTAGACAACAAGTAGACCGAAATGGCTACTAATACCTCTGTTATCTACACTGAAACACACAATGGAGGAGGAAATTAGTTTTAGGAGAAAGGAAGAGCCTTCATGTAGCATTTAAAAAAATGATTTGTAAAATAAAGTTACTTTCATTGCCTTTTGCTTTACAAGAATGTTTCTGTCTACAGTTTGCAGGCTTGCATATGGACATTATCATGTTGAATGATATTTATATAGAGATTTATTGCAAGTGGAGTCTATCCAAGAGAAGGCATTCTGTAAGACAGCAACTGATTCTTTTTGACTTGGAAGAAAAAATATACATTTATGTTAATGTAGTCCACATTACCCTCATGTGAGCAAAAGTCATTTCTGTATAGTTTTCATATAATGTGTAGTATCCAACACCTGCACCCATGTGCACATATGCATCGTTTTGGATGGATTTCTAACTTTTCATTACAAAGAACAGGGTTCAAAGTTCTCTGTGCTATGACTATTTCCCCTATAAAAAAGTCTTCCATCTGTTGGAGTTCAGTATTTTTTTTTTTTTCATCAGAATAGCGGGCAGAGAAACACCTGCTGTTGAGGAGCTGGAAGAAACAGAACACGATTTGTTCTTGCATAGTGCCTGCTGAAGAGCCTATCATGACTCTATCCTGGATAAAATTCCCAGTTGTTCTGCCTGTATCAATATTATCAGGAAGCCCTGGATAATGGTCATGATGCAAAATCATTTAGAAGCAAAACTATTCTAGCCATAGACAATGTTTTTTATTTTATTTTTTGTTTTTATTTTTGTTTTGTTTTTTGCTCATAACTTAGGTGCTTGCCAGGAGACAAGCAGAAAATAAGTCAAGTTAGTGAGAAAAGACTGCTCTCAGCCTGGCTACAACACATGCCATATTTGGCAGAAGATTTCTGGTGAGTGATGGACAATTAATCTTGCATTAACCTTGATCACTTTGGCTTGCAGTTCCTCAAAGGTTGCTCATTTCCTCCATGCTGTGGTGTGGCCAGACCTATGGAATGCTCATTTTTACTCTGATTTTGTACTTAATTAAATCAAGCTACCAAAAAGAAACTCCAGCATTTGTACAGTCTGTAGAATTCTTCCAAGGTATGGTGAAATATGCAGTCATGGTAAATGTTGCTATTATTAATCTTTAAAAAAAATTCAAGGGATAGGTGCTAGAGAGATGAACAGTGGTTAAGGGTACTTTTTCTCACACAAAACCTGGATTAAGTTCTCAGTACCTAAGTCAGGTGGCTCACAACTCTGAAACTCTAGGGGATCCAATGCCCTCTTCTGGCCTCCATGGGTACCAGACGGGTATATAGTGCACAGATATACATACAGGCAAAACACTCAAACATGTAAAGTAAACATAAATACGTCTTTTGAAAAATTAAAAAATTAAACTGCACAGAGATATTTGCAGTTTTATTTTGGACATGTAGTTAATTAAAGACAAAGCTCTCTTTCAATTTTAAATTTCCTAATTTTCATAATTCTTCCTGCAATCATATATGCTAGAGTCATATCATACAGAGAAGGACATGTATAATTGCCAGGTGAAACTCTTGATTCACAGAAGAAAATGAAGACCAACCATATAGAAAAACTCCCTGCCACTCAAAATTGTTCAAGCTGGTTTCTGGACACAACAGTGCAGCCATGGATAGGACACAAAAGGACCTTGAGAGCTCATTGAAACCAAAGTTCTCTAGCTAACAATGGATGGGGATCATCCAAAAATTCTACCTGGATCTGCGTACCAGGAATGGACTGTTCCACCGAGGCTTATGAGTGCGTTACAGTGACCAACCCTGTCTTTTCCTGAGTAGCTGAAAATCCACCATTATCACCAAATGCAGGAGACAGATCCTAGTGTGCACCCTGCCTGCCTGCCTGCCTGCAGTAAAGCTTCATTTTGTAAAACTCCAGGGCCATAGGACCACCTTCTCGGCCATCCCTTGCTCAGGAATATGACCTCTGGAAAGTTAAGCAGATTTTGCCAACCTTGTGACTAGATGGTTATAGATTTTTCAGTGTTTTTCTCTGGATCCTGGATGTTTAATTTGTGTCCACTGTCTGGTCTCCATTGATAGCTCCTCCCCATAAAGAGTCACCTCTGTCTCATCTTTTCTTGCTTGCTTCCTCCCTTTCAAAACTTCTCTACATGAGAGCTCAGGCTGGTGCTTAGAGCAGTGCTGGATCCAAGTGCGGGAAGGAGAAAAGCCACCACCTCTTGTTCCTAAGGTTCCCTGGAGGGCATTTGTGACAGCTTACTTCTGGTTGAATCCTGGTGCTCATTAATTAGGCTTTCCAGCTTGTACAAGGGCATGAAGTGAATAAGTGAATAAGCCTGAACAAATGATCAGGATTTATCTTTCCTAGCCCATGTGCTTTCCTTTGCCCCGCCTTCATGGTTCTTCCAGACTCACAGCCCACCTTGTGCTGTCACCATGTCAAATCCCTCATCTTCACACGCTTCAAGTGCTCACTCCTTACAGTATCCCTGTGCATCACAAGCCCTCCAGCTGTAATGGATAATCCTTCCAGATGTAGACGTCAGAACCTATGGAAGCAGAAGGGACACAGTTGGAACTCCAGCTTTACAGGAAAACCCATTGGTTCTCCAGGGTGAAGTGATGGATTAGTTACTTTACTCATAGCACTGACAAAATGTCCTACAAGAACATTGTAATGGAAGTGTTGGCTCACAGTTTACAAAGACATGCAGTCCACCATGGGGAGATGGCAAGTCTGAGGAAATGTGAGATCACATTGTGTCCACAGTCAGGATTTGGAGGTAAGTGGATGCTCTAGCTTTGTTATTTCCCTTCTATTCAGTCATAGTCCCGAACCCATGGATAGTGCTGCTCCAACTGAGGGTGGGTTAGCTTTCTCAAGTTAAACTTCTCTGCAAACACACCATAAACAGAGATGTGTCTTGTAGGCTGCTCTTCATGTTGACAGGGAATGTTAATCATCACAATCCATTAGCCAACTTTAGCTCTCATACGGAAGGTCACACCCCAGAAGATTTTAGTGAGCAGTTTCTCCCGATCAGATCTGAAAAGCACTGTGTCTTTTATTTGCTTTGTTTCCTAATTTCTAGCATAGAATCTTGTACAAAACTTAACACTGGGATTGGCAAATAGTGAGTGAATGTGTGATGTGAGTAAATAGGTGGAAAATACATCATATTCATCTATGACACTCTCAAAGAATAAAAGAAAAAGTTCAAAAAAGTAAAGTAAAAATGAACAGGTAGTTTGAAATCTATGGTTTTGTTTTAAGAAAATTTGCTTCTTAAAAACTATGGTAACAATGTTCTATAAAATAACTGTGGGTTTTATATACTTAATTTTTTCAAGATTACATCTCTATATTAAAAATATAATTCTTTAACTATCTTCATGAAAATATCTAGATTATAAAGTTCAAAGGTTTATTATTAACAAAAATATATAAACAACTCTGAACAAATCCTCTGATGAATACCAAGTAAACTGGTACATAATTTAATGGTTTGGTTTGGTGTTAGTCTCAAGCCAGGAACAAGGATTTTAAAAGCACAACAAAAAGGGAAACTGTTATAGGTGCACTTTTCTAAGAATTCTGTGGAGAGATATTTTATCATCATTTTTGAAAATCAGGCTTCAGGAGTTAATGCATGAAGTCAAAGATTTAACATAGACTGTGGGGGATGGTTGGATCAGTGGCTCTCTGGTTTAATATGTGTGTGTGTGTGTGTGTGTGTGTGTGTGTGTGTGTGTGTGTGTGTGTACATATACGCATATATATACACATATAACGAATAACATTCTTATTATTTTACTGAAATCACTCAAAATAATTCTACACTCTTGCATGAACATTTGGAAACCATGTAAATTCCAGAAGCAAACCATGTAGTGAACGACACCTAATAAAATTAAGCCATGGGTGCCATCTCCCTGCCGGGTGCTGATTTTAACATGTGAACGCAGACACAAAGAATCATGGGTGTTTGAAAACAACCACCAGGTGAAGAAGCAAGCTATTCTAGAATTTAAAATTTAAAATTTAAATTTGATTTGAAATTACAAAATTGGCCCAGAAACTCGCAGAAGAAAAATCATAGCATGTTTTACTGCGTGGACTTCAGCGTGGTCATTCATTTCCTTCCACTTTGTGGTGGTGCGGACATTGTCTGTGGTCACTGGAATCTCTACTTCAGCTTTTTTTTTTTTTTTGCATGTTTGTTTGTATTTGCTTTTGTTTATTATTAGTAGTAGTTAAAGAAAACAGAGACACAGTCCTCCACCACCACAAACTGTGTAGCTGGGTTTCCTCTTTTTGAGGAAAATACTAGGATCAAAACATCAGAAGTGAACAGATGAGCCTCCCCCTGGGAGGGCCACCATCATGGTCATGGAGTCTCACCTGCCATATATGCATGGACTTCAAATTGTGAATTCAGATGTTTTTTCTGACTAATGATATGCCAGAAACACGAATGATTACCGTAATGATATACTGTGTTAATCTAAAATCGAAATCTTTTAATAAAAATTGTTTTGAAAACTCTAAGACTTAATTAAATTAAAAGTGAAGAATACATGAATTAATAGATAGCATGGGACAAATATTTACCTGCTAATATCCATTCACTTAAATTTAAGAATTTTCCCAAATAAGTATGTAATAGAAAAACTAACATAACAAAAAAAACTTACGCAGAATGACATTTAGTGATATGTAAAGGCGGTTTATAATCTGAATATAGATATTTGCTTCTGTTATTTTTGGATAGCTGTTTACTTTATGCAAGAATACTGTTTTTCTTTATTAAGAAATTTTTAATTCATTTTATATACCAACCACATATTCCCCTCTCATCCCTCCTCCCATTCCCCTCCAGGCTCTCCCCCCCCCCCAGCAGTTCATTCCCCATCCCCTCCTCTGAAAAGGTAAGGCCTCCCATGGGTGTTCATCAAAGCCTGGTATATTCAGTTGAGGCAGTTCCAAGCCCCTTCCCCCTGCATCAAGGCTGTGTATAGGTAATGGACTCCAAAAAGCCAGCTCATGCACCAGGGATAGATCCTGATCCCACTGCCAGGGGACCCTTAAACAGACCAAGCTACACAACTGTCTCACTTATGCAGAGGGCTTAGTCCAGTCCCGTGGAGGCTCCACAGGTGTTGGTCTAAAGTTCATGAGTTCCCATTAGCTTGGTTTAGTTGTCTCTATAGATTTCCCCATCATGATGTTGATGCTCCCTGCTCATAGAATCTCTCTTCTCTCTCTTCGATTGAACTCCTGGAGCTCTGCATCTGCTTCCATCAGTTACTGGATGAAGGCTCTATGATGACTGTTAGAGTATTCACCAATCTGATTACTAGGGTAGGCTAGCTCAAGCATCCTCACCACTATTGCTAGTAGTCTAAGCTGGGATCATACTTGTGGATTCCTGGGAACTTCCTTAGCACCAAATTTCTCCCTATCCCCATGATGTCTCCCTCTATCAAGATAGCTAAGATAAAAACCACTGATGACAGCTTATGTTGGAGAGGATGTGGAGCAAGGGGGAGCACTCCTCCACTGTTGGTGGGAGTGCAAACTTATACAGCCAGTTTGGAAATCAGTATGGCAGTTTCTCAGAAAATTGGGAATCAACCCACCTCAAGACCCAATGATACCACTCTTGGGCATATACCCAAGAAATGCTCAATTATACCAAAAGGACACTTTCTCAACTATGTTCATAGCAGCATTATTTGTAATAGCCTGAACTTGGAAACAACCTAGATGCCCCTCAACCGAAGAATGGATAAAGAAAATGTGGTAGATATACACAATGAGTACTACTCAGCAATGAAAAACAATGACACCAAGAAATTTTCAGGTAAATGGACAGAACTAGAAAATATCATCCTGAGTGAAGTAACCCATACTCAGAAAGACAACCATGGTATGTATCACTCGTAAGTGGATACTACATGTAAAGCAAAGGATAACCAGACTGCAACCCACAGCTCCAGAGAAGCTAGCTAACAAGGAGGATCCTAAAAGGGATGCATGGGTTGCTCTGGGAGGGGGAAATAGATGAGATCTCCATAAGCAAACTGGGGGTGAGGGGCGAAATAGAGGGTAGTGGATGCCGGATGAGAACATAAGGGAATGGGATGGTTGAACTGGAACAAGAATGGAGTAGGAGAGCATGAATACTTTTATACTATAAAAATTAATATTAACTGTTGCTAGAGTTTCCTGCCTGGCCCACAGTCAGGACAAATCTCTCTCACCCGCCAGTCCCAAGCCGCTTAAACTCGATCAAATAAACACAGAGACTTATATTGGTTTCAAACTGTATGGCCGTGGCAGGCTTCTTGCTAACTGTTCTTACAGCTTAAATTAATCCATTTCTATTAATCTATACCTTGCCACGTGGCTTGTGGCTTACCGGTACTTTACATCTTCCTTGTCCTGATGGCGGCTGGCAGTGTCTCCCCACTCAGCCTTCCACTTCCCAGCTTTTTTCTTCTCCTTGTCCCGCCTACACTTCCTGCCTAGCCAATGGCCAATCAGTGTTTTATTTATTGACTAATCAGCAACACATTTGCCATACAGAACATCCCACAGCACTTCCCCCATTTTTTTTTTCAAAAAGGAAGGTTTTAACCTTAACAAAGTAAAATTACATATAATTTGGGAATTTGGGCGTAGCTTCTCTTACTACTTCCTGCTGGAGGGGGGCGCTGTATCTTATGGGGACACAAAGAAAATTTAAGGATCATGCAGTAGTCTGTGAGGCTGTATCGTCTGAGCCAGTTGCCTTCAAAACATTCTGGATGTTGGATCATCTGGGCCTTGGTGTCATCGGAGACCTTTCAGGTGGTCTTGGCTGGTCAAACCTGATATATCTTAATCTGGAACAAATCCCTAGCCTCTGGCTTTCTGTGGGAACATAAGCAGAGTCTCCTTTCCAAAGCAACATATCCTTATATCCAAATTTTGAAGTCAAGGTAACTTTAAAATATACATTTTGGCATAACTCAACAGCTTTTACAATCAAATGTTTTTCTGCAGTTAAAAATCCCAAAGACAACACAATCCAGATTCTCTGTGTAATATTCATCTTCACGTGGCTTATTTTTTTATATTAATTTTGCTGTCTCTTTAAAGACTTTATTTTTTAAAACTATGTATTTGTTTCTATACTGTATATATCACCTTTTTTTGTCTCTTTTAAGCCTACGTATATTTTACACACATTTTAAACTATTACATCTGAATCTGTCTTATTGTGAATCTGTTGCTTTAAGCTGCAGCAGCTGTGGCTGCTGGCTCCGCCCACCTCAGCTTCCCAACATGGCGGCAGTATGCTTACCACCAGCTCTGGGAGCTATCATGGGTCTATGCTTTTATCCAAGCAGCGTGTAGCCCAGAAACCTCTTTTTTTGTTTTGTACTAGCAAAGGCTAAATCCACAGTGCAGCTTAATGTGCCACTTGCAGAGGCCTCATTCCCGCCATATGGCGGCAGGTCGAGCGCGCACACTAGGAACCCGCCAGTAGCTCAAACCGGCAGCTGCCGCTCATTTGAGAGAGACAATTAGGAAGCTGTTTTTAGCTCCGTTTTAGAATCTTTTTTCTCAGTTTTTAGGTGGAAACTCTTGCCACCACGTTGGACGCCATTTGTTGCTAGAGATTTCCTGCCTGGCCCACAATCAGGACAAATCTCTCTCACCCGCCAGTCCCACAGCCACTCAAACCCGATCAAGTAAACACAGACACTTATATTGGTTACAAACTGTATGGCCGTGGCAGGCTTCTTGTTAACTGTTCTTACAGCTTAAATTAATCCATTTCTAATTATCTATACCTTGCCATGTGGCTTGTGGCTTACCGGTACTTTACATCTTCCTTGTCCTGATGGCGGCTGGCAGTGTCTCCCCACTCAGCCTTCCACAAATTCCCAAATATACCAAGCTGACTTTGGAGATGTGTAAAGGTTAAAACCTTCCTTTTTAAGAAAAGAAAAGGGGAGGTGCTGTGGGATGGTCTGTATGTCAAATGTGTTGCTGATTGGTCAATGAATAAATCACTGATTGGCCCGTGGCCAGGCAGGAAGTGTAGGCGGGACAAGGAGGAGAATAGAGCTGGGAAGTGGAAGGCTGAGTGAGGGAGACACTGCCAGCCGCCATCAGGACAAGGAAGATGTAAAGTACCGGTAAGCCACAAGCCACGTGGCAAGGTATAGATTAATAGAAATGGATTAATTTAAGCTGTAAGAACAGTTAGCAAGAAGCCTGCCATGGCCATACAGTTTGAAACCAATATAAGTGTCTGTGTTTACTTGATCGGGTTTGAGCGGCTTGGGACTGGCGGGTGAGAGAGATTTGTCCTGACTGTGGGCCAGGCAGGAAAACTCTAGCAACAATTAACTATAAAGATAGATATAAAACAAATTTATATATATTTAGCTTTAATTGTTACCTAAAATGTTCAATTGTTTGCATCAATTTTTCAGCTTTCTTATTTTATAAATTTGACTGTGGATTTTAATGCTATTTAAGAAACTAAAGGAAAATTTGTTTCTATGGTATCTGTCTTTGCAGATAATTTGAATTCTTATTATTTTGCTTTATTTTTATAAAGCATACAGAAACATACTCAATGCACAAAATAATTGTATTTGGAATATATATTCAGATTCTACATATTAAAAACCCTCTTATTAAATGTTAACTTCTTATTGCCATGCTTATTGTCTCTAGATTCTTTGTCCTCTGGAGGAAAAAAAAACTTCTCTTTGATTTCTTGGGAAGGACTCAATAACAAGTTAAAAGCTAAAGAAAATGAAAATATAAGAATAAGAACCATTTTTGTCCTCTGATTGTCATAATGAACCTTTGCAGAATAAAATGACAACACTTCATTCTTTATAATTTTCTTTGTGAGAAAATACAGGTGGTATAAGATTGACTTTAGTTCAAGCATATAATCCAGTGGTATCAATCATAAGCATGTTGTGAAACCATCATCACAGTACATATTTGGAAATTCTTCATCATTTCCAGCAAAACTTCTCTATATATTTACCAAAAAGTTTTCATTCTTCTCACTCTTATACCCCTGGGACACCTGGCGCAACCTTTTAGCTCTATGAATTTTCTGTGTTTCCCTGATAACTTATGGTATAGGTTAATCAAGTGTTAATTAGACATCTTTGTATCTTCTTTAGATAAATGTCTATTCAAATCATTTGCTTTTCTTTTCACTTTTTCCTGATGAGTTATCCATTCCTTATGGATTTGGGGCATTAAACCTATAAAGTACAGATATGTAAATATTCCACCATTTTATAAGCTGCTGTCACCTTCTGAACAATATTCTCTGATTGTACAGCCAAATAATTTGGCAGCTCATTAAAGTAATTTTATCCTTTTATTTTGCAGAATCATATTTATAGGTATTACCCTCTTTTTAAATAAATGCATTATTCCAGTTTCTTTGAACAGCTTTTTATGATGCTGATGCCAGAAAAGTAAGAATAGAAAGATCAGAAATAATTCATAGACCCTATTGTCCAGTAGCAGAGAAGCTTTGAGAGGTATAGGCCCATAAACAGATCATTTTTTTTGCACAGGAGATGATAAGCAAAGTGAATGTTGTGCAGATGTCTGCAGCAAATGGCTATAATTATCAAATCTGGGCATCAGATTTGGGTAAGAATATGTGTGGAAAGTTGAAATAAATAAATAAATATCAACCTTGCTGTGTAATACCTCATTAAACATGGTCAGATTCATCAAAACTTGAGCTATTCTAATTTATTACATGTAAGATTGGGATACTAATTTCTATTCTCACCTTGTATTGAATAAGACAACAGATGTGAAAAGATTTTGGGATTTTAAAGTTGCTATGCAAATTTGAGGTCTATTATTATTATGTATTCCTGTGTGCCAATTACTCAGCATCATAATAGTTAGTAATAACCATTAAGAGCATCATTAGAAATGCAGGCATGTCTGTCTCTGTGTACACAGAGCACCTGTACACTTGGGTCCATTAGTGTTTGTATTTATTTTACTTTCCAAATTTGCTGTGCAATTCTCACCTGCTATGACTTATTCTATTTCTGGGCCTCATTCTCCACAGCCTCCTTAACTGCTGGAAGACTCGTACATTTCCATTGCAGAAAGATTCATGCTGGAATTGTTCTGGTCGAGTTTCAGTGGTCCTCGTTTAGAACTGGGCCCTCAGGCCTCCGCAGCCTTTAATCAGCTGTAACTGGAGTGAAGCTGTCAGCTCCTGCTTGTTCTCTGTCAGCTTTAGTGCCATTTAGAGCATCCCTGATAAATGGACAGCACAAATTTAACAGTCGACCTGTGAAAAAGGAAAACCAGACATCTCTCAAGCACTGCAAGAAACTCTTTAGCCATGTCATGGAGACCTCACAGGTGAACATCCCTCTGTGGGTACAGCAGAAGTTGATAAAATAGAAATACAGATATTTGAAAATAGCATCATCTTGGTAAATACAAAGGAATTTTAAAAATGGATCAGAATGCAGGAAAAAGCAAAGCAAAGGACAGGCTTGGGAAGAGAAGGGATGACACAGCAATGGGACTCTCCCTTCATTGTCACCTTGAGCTACAAGGGGAAGAAAATTACATGCCGTGCCTTTCAGCCACTTGGAAAGAGAGAAGGCCATGCTTGGCTTAGAGAAACTCATGTTGATAAGCTGAACATCCCAAGGTGTTCTTATCCATTTCTCATCTATGTCAACCCAAGAGAAGTTAAACACAAGATTGTGTTTTTAAACCTCAACTCTCTCATCAATGAAATGGGGATAAAAATTTCAACCTCATGGACCTTTTAAGAGGAAGTAAAGAAGCCATGTACATATTTCATATAGCTATAAAACATTCTGTGAAATTATGCAGTCAATGATGTAGGAAATTTATTTACTAGTGTCCTGAAAGGCTAACCACAAGTCTATAAAGAAGTGATTCATTTTTCTAAGGCCACTAGTTATTCTACACAAGGGCTTTGGTGAGTGGCTTGAGTGAAATGTCCCATGCACACTCATATTCACTTTTAGAATGCATGGCCAGGCTCAGTCAGGAACATTGCTATATCAATTAAGCTCAGTCTGGTCACTATGGCTACTTGGTTGCTTCTTTGAGTGAAAGGAGAGGATATTTTTAAATCTTTATGGGTGTCTTTTCTAAAATATTCTTTATGGAATACTATTTATGTGAAAAAAGTTTCAATGGTCAATCAGATCATTAAGCTTAATAAACGAATCACATTATCTCCCCAATTGAGAGCTGCAATATATTTTAGTTGAACTTAAGCAAAGCCTGGGATGTGCAGTGTATAAGACAGAAGTGGCCAAGTGAAATGTAACACCATTTCAAACCTGGCTTTTCACTTACTCTTTGATTTTAGTGATTGCTAGATAGTCCTGTTTCTACTTTCTTTTACTTAGATACAGATAACCATAGTCCTTTCAGAGGTTGCCTCTTAGTAATGTGATGCACTTACTTCAGTTAGCAGAAAAACTTGACATGTCAAAGAACTTATTGTTGGTGGTGGTGTAAATCTTGAATTGGTGTGGTAAATATTGAATTCTTCCCTTCATCCCTTCCTCCTCTTTTCTCTCTCAACTCTTCTCTGCCTCCTGCCTCTCTCTTCCTTCCCATCTGCTACACATTTCTCTTAGGAGAGAATGTTACCCACCTTGTTCATCATCATCAAGAAGTGGAATGGTAATACATGGATGGAAACAATTAGGTGATGGCAATGAGAACAGCAGTGCAATTTCTTTTGGGGGAGTGTGTGAGTTTTGTTTTTTAATTAGATAATTGATAATTTCATACAATGAGTTTTGAGTATATTCACTATCTTCCTCAACTCCTCCAGATTTATCTCCTTTCCCTACCCATCCAATTTTGTGTACTTTTTTTTTGTCCATTAGACCCAATTTGTTTTGCCCATTTCTGCATACATGTATGGCCTTTTCCTGGAGCAGGGTTGATGTAACCAGTGGCTACACAGCAGTGTGAATTCTGAACTCTAAAATTTCTCTGAATCAGACTGACCAGATATTCAGCTTACATACAGCATGCTTCTTCCCCATTCATTGGAATACTCATTTATTCAAGAAGATTCATTAAAAATAATTAAATTCTAAGAGTATGAAAAATGACAAAAAGGTTGACTAGTTCCATGTGACTAATAGTCTACTTGATACTTTACTAAGCACAAAGATGGTCTTTCTTAAGTCCAACATGTTTATGTAAGAAAGTACTTCTCCTAAATATTCATTACAAAATGAAATACTAGGAACAAATAAAAAAAATCATGGAAAGAAACAGAGACAATAGGAAGCCAACAGAAGGTGGACATGAGTCTGGTGAGCTGGCCAGAAATTGTCAATACCATTTGCTAGTTGGGTGAATAAGTAATTGAGCTTTTATTTACTATTTAGCAGATCTTGACTAGGTAGTAAATATCAGCTACACCCACTGTGTCAGTAACTGTGAAAGTTACTGAAGAATGATGGATGAGAAATGCCTGTGGTTTAAGGAGCTTCCAGGCAAGGAGCCATGAACAGACAAGCAAGTATTGAACTCCTGTGACACAAAAAGTGTGACCCAAGTGACCAGAATTGGACTGAAGGTTACTTTATCATATCGTTTGGTAGAAAAAGAACAAGAGTTCAGAGCCACAGTACTATGTAATTTTTATATTTGCAGATAAACATTAGTTTTTTGAATGTACAAGAGATTTGAAAGAGCACTGAAAGAAGCAAGTTTGGGAATGTTGGGGGAAAATGTTATTAAGTCAAAAAATCCTCATTAAGGACTTGGATACTTATCTCAGGATCAAACACACACACACACAAAAACACACTTCATGTCACAATGCTGATCTGTTTGCAACCAACAGATTCTAGAATAGGGGAAAACATGGTTTCAAGTTGTGCCTACTGGTGAGTCCACCATGCTGTGATGGTTAGTTCCAAATTTAGGAGCACATCAAGGGCCCCGGCTAAATTCTGTGGGACATTAAACCAAAACCATTAATAGGACAAGGAGATTGGGGGCTGGTTAGTAGCAGGGGGAAGTAGAGAATTGGGGTGAGATGGACTAAAATACATAGTTACTTGTACAAACATGAAATAACTAAGTAAAAGAAAATAAACTGCCTTGATTTCCATAAAAAGAGTTGATCTTTATTAATCTCGAGAAATATTTTGATATACATTAGCTATGTGGTTTTCAGTTTCGTATTTAATTGATGTCAATGTTTTCTCTGTTCTCTTATAAAATTGAGCATGGCTGCATGCAAATTAATATTATAGTAAAAAGAACCGATAATCACTTTCCCCTCCACACTTTCAAAGTAAGATTTGAGAAATGTAATTTTCTTTCCTATCATGAAAATATTGATTTTACTTTCTCCCATCAACTATCAGAGAAATTCTTGCTGCCATGAAAGTTGGAAAAGTAGGTGGGACTCTTGGAGTCTATCAGGCAAGCCAATGATTCTGTGAATAAACATTGAGAAAGCTATAAGGTCCATCTCTCCACTATTTCCATGAATTACAGTGCTTTGTTAATCCATTGGTCATTACTGTAACTAAATATCAAATTCCAACCAAGAAAAATAGGTCCATTTACCTTATAATTTCAGAAGCTTAAAGTTCACAGTGAGGTGGACTTTGTTGGTTTGATTTCTATTGAGAGTCTTCTTCACATTGTCTCACCAGTGAGAATGTGAGGGAGAATGAGAAACTGCATGGTGAGACAGAGTCAGCAAGTCTGGAGGGGAACGATCTTGTTATCATAATGAACCCACCTGTTAGAAGGACTGACTAGAATCCCATGAAATTCAAGAGAGCCCCAGTGACATAAATACTTCCCAGTAGGTTGCATCTCTTAATGGACCTTCTACTTTTCAATATTAACCCACTGGAGTATAAAGTCTCAAGCATATGAATCCTTGGAGAAGAGATCAAGCCACATTTCAACCACAGCAATTGTATATATGAGGAAGCTACATCATATCCACAGCCATCTTTGACTGATGCTCCTGCAGACAGACATTTGTTCATGCTAGAGCCTTTCTTGAAATCATTTTCGCTATCCCAGGTAGACTTCCTTCTCAGGTTTCCCTGTACATTTTCATTGTCCCACCCTCATCATTTCTCAACAGAAATTGATGAAAAGTCAATTCTTACAGAAGACGAGATATAGTATAAAGCAGACAATTCCAGCCTCCTAAATCTGTGTGGAACTGAAGGGTGGAAAACCTATGTATGTTGATGGGAGTGACTATTGGAGCCATGATACAGAAACTTGCTTAGAGACCAAGAAATAAAATATTTGCATTTACTTAGCAATGTCTACAGTGAACTCAGAATGGGAAGATTAAAATATATCTTAGTTTTATTTTTAGTTATTGTGCCCCAATAAAAAACTGAGAGGAAAGGGGCTTTTGGCTTATAATTCCAGGTTACAGTTCATCATCGCATGGAAGCCAAGGCAACAGGCACTTGGAGCAGCTACTGATATTCCTTCCACAGTTAAGACCAGGAAACAGTATAACATTGCATGCAGGCATGTGTTCAACTGGCTTTCCCCACTCTCGTACAAGTTAGGATCCATTGCCTAGGGAATGGTGCCACCCACAGTGGGAAAAAAGTCCTTGAGCCTTAGTTAATGCTATCAAGAGAGTTCCGCATAGAGACATGTCCACAGATCAACATTTTTCAGTAGATAGTACCTCAACAAAATTCTCTTCCAGATGATTCTATATTGTGTGTTGACAAAACTGGCCATTAAAGTATACATGTCTGGATTTAAAAGCACATCTCTGGTTGAGTAGAATTTATGAAACAGTAGTTCTGGGCTTTTTGTTCTCAGTTAAAACCTAACAGTTACCTATTGCTCTTCTGTAAGACCAAGGGATGATTGCTGGAAAGGAAGACCACTGAATCATGTACTTCTTTCCACTCAAGGGGAAATTCTGTATGTTTTGTTTATACTTTCAGTCAGGACAAAAAGGCAGTGTTCTTATTCCAAGTCTGAGTAACTACAAGTATGACGCACAAACATACTCCAAAATCATAGAGACAAGAAGACCAGAGAAGGGGGTCAGTCCTGCAAGCTCACATCAAATTTCTAAACCACTATACAGTACAATTTAGGAAAAAAGTCATTTGCTTTTGGCAGTATTGTAGTGGTTTAAAGATAATTTTTTATAACCATTACATTAAACATTTACATTTCAGTCCTTTTCCCAGCTGTGAAAATATTGTCAATGTAATAGTTCTGTTTGGTCCATTTAAATGGCAAGCCTTGTAAAATAGACTTTTGTTTCTCTGTTCCTTGGTTTTAAGAGAGAACATTTTCATTAGCTTTTCCATAATTTTAGGTTCTTAAATTTCCAAATTTTTGAGAGACATTCTGTAAAAACATCTTGGTACTGTTGAGATCAAACCAATGACCTGAATTATGGTAGGTAAGCCTTCCACCACCAAGTTGCACAGGATCTGGGTGTGTTAAATCAGCGATAGAGACTTGCCAAGTATTCAGGGGACCTTAGACACTATCTCTAACACTGCAAAATAAATAAGTGGCAAATTAATAAATTGCGTTGTTGGTTTTTAAACATGATTTGTTGGGTTGCAAATAGTCTGCAAGGATTAAGGGCCATGACTACTCTTTGATAGAACCCAGGTTCAATTTGCAGCAACCATGATGCAGCTTGTAACTGTTTCTAACTCCAGTCCCACTCAGATGATCTAATGCCCTCTTTTGGCCTCGGCTGGTACTGCATGCAGGTGGTGCACAGACACATGTGTAAAGAAAACACCCATGCACATAACATGAAATAAAATTTATATCTGTTTTATGAAAACACTGGCACATTAATACAGGTGCTGAAAATAAATATTTTCCTATACATCAAAGGGTCTTAACAGTCTTCTAATTACAACCACCTTTACCCAGGAAAATTTTACTTGATATTGGCTATGTAGAGATACATAATATAATAGATGTACAGACAAAATGTCAACTAATAATAAATGACAAGAAGTTATTTTAAAATTTTTATTTTTGACAGATTTTATATTTATTTGTGTGCATGTGCACATACTTGCATATGTGTGTTTGTGTGTATGTGTGTGTGTGTGTGTGTGTGTATGTGTGTGTGTGTGTGTGTGTGTTTGTGTACCACATGCTACTTGTGGGTTAGAAGTAGAAAAGAGCATCAAGTCCCAGGGAGCTGGAGTTACAGACAGCTGAGAGTTGTCAGATGTGAGTTCTGGGAACTTAGCTCCAGGCCTCTGGAAGAGCAGGAAGCTCTTCTAGCTATCACATAATTTCCCAACCCAAGAAAATTATTTGAAAGCAATATATGTACACATATATATGTATATATATATATATATATATATACACATATATATATATGTGTGTGTGTGTGTGGTGTTTGATAATTATGTTTATTTATAATTTTTATAAATGAATAAATTGTTGTTGTCTTTTTAAAATATTGTTTACAGGGCTACAGAGTTGTCTCAATGTTTATGAGTCATGGCTGGTCTTCCAGAGAACCTAGTATCATGTCAATGTACATACATACATAATATATAAATATATATATATATTATATATATTATATAATTTTAGTATTTCCTAAGAATGAAAGCAATCTAATAAGCTAATAAAAATGTGTTTATTTTTACACAAATAATGATGTTGGCTTCTCCAGGACTTCCTTCCCAGTACTGACAGATAGGTTTGATGCTACTTACCTCCTAGATAAGTACTCAGCTCCTATGAAATCTCCCTTTCTTGCTCACCATATAGGCACTAGTCTTTTCCACCCCAAAAGTAGTCCATCTACTCTGCAAACTCTCCTTTCTGAGCACTGGATAGGCATTGCTCTTCCCTATGTTATAGGCTCCTCCAGGATCATGATTCCAACTGTTTTGAAACTGCCTGGATCCTCTGGGATCTCCCATTCCTACACCTCAGACTAAGTATTTTGCTTCAAACCCTGCAAGCTGTCCACTTCTCTAGAGTGTGGCTTCCCAGTGCTTCTAGGTAGGCCCTGCACCTCCTGACCCCAGAGGCCACCTGACTACACATACAGCTTCCTAAGATCTCCTGCCCACAGCCACCAATTGATCAGAGCTTGCTTAAGGTGGAAGACTAGGAGGGCCACAACAGAAGGCATCAGAGGAGAGGACTAACAGAGGGAATGCTTACTTTTGGATAGTGTCTGTCTGTGCAGATAGTTGTGGATTCTCAAAACAAGAATAGTGATAGGATCTGAAGCCCTCAACGCTAACTCTACAAAAGAAAACAAGGTCTCCGCTCTCTTATATTGTAACCATCTCTTGAATACTAAATGCACCTCCACAGAGAGAAGAAAGATGTTGTGAGCAAAAAGAAAGACCCAGCTGATAAACTACTTCATGTAGGTATGTCACAGACCAGAAAAAAAGGTAACATGAATAAAGAGACATCTTGTCTTCCACTCCTACAAATGACTGACCCTATAATTATGGATCCAGTGAGCATGACCTGGAGGAACTTCCAGCAAAAAATTAAAAATAATGACTTTAACTATGTACAAATAGCTATATAAGAGTATGAGTACATTCCTAGACAGCATCTTCCAACAAATATAGGGGAATTTAAATAACATCCTGCAGTTTATTGGGAAACAAGGGAATAAATCTAGATATTGCCAGCAATGGAAACTACAGAAAGTGTACAAACTCATGGGGAATAAAAAACATATGACTACATGATACGTGTCAGTGATGAAATCAAGATAGAAACATTTAACAATCCAAGAACAGAATGAAAATGAAAACACTACATACCCACATCTATGAGGGCAGAAATTGAGGAAATTCAGACAACCCATAAGGGCATATTTAAAATTTTATATGCCACTAAGTTGGAAAATATGATAAAGATAGATAAATGGTTAGATGCTGGCCAATCAGCACTTTATTTATTAACCAATCAGAGCAACACATTCACAGCATACAGAGTGATATCCACAGCAGCTGGGAGCTATAATAATGACTAATCTACCAAGATATTCCCATGGGGGCCTTAGTGGCATAAGTGTTCTATGAGTAACTAACTACTTTATGATTGAACCTAAGGCCTCTCCATAAGATGAAACTCATGCCAGGTTCCATTAATCAGGCAAAACACAGGGTCTAGTTAGGTCACAAACCCTAGAGGAGAACTTAATAGTATTACTCTGCTAAATGGACATAGTAATAAACTGCCCCCTAAGCTCTTGTGCTGGGAATGTCTTTCTGTATGCTGTGAAGGTGTTACTCTGATTGATTGATAAATAAAACGCTGATTGGCCAGTAGCCAGGCAGGAAGTATAGTGTAGGCAGGATAAGGAGAAAGGAGAATTCTGGGAAACAGAAGGCTGAGTCAGGAGACGCTGTTAGCTGCCACTGCCACCATGAGAAGCAAGATGTGAGGTACCAGTAAATCACAAGCCATGTGGCAACTTATAGATTGATAGAAATGGGTTAATTTAAGATATAAGAACTAGATAGCTAGAAGCCTGCCACGGCCATACAGTTTATAAGTAATATAAGCATCTGTGTGTTTATTTGGGTCCAAGCGACCAGCTGCAGGGTCGCGGAAGCTGAACAGAACCAGGAAAATTTTAGCTACATTCTTGTCTTTATACTTATAGTGCTTTGGAATAACCCTTCTGTACACAGTGAAAATGTGTTGCTTTTATTGATAATAAAAAGCTGATTGGCCAATAGCTAGCCAGGGTTTTCAGGGGGTCTTTCCAATCAAGCCTGATCCACATCAACCTGGGACGAATCCACAGCCTCTCATCTCCTGGGCAAATAAAAGTATAAGCTCTTCCACAAAGCAACATATCTACATCTATAGCTATATGAAAGGCAATGGTCAGGTTACCAGAGCCAGAGGTAATGGGGGCCTGTGGTAAAACAGTGTTTACTCAACATGGAAAAACAAATAAAGGCATTAAAAGTGAATAGCATAACCAAACTGGTGAAAAGATTCCAAAATTTATTTTGATATTGTATTTCATTAATGCAGTCTACTCAAAAAGAACAATAAATATATGGTAAACTTCATAAGGTTTTTACATTTTTAAAATGTGGGTTGATCATTGTAAACTCCTTTTGGGTTTTCTGAGATTGAATAGTTAACTATAATGGACTAGAATTAAAGGTATGTGCTAGCTTTCCATCATTATAACAAAATATCCAGTACAACAAAAAAGAAAAATAATGTGGCTGTAACCAGAGGTTCCCTAGAATAGTCATAACTGTGCTGAAGTCTGTAGACAGATTGATCAGAATTTCATGTTGAGGAAATGCTGCAAATCAAGAGCTGAAATTATCTTAGGCTAACTTCAGTCCTATGGTTAGCCTTCATCATCGACCTCTGACAGTGACCTAACATCCTATGGACTACAGGTAAAATATTTTTAATGTGTTCATCTAGCAGGTTAACTTTCACAAACCCAAAGCCAGAATGTGTCATCACATAGCATCTAAAGCCTAAAACAGAGTTTCCCCTCTTTACTGTAACACCCTAACTGATGTCCCCACCAATGATCTTTTTTTTTTTCTGTAACAAAAAAGTTCATGTAACTATTTCCATGCTGGAACTTGGTGTTCTTGAGCCATAGTTACTAGTGCTTGGCTCAGAATAAGCTACCCCTCCCCACCTCCTTGAGCTGAGAGCTGTGTTTTCTATCTCCATGGCTCATGATACTAATCCGTGATCCAGTCCTAATCACTCTGACCTGCTGCAACTCATACAGTTCACCAACAGGGCACCTCATGGTGGAAGAGTAATATTCACCTCATGTGGCCTGGAAACAGACCACAGCAGGAAAACCCAGGTTCCAACAATCTCTTCTAGAATATGCTCCCATTGATCTAGTTTCTTCCAGCTAGACCCTCATCCTAAAATCTCCACTGCCTCCCTTCAGTTCTGAGATGTTGGGGCTCAGCCTCAATCACCTGGCCCTTGGAGGACGCATAAGCTAACCCATAATAAGGAAGGGAAATGATCTCAAAATCTTGAAGCAGAAAACTGGAGAATTATCTGTTGGAAAGCAAGTAGCACTGTGGAAGTGAGAAAAAATGTTCACTTTGAGTTCGTTTTCATTCTATTATTTATTTAGCTGATTGATTATTTTTTTCTGGTTTCTGCTTGGTTTCAGCTTCTCAATTCTGAGTAACCTCTGGTTTCTGGAGATGTGTCTCATTGTATCTACTTTTTGTTGTAGCTTATGTTCCTTCTGCTCTTGGTTTCCTGGTCAACCTGAACTCCTACTGCTGATCTTCCAGGAGCTGGTCTGCTGTCCTTACACTGTCTCTCTTGCCTGGCTTTCTTGTCTGGCTTCCCAGCACATCCTCTCCCTGGCCCTGTGTGAAGAGTATAATGTGGAGGAAGAAGTAAGTCCGTGAAGAACATCATCCTGCCTGAATCACCTTCCCTTTGCTTTCAGATGCTGTACCCTTTAGGACCACATGCTGGGACAGCTGTTCAGGATCTTCTTGCATGCCACCTGGCTTCAGTCATTGAGCTGCTACCCACTTCATCCCACTCCAAGGCAGCATTTTAAAGACAACACATTCCACACCGGTTTGATGTTTAGCTATTATACTTTATCTGTATAGCTGTGGTAAAATATATGTGTCCCTGAACTGGATTTATCTGGATCCATGTCCCAGGTTCATAACTTGTTATAAGATCCCAAATGAATATTGCTAAAAAATGTTTTGAGACTGGGCTCATATGCCTCATACTGTCCTCAAAGTCATTATGTACCCAATAATAATATTGAATATCTGTCCTCCTGCCTGTATATCCTGAGTTCTGGGATTACGGGAGGAACCAGCATATGGTGTTTATACAGTGCTGGACATCAAACCCAAGGCTTTCTGGATGATAGACAAGCACTTAACCATTACACCCTCAACCTCAATTTTTTTAAACTAGTAAAATGAGAATAATAATGACGCTCATAAAATGAGAAGGTTTTTTTTTTTTTTTGCTATACCTGGGGAGGAACAACTTGTTGGGACAAGGAAGTCTCTCAGAAAGAATGTGACTTTGACAAGATATGTACCAGAGTATAGTTAGAATATTAGAAACAGCAAATTGGAAATAAGCTTGATGTGTAACTATAGGGCAGGAGGCAAACAGGAGCATACTTGCATTCAGGTATTAAATGAAGCCTCAACACTGAAAGTCTAGGTCACCACGCTTCTATGCTAAGTTCCCTGCTATAAACAGAGGCTGAGAGTAGTACTGTCTCCATTGCATAATCAGGATACAAGAAATGGTGTGTTCAACTTATCATGGAGTTTCTGAAGCTTCGCTTTTTTATTTGTACTTGGTTTTTGTTTGTAGAACATAAAATGAAAGCATGCATTAGTATGGATTCAAAATAATTTTAAATTTTGTTTCGTTAGCTGCTAGTATGCATGAACAATTTGAAATATATAGTAAGCCTAAAAATAAATAATGATTGTGGATATATAATGGAATGATAGCTAGATGCAGTGTTAAAATTTCTCCATTTAAAAAATCGCTCATCTGGTGCTAGAGACAGGGCTCAAGGGTTAAAAGCACTTGCTGCTCTTGCTGAGGACCTGGGTTTGGTTCCCAGCACCCACATGGTGGTTGACTACTTTTGTAATGACAGTTTCAGGTGGTCTGACTTCCTCTCCTGGAACCTTTTTAGGTTCTGCATGTATATGGTAAGTGTGTGTGTGTGTGTGTGTGTGTGTGTGTGTGTGTGATATATCTCTATTTAACTTAAGTGTTCCCAGATCATAGCAGCTACCTTCTGATACCAACATGTTGGCTAGTACCCAGGTCTTTCAAAAAAAAAAAAAACAACAGGTATTATAAATACTCTACAGGAGTGTTTTTTGACTTAAAGATTTCATTATTAAAATATGATCACCACACCAATCTAAAACTGGCTTACCCAGAGCTAAGTAACTTACATCATTAAGGAAAACCCTTCAACCTCTAGAAGTAGGGGCAAGCTTTTAAATTTTTCTATTGAATTCTTTTGTTGTTTACTGTCTTACCTGGAGATTTTTTTTTGAAAAATAATATGTGCTGAATTTGAATATGACCATAGAGAAAGGAATTATTATATTAGCCTTCTCATTTGTGTGCACATGTGTACATGTTTGTATGGGGGATGGGGGAGGAGGGAGAGAGGTATGTGTGGTGTATGTGTATATGGTGGTGAGCAATTGCATGTGTGCACCTATGTGAGTGCATGCTCTTGTGGAGACCAGAAGATGGCCTTGGAGCTCCTTCCTTATCATCCTTCTTATGTCTTTGAAGCAGTGTCTCTCCATGAACCAAAGCTCACAGTTTTCTAAAAGGTTGGCAGCCAGCCAGTCCCAGCAATCCTACTGTCTCTGCATCCCGCCCCACAATGCTGAGGTGGTAGGTATCCTTGAGACCAGGCCAGGTTTGTTGTGTGGGTGTTGAAATCTGAACTTAAGTTCTCGGGATTGTGCACCAAGTCCTTTCTAAAATTTTATTTTATTTATTTTCCATTGAAAATAGGTTATTTCATCATACAATATATCCTGTTTAAAGTTTTCCCTCCCTTTACTCCTCCCGGTTCTTCCCCACCTCTCCTCCTGGATACATTCCCTTTCAGTCTCTCATTAGAAAAGAAGAGACTTTTAAGAGACAACAACCAAACATGATAAAATAAAATATAGTAAGATAAAACAAAAACCATCACATTGAGGCTGGACCAGAAAGAGTCACGAGAGCAGGCACAAGAATCAAAGACCTCCTCATCCACACTCTCAGGAGTCCCATAAAAATACAAAGCTATAATATATATGCAGAATATGCAGAGGACCTGGTGCAGACCCATGTCAGTCCTGCACTTGGTACTTCAGTCTCTGAGTTCACAGGAGCTTTGCTCCGTGTTTTAGAGGGCCCTGTTCTCCTAGTGTCTTCTGTCCCCTCTGTCTGCCCAACTCCTTCTGCCTCCTTCTCCAAGGGGTTCCCTGAGCTCTGAGGGAAGGGATTTCTCCCTCTGATGGAGACATCCTATTTAGAGCTGTGTGTTCCAAGGATTCTTTCTGTGTAACTCCTGGCTGTGGATCTCTGCATCTGTTCCTGTTGGCTACAGGAGGAAGTGTCTCTGATGATGACTGAATAAGACACTGATCTAAGTACAGCAGAACACCATTAGGAGTCATTTTACTGTTTTGTTTGTTTGTTTTTAAGACCAGTAGTGTTTGGTTTTATCCTGGGTCTCTTGGCTACTTAGCCTCTGGTTCTTGGTCATGCAAGTAGTACTCTTAAGCACTGAACTATCTCTCTAATCCCTAACATTCTGGATATCCCACGGAAATGTTCAGCTTCCTCGGTGGCATATGAAACCCATGCTGACAATCATCATCATCTCCAGAAATTATGGTTAAAGTAGGTTCGCTGCATTTTTCATCAGAGGATACCAACGTAGCAAGTACAGTCACCATACTCTCATTCTAAAAAAGACATCTTAGTCCATAAACCTGAGTAAGTAAGTCATCCTTATAAAGTTGAGGCACTGAACTTACTATATTTAACTTTGGATATTTAACCTAACTTCCTTAATGAAAATGTGTTTACCATTGTTTACCTGGAAAAAATACACAGAATTCCCTAGATAATAAATTGCTCAAATCCAAGTTATTAATAAATAAAGCAAGTATCAGAATCCTAGAGAATGAAACTTCCCATAAAGATTGAAAAATGCTTTAATAACACATGAATTTTATGCCATTGGTAATATAACTAGAAATCAAAAAGTGTATTAAATATGAACAACATATAGAAATGTCATAGTTTCACTCAGTGATAGAGACATCATTACTGTAACTATTTCCCACTGAAGTTGCTTTCCAGGAAGAATGGGCCTCACAGAAGAATGGAGGCAATAGGTACCAAAACTTTTAGAAAATTATTGATTAAAAAATGGAGACACTTGATATTCATGTTGTTGTTTCATTCTGAAAAGGGAATATTTTATTCTGTTCTGGAAACATTTCATTCCAGAAATTTACATCCCCACCCCCAACCAGAACTGATAAAAGAAAAACACAAAAAAGGAAAAGAAAATCTATTGGGTAGCTTCATATTTTGAGAAAATTAGCAAACACACACACACACACACACACACACACACACACACACACACACACTGTTAAAATCATAGCTGAGATTAGTTGATTCATAAACTGATAAAGAATACCATGCTGAAAAAAAATTGTCAAAGTTTTTGAAAGATTAGAAAGAAATAACACAAGCTAAAACAGAGAGGAGAGAAAATACCAAGGAAAATGCTGGAGAACAGAAACAGGATCCATAAAGGGTGTGCCAGGGAAGAAGAGACATCCTGGTCAGGGTTGAGGGATGCCCCACAGCATGGTTGGTGAGAACTGGGTAAAGTGGACAGAGAAGCAGAGATCAGCATCCTTCTTTCTAAGGCCACATACAGCACCTTCCACAGGTAGACAGGACCTGTCCACTGATGACAGTGCTGGCACTCTGGCTGGTCTTAAGCCAAAGACATTTTAAGTTGTGATGGTTTTACTTTAGCAAGGGGAAAAATGAGGAACTGGATCATTCATACTTGTTTTCTCAAAACATATGAGTTTTTCTGAAAAGAAAATAAATGTTAAAAAATCACAAAGTACCACCTTTCCTTAGATGGGTACCCTCCCAAACAGATTCTTTATTTCTTGAATCTTTGAAGCAATCACTCTTAGCAGACAGTTTTGTGTGTGGGAAAGGGAGACTGGTGGGGGGATGGGAACTATGACAGATGCAAAACCTGAACTGATGAAATGCTCAGTTAACAGCATAAATTCTATGACTTCATATGTTTGTTTTTATGTAAGTTATCAGTTTAGCGTTTACCTGAGCTGTGGAACATCCATGATTCTTTCTGCAGATGGACTTTTGCTCCATTATTTGGGATCTCTCTTTTTCTCCACAACTTTATGATTAGACAAAAAGGCATGAGGAAAATAAGAATGATTATGTCTCACAAGGAAGATCAGTACAGATAAGGCTCCATACCCATTTTCCCAAAAGCTGTAGCGAGCATTTCAGTTAGGAATATGTTTCATTTACTCTCAAAGGGAATTTGAAAACTATGTTTGGTTTGCTATTACACGGACTTACCTTTTGATAGATGTTAAGAACAGTTTTAGAGAGGAATCAATACTAATAAATAAATGTGGGAAAAATTCATATCTTCAAGGATTACAAACTAAGTCAATATATATATATATATATATATTTACACTTATGTTTAAATTTTAAACTTCAAAAGATGTTGTAAATGGCTTTATGCTTGCTAATAGTTAATAGGTAGCATTGCTACTTGTTTAAAATATACTTTAATTTTTAATTCTTGGTTGTCAGACTAGCCTCTATTTTTCATTCATGATACTATAATTTACCAAAATATGTCATCTTTCAGTTGCTGTGTGTAGGTGTTTTCAGCATACTGAAACGCTCTTGTTGGTAATTTTATCATTATACATGAATGATGCTCAGAAAGACAGGGTTCTAAATATACGAGTGGCAAACACTCTTCCACTTTTAGATGACATCAATAAGCCAAGACATTTTCCTGCCCGAGTGTTTTACACGTCGGATATCTGAGTTCCCAGGACAACAGGCTTTTCAGTGCCTCTAGAAGAGCTTCCCCTTTCCTTGTGTTTGTCAAAACTCAAGCTGTGATGAGCCTTGGAACTTTGGTGCAATTTCCATAAACCAGTTAACTATGGGTGTTTATCTGTTCAGCAGAATGAGCAGGGCTGTAGAGATGGGAGAAAGTGGGACCCACATGGAGATGGACGGTCAGGAGCTGGGTTAACAGACAGACAGATTTGTAGGCGCAGAACCACCCATTTTCACCCATAATGAGCAGGCTCGGGCAGCTTTCATTCACATGTTGTGGGTTTTTTGTCTCCTGCACCACAAAAGGGAATACAGGGCCCTGTTAGGGGAGGGTTAGATTAGTCCTACGTGGTCAAAGGAAACAATGCTGACATGTTACTTGATCAGAAAGATGTTTTCACACTGTTTCTCTTAGATGGTCCCTGGGGACAACTTTCTTTCTCTCTCATCCTCTGTCTGTCTGTCTCTCTCTCTCTTTTTTTAATTACCAAGCATGACATTCATGGTTATTTCTTCTTTCCACGCAGTTGACTACAAAGGGGCCAGCTCTTGGTCCCCCTTGTTGGTCAGGCCTGGGGGAGGAAGTGACAGAAGGCTGGCTTTATTTACCTTAGCGGCTTCCCGTGTAATCTGGTTAATCGTGTGGCTAATGGGAGGACTCTGCGGATCCCCACACACTGCGCTCCACAATGAGGACTCATTCATATTTAATACAATAGAGTGTTTAAGTCATTCCACGCTTTGTGGAGAAGATTGCCTTTCTTTGTGAGCTTGCTCCCCAGAAGCCCCTGCCCCCTCCTCCTCTTTCAGACGGGCATATGTTCCTGCTCCTGCCTGCTGCAGCTGGACAAGGAAAAGGCAGGCTTCTTTCTTTTCACTTTTTTTCCGTCAATGAATTGATTACCGTGTGTGAAATGGGACTGAAATAGCCCCCACCCCTGGCCGGCGGACGCATAGATTAGCCTTTTGGTCTTCTAATATTTCACATCAAGATACTCTAAGAGGAGGCAGGACTCGTGTTCCTCAAGTTGTCCATTGTGAGCATAACAATCTGTTGAGTACAAAAGAAAAATAAATAAATAAAAGCAGGTGGAGTGTTGGGCTGGTTCTTTTAATAGCATCTGCGTGTGACGCTCCTTAAGCCAGAGTTCTGCGGAAAACGCCTCAAGTTACTATGGGGTGGTGGGAAATAGATATCTACTTACTAAGACAAAAGTTTAAAGACATCTGAGCTGAAAGAGTAATTTCATCAACACACTACTCACTCACTGGCACTTGGGTTTGATTTTAGAGGGGATGAGGTCTCATTAGTCCTAATGGGCTAGATAATGGAAACCCAGGTTCATCTACATCCCATTGGGTGAACTGCAATTTTTGAGAATAATGGACTTTGGGATTTTGAAGTAGAGATTAGAATACTTTTTAATTCCTTTATTTTTTTTTTATGTTTAATTGCAGTTTTAAAAGACCTGAAATCTGGCATCTCACATCGCTTGCCTGCCATGTCAGAAAGGTGGGTAATCACTCTTAACTTATATGGTAGGGTAATTTCACTGCTCTTCAGATGATTAAGATGGAGTCTCAAAGGTAAACATGAATGTTAATCTCTTCACTGTCAAACACTGCAGTGTCTTCGCTAAGCTGTGGTGTATCAAGCATCCTCTGACAACAACTGCTCACATGGCAAAGTTTTCAAAGTAAGCTTGTGATGGAGTGTGCTTCTATTTAGAGCAACAAGCAAACTCCGGTGAGTTAATGAGCTGGCATCAGCAGCAGCAGTGGTTTAGATCCTTCTAAACAATGCATTCTGCTACAATGACAATGTATAAAGTTACATCTACATACAGATGAATAAGACCTGCTCCCAGACTAATGAAAAGTGGAGAATTACAGCCTACTGGAGTATGTAATCAAAGGAGACAGTGATATTTATTTCTAAAATGATGTATGGTTTGCCTGGTTCAAAAAAAAAAAAAGCACTAACATGATGCAGCCTGAAGGCTGGGGAGGCTGACTGACTGACCTATCTCATTCCTGGTAGCTAGAGTCAATTATAATACAGACACCTACTATGTTAGCCAAGAAATGGAATGGAAGCCACCCATACAGCTACATGAAGACCTGGGCAAGTAGACACTGAATTATTGTTCTAGGAAGTCCTTTTTATTTATCAGTGTTGGGAATGTGAGAAAGCACAGTCATGTGGATCATCAAAGGATTAACCTTAACCAGCATTCACACCCCCCGCCTCACCAAAAAAAAAAAATTGTTTTCTCTTATTGGGTTAAGGCTTTGTGGTGTGTTATAGAGAACACATTTTGCTGTGTATGTAACACAACTGATATTATCATTTAGCATTCATGTGCAAGACTATGTTGAGTGATGAAGAAGAAAGTTTGATTATCAGTCTTAACTTTCTGAAAATTGATGAGAGAACATATACCTAAAAGGTAAATGAGAGAACTGAATAGAGAGATGTGCTTTTAAATGAAATATATCAAAGAGAAAAGGCAGTACTAATTAAAAAGATTTTCCTATACATGCCAGATAAAACAACAACAAAGTGTGTCGGAGGATACTATTAAAAGCCCCAGTCTCTCAAATTAGCTTGACTCAAAATCCAGGAACCAAAGCGCACCAAAACCTTAATTAAAGTTTACTCTTGCAAGCCTCCTCCCTTGCCTCCTGCCTCACAGATGAGGGTTCATCTCCTTCCCCTCTACTTCATTAGAGTCCCAGCAATCCATTATCCAGCTCCTAATCCTCCTTTGGTTCTAGGAGTCAGGTTATTAGAGAGTTTGAAGGGTCCCTGTCATTGTGATGGAGGTGTGAATTGGTCACTAAGATGACAACTGGTGACAAGTGCTGTTTATTGGACTGCTACTTTGCTTCCTAATTACAGCTGATTAGCCTGCTGTTCGAAGAGGAAAACAACAGTTAGCACTTGGGCCTGGTCATCTGCCACGTCCGTCCCCTTCTTGCTTTGATTTTTCTGTCCACTGTGACTTTTCCATTTTCTTTCCTTCTGTTATTTCCCAACACTCAACAGGGATCTTTATTTCACAAATGAAATTTTTGTTAAGATTTATTCCAAAAAATTTCATTAAAAACCATTTCAAGAAAATCTAATTTTGACTGTGAGATTTTCCTCCCAGCCTCAATTTAGCTATGAATTTGAATTTTTTTTTCCTACTTATGTTCTTACCTCAGTTTAAAGTGGGTAAGTGAAGTTTTGGGAAGGGTAGTTAGTCAGAGCATCTCTATGTGAATGGGTTTTTACTAAAACAGGGGAGATGGTGGTTACCATGTTTAATTATTCTCTGAAGAATAATATAAGTGAAATTATTGTAATACATACTATTTCAGTTATGCCTAAGACCAAACTGGGACACAGAAGTCAATCTATTCTCTGAATCATCTATTTATGCTACAGGGATATAAAAATTCTTTAAAGTTGTGTTTATTGAATAAAATCCATCACAATTAAGTGATTTTTGTCACTCTATTTCTGTTGTTGTTGTTCTGTGAGGATTTATTTGTTCATTCTTATGTTGATCACAGCTGAAAACCAACCAGACAAAGACAAAACCTACTCTCTCAAAGTTAAACAAAGTAAAACTGGAGTTGACAGTGGTTGACTGTAAGCGTTACTTGGATTAAAACAAACTTGTCTTATGGGTAGATTCTGCTTTAGTGGCTTAAAAACTGGCTCTTTGTTTTTTTGTGGTCAAGAATTAAATACCTTCATTTTTATTGATAGTGAAGACTTGGAATTTTGCAGTCTTACCTTTTAAATTGACATGTTTTACTCACTTCCATTTTAGGCACAAATCAATGAAGGAGCCTGGCTAATAAAGAAAAGTGGCCAAGTGACAAGATCAAGGAAAAAACTGGCCTTGTCCTCAGGACAGCCACAGAACCCTGACATGTTATGATCTTTCGGTGATGAGCAATTCACTCAGGATAGAACAAACTATCAACAGGAGCCAGTGTGTCTGAATGCATTTTAAATCAGTTTTGTTGTCATTCACTGTAGTGATCTTGGAAAACGGTTTTGTTGTTTTGTTTTGTTTGTGTGTTTTTGTTTTGTTTCCTGTTGAGACAGGTTCTCAAGATGCTTCTCAGGCCCACCTTAAACTCTCAGGTCCAAGTGTGTTTTCATCTCAGCTTCCTGTGTAGCTGAGAACACAGGCACAAGCTACCATGCCTTGCTGTTTGCCACAATGTTTATGGAATCATAAGATGTTAAAGTTGTAAGAAGCACTGAAATCAGACTAATATCTCAGGTATATATATATATATATATATATATATATGTATATATAAAATCAAAAATATATCTACACAAAATATAAATTATTAGGACACACACACACTGTTTTTAGTTCATTAACAGTGATTGAGATCTTTCTGCCTTCCGTTGTTACCATTATTGTACTTATAGTATTTGTCATGATACTTGCAAGGTTTTTGAAACACAGAAAATCTAGATACCTGGTTACTGTTTGCAACCAATAAGTCCATAAATTATAAAATATATGCTCCACTTAGTAAAATTCCTAATTTTGTTTAAAAAATTCAAATTATAGTTCCAGTTAATTAACTTAATCAATGATCATTTAGATACTATGGAAGTGGGTTAAAGTGGACTCTGGTGTCATATCTTTTCACTTAAACTCCAAGAGAAACTCTTGATAACTGGGCTGACTGTTCTGAGCTGTAAGTCAAAATGCTGTTAGCAATTTACTCATTGTTGATGTGAAAGTTGACAAACTAATACACCCAAGGTGTTAAATGAGTCCCTAAGCACCCCCTGGCTGATGTCATATTAAGTGGTGAAAAAATGAGATCTTCTCTTTTAAGGTTGGTAATAGGCAGGGACATCCTTTCTTACTGCTATGCCACATTATACTGAAGGTTTGACTCAAGGTGAGTTGTGAAGATGAAGAATGATAAAGCAGCTAGCTATATTAAAGTGGAGAGTATAAAACCATCTCCATCTATACCATACAGAGTCTTCTAAACTGCATTTATTTACTTATTTCTTTCATTTTGTGTTATTTGAGACAGGATCTCACCACTCAGCTCTGACTGGCCTAGAACTTGTTATGTAGACCAGGCTGGCCTCAAACTCACAGACATCTGCCTTTCTCAGCCACTGAGTGCTAGGATTAAAGGCATGCACTACCCCAGATAGTCAGAGTCTTCTATTTACAGACAATTAAAAAAATCCACTAAAATTTCTAGAACTGATAAATGTGTTAAGTAAGGTTGTTGGAAACCAAAACTATATTCAAAATCTAAATTCAGCCAATTCAAAATTGCAACTAACAATGATCAATGTAAAAAGAAGCCATAAATTTTAATGTGAGAAAGAGGGGTATATGGGAGAACAGAGAGTGAGGAAAGGGAAGGGGGAATTTATGTAATTATATTATAATCTCAAAAAAAGAATTAAAAAATTTTAAAAGCAAACAAAATACTATTCAGTTATCAACAGCATTGCATGAATAAAACACTGAAGACTACATTTAATGCCAAAACTTTCATGTTAAAAGCACAAATATTAGTGAGAGAAATTTAAATACAAATAAGTAGATAAATAAAAATACCATTGAAATACAAATGAAAATATTTTATTGGGCTTGGAAGGTTTCATATTGTTAACATAGCAATTCTCCCCCAAATGCTCCATACACTCTATGAAACCTCCTACACCAACAATTATTTTGCAAAATAATTGACAAGAATGATTCCAAAATTCAGATATAAAATGCCATGACTTAAAGTATTGAAAATAATCTTGAATAAAATAACAAAATTACAAAATTGGAAAGCTTACTATTCTCCATTTCAAAACTTAAAACAAAGCTATGGTAATCATGACAGTGAGTGACATGGGTGTGTTTGTATGTGTGTTTGTGTGTATTTAAAAATCGAATCCAGGATTCGGAAATGAGACTATACTTTGGCTTCAATTTATTTTCAACACAGAGCCAAGACCATTCAAAAAAGGAAGAATAATCTTTCTAAATATTAGTGCTGAAGTAATGGAATATTCATACACAAAATTAAACTATTACCTTTAAATAAAAATATTACAAAAGAGATAATTAAAACATATTGATTGAATGTTAAGACTTTTAGAAGAAAATGTCCATGATCTTAGTTTAAATAAATATTCATTTGATATGGCACCAAATTTGAGCAACAAAAATATTTACTTGGACTTCATTAAAAATTCAAATATTTGGTGCCAGAGAAGTCAAAATCCAGGAAATATAAACATAACCTATAATCTGGGAGAAAAATCTTAAGGTACCGATATCCAGAATATATGATGAATTCTTCTTACTAACAAGAAATCAGATGATACAATTCTTTTAAATGGGGAAATATATTTGAACAGACATTTTCATTTTGTGGTGCTGGAGGCTGAACTCAGAACCCTGGGAATGCTTGGCAGTTGCTCCACTATTGACCTGAATAGATATTTACCAAAGAAAACATACCAAGATCAACTGACATAGAAAAGATGCTAACCATCATTAGCCATGAGGGAAACGTCAAATCAAAACTATGATGAGCTATCACTCTGTATCCAGGAGGGTTGGCTACAATCAAACACACAATAACCAATTCTGGCAACGACATAAGGGAAATAGAACAGTCACATGTTGAACCTATGAATGGAAAATGTTGCAGCCACGTCTGAAAGTGCTTAGGTCCTTTCTCACAAGGTAACTGTTGTTCTCCCATTGACCACAGTTCTACACATAGAATTCTCAGAGTTGCAGCAGCAGCTTCTACAATGTTCAAAATCTAGAAGCAATCCAAACATCCAGGGCTTGAGGGTTAGACAAGCAGTGTATTCCTTCATTCACAGGATTATCATTTGGGTATACAGAGAACGGAGTAACGAAACACACTATGGAACTTTGTTGAGCTTCGAAGCTTTTGTTAAGTGGAAGAAGCTGACATTTAAACGAGGAGGAAACTAAGAGAGAACTTTGTGCTGTGCTCAGCATTGCTGTCAAGAGGGTCCTGAGAATCCTCCACAAACTGACTTGTCCCTTCCCTTCCATCAATAAGATCAAGGTGCGAAGGAGTTTTGGGAACTGTAGCCATGTGACAGTCTGACAGGACTTTGTAAGTTTATCCCTTGCTCTCATATCCACCTATTAAACTATTAACATGACAACCATATGTGATTTGGTTACAAGAGCTAACAGTGAGTAAACACCTATTAGCCCGATAGTCTCTTCTTTGTACACTAATAATTTTGATCTTGGGTTGTAAACAGGGCTTTTATGTTAGATGAATTCCTAAAATATTGGGGGAAAAAAAGCTTGTCTCTGACTCTACAAGCACAGAGTTTACTATCAGGATGGATCTATTCTCAGAATGATGTACCAAGATGAATTTAGTACATTCTTGTCTACATACTGCTGTACATTCTGATGGATGGGCACCTTTAATATCAAACATTTCTACTCCAGGCCAGGCCCCATGACAAGGAGTAGATGGCCAACACAAAACAAACTCCATTTTGTGTGTGTGTGTGTGTTTCTTTTGTATTGGTTCATTTTATTATTGATTTTCTTTTCTTTTTTTAAGTTAGTCTGTTTTGATTTTCATTTTTTTGAGAGAGATAGAAAGAAAACATGAAGCTGGTTGGAAAGGGAGGTGGGGATGATCTGGAAGAAGTTGGGGAGGGAAAACATGGTAAAATATACTGTATAAAATATTTTCAACGGGCGGTGGTGGCGCACGCCTTTAATCCCAGCACTCGGGAGGCAGAGCCAGGTGGATCTCTGTGAGTTCGAGGCCAGCCTGGACTACCAAGTGAGTCCCAGGAAAGGCGCAAAGCTACACAGAGAAACCCTGTCTCGAAAAACCAAAAAAAAAAAAAAATATTTTAAACAAAAATTTTAAAAATAAAGTATTCCAAAAAGTTCACAATAAAATAATTTTCAGGTAATCACTTTCAAACAGAAAGAAATATAAAACAAAACAGAAAAAAGCATAAATCTTGTTTATTAATTTTTCCAAATGGCACTTCAATTTTCTTTCTTAATTTTTAAATTTAATTTTCTTAAGTAAGATGTAAAGTAACTCATATATTGGTAGAAATGGAGATATCTGTAGCTCCATTATTTATGTAGAGACTTCTTGGCTTGTGATGGAATTCCAGTCTAAGTAACCCATTGTAAGTAAAGTGTGTTTTAGTGGGCCTGACCTATAGAGCATGAATTGTCATAAATTATCTGTACAGACAAGAATAGATTCACACATGTGATAAACACAGAGATACAGACATATGCATAGAAACCTGTTTACGTGTATGTGCACATGCACTTGAACAGGTATGTTTACACGTGTATGTGAAGTCCAGAGGTCAAGACCAAATATTTTCTTCAGCTGTTCTTCATCTTAACTTCTGAGAGAGTGTCTCTCACTGAACTGAGAGTTGACAGATTTTCTAACCATGCCTGGCCACTGAGTTCAGAAATCTGTCTGCCTCTGCCTCCACAGCTCTGGAATGGCAGGTACACTCTTCTGCCCCAGATTTTACCTGGACACTGAGAAGCCAAGCTTAGGCCTTCATGCCTAAGAACTCCTGGTGATTGGGTTCTGTTCTTCTGCTCTATTGGCTTCATCTGTCATTTGAACTCCTAGAGGACCTGGCTATCAGTGACTTTCCTATCAACCTGTTCCTCATGTATTCCCACCATCAGTATGATCTACAAAACAAGTCTTTTGGTAACCCTTGCTTTCCTCTTTTTTTTTCCCATGAAGTAAAGGAGCTTTTCTAGAATGTGCTCTGTTTACAGTAACAATCCTTTGGGCTGTCTTCCTGCTCACAAAATTAACAGATTTGCAGCTGTGCAAATGCTGGTGTTGGATGTCTGCTGCAGTGTAATTCAGAAAACACACAGGCCTCCACTCTCCCTGCCTTTGGCTACTCTCTGGTCAGAAGACAAATTTTGCACCAAGCTGTTCAGTCCTGCCCTGCCCTGCCCTTCTGAATCTCTTTCCTCTTTTCTTGTGTGCAGCACCTATCACAGCTCAGGGGAGAGGAATGCTAGTGGTTATTGATTTTTTTTTTTACCCCCAATGACATGTAGACTTAATACATATTCTTGACTTTTTATGTCACCAGTGGGGTGGGGTATATATAACAGTGAAAATCCTAGAAAAATCCCAAAGCCTTTTGTTAATCAAAAATTGCAGTCTACCTGCCCTACAAACCAGGATGGCTCATTTGCATATGATCCACTCTCATGGTGCTATTAGCTCCTGTCCACCTTCTGGTGTGTTGGAGGTGCTAATGAGCAATGAAACAAACTCAACATAGAAAGTGCAAAGCATTAAGAACCGTGATAATTAGCCCCTATATAATGAAGATTGGGATGGGGCTTATACTTCCAAAGTCCTCTGCCCCTTTGATTTGCTTATCATTAAAGACATTCAATCCCATTCAACAAATATTCATTTGCCACCTATCAGTGTTCCGAACTGTGCCCAGAACTTGGTAGAATCACAAGAAGATAAAATATATTGCCTCTTGGACACTAGTCAGTCTCATGAGAACAATATTCATAATCTAAGCTATAGACTATTCTCAGTTCCCTACTGTACAGATGTCTTTACTAGAGTAACAATGCAAGCTCCAGCATACATCTTCATAAGCCTTTTTATTCTATGATAATACAATCTAATGTAGAATACAGAATAGTTTAATTTGTAGTTTCTATGAACAGTATGGTCTTGTCAGCTGCATTAATAGAAATGAGAAAATATTAAACATAGTGATTCTGCCTTCCCCAAATCAGAAAAAATCAAGGGCTATAAAAATGATGGTCAGAAGGTTTCCCCATAACCTGCTAACATAATGGACTAGAAACTTGGATATGTAGTTGCATGCCTTGAAGTTTTGGATAAACTAAAAAGTGTGCTTTTCCTGTAATGAATATGCAAGGGGCTGTCATTACAAGCACAGTATGGTACAGAAGATATTTAAAGGTCATAGCATAATATGAAAAATAATAAAAAGAGAAAAAGGTAAATTTTTGCGCAGGCATTTACTTGAAAGTGTAGCTGCCCTTGGTATACAAAGAAGTTTGTTTCTAGATCCTAGTCAGATAGTGAAATCTATAGACACCCCAGTCCCATACATTAAAAAGTGGTATATTTGCATACTACCCACATAATACTTACTGGTTTAAGCCATCTCTAGATGCCTAGAATGTATAACACATGGTAGTTGCTAATAAATAACTGTTACACTATATTGATTAGTGGATAGTTGTAAAACATCAGTACAGTTCTAACAGACATAATTTTTCAAAAATTTTGAATTGAAGTTTGGTTGAATCACTGAACACAATGAGCCCATGAACAAGGGGATCACTGAGTTAATGAACAATGGGAATACAGAAAAAGGCCTCACTCAAACAGCAACACAGTATTCAAACCAAAACATGTAAATGGTCTTGAAACACAGGTGTTTCTAAAGTCACCATAATATACCTTATGATATGATGATGCCCGAATTTTAATCGTTAGTTCACTTCAATAATGATGTTATTTAATTCAATTCCTTCAAGTGTCAGCAAAAATATCCTAACACTAAGCAGTTTCAACTATGCTAGTGCATTTGTGCCAGACCTAAAGATAGCTAAAATGCATTAATAACTTGTGACTGTTTCCTAGTTTTACAACTCTGACTTGTGCTGACTCCTCTGGATTATTTGTTTGGTGGATTGATCCAGTTTGCTTGCTTGATAAATCAGGTCTTTATCCAAAAGTCCTAGGTAACTTCCGCAAATCCATAGGCCCCATTAATTAAGTTACTATTATCTGATGCTAGTAATTATTATGCTAGTAATTTAATAATGAGGATCTCGGTGGGGTCCCACCCTTATTATTCAAGAGTGTTCTGCACATTTCTGACAGGAGGGCAATGCATCAAAGTTGCATCCTCTTTAGAGTTACTTTAACATATTTTCATTCTCATCAGCTCCATTATCTGGTATAGCCTATACTAAAAACAAGAGAAAACCATCATATATGGCTTCCCCCAAACTTCTGAACTAGAGAATGAATTTTCTTATGAGTACATTTGAAGAAGTGTGCTCCAAGATCTATGTTACTACCTTTACCAAATGTATGTTCAACAACTGTTGTATGTTACTTAGATGCCTGAAAGGACAGGAAAGGAGAAGTCATACATTCATAAAGGCTTAGAGACCAATGAGTGGAGTTAATAGTGTGTCGAAATATCTCTACTCCCAGACTAAGGTGATCATGAAGTCCTAATGGGCTCTAGGCAACTCATCTTTTACACATCTTCTAACATCATGTCTCCAAAGTCATTTTGGTACTAAATATTCTCCTAGCAGCTGTGGAACAAAGTAACCTCAGCTCTTCACCCCATCCTATATCAATTCCTTAGTGCCCTAAAAGCTGAGATCTATGTTGAAGGCTACCAGGAGAATGAGGACAGCAACAGATAATCTGTTGGTTTATTAGCCCTATATTTACGTCTACCCTATTTACTCGCCAAACAGAAACTTCTCTTTACTGAGTAATGCAAAGCTTCAAAAGAGCAGATCTGTTTTTTTTTAATCCATTCAATTTGAACAGTTTCCTTAATATCTACTGTGAGTGTCAAGAAATGCAAACATAATCCTAATCCTCTAAATTATTACTTCATACAGTGTACCTTAAGTGCAATACTTCTTTCCCCTAAATCTAATAATTCATATTTAAACAACTATTTCATATGCCCATGCACAGACTTTTCTTCACCATATGCACAATCCACTTACTTTTTCAACACACAGGATATGCGGTGGAAATTTATATACACACACATCAAAAAAATTGTTCTTAGTATGAACATGGTGAACAAGCAAATACATCAATTAGCAAACAAACACGCTTCAGGATCCCTCACTAAGAAAAAACATCCATGTCCCTAGGTATTGGGGGATTTATTAAGGCAACTCCACATAGTTAAAAGGGAGGTTTATTTTGGGGTAACTTAGAACAAGTAAATGGATTGGTTGTAGGATCCAGGAGAGGTGGAGTGCAGTCCAGTGGTATTCTCTGGAGAACACTGCTCAGTCTACCATCCAGCATCCAGGATCACCAGGAACCAAGAGAGCTGGTGTGGTGGTATTTTACTTGTACTGAAATGTGATTTTAATTGTATGTTAACAAATAAAGTTGCCTGGGGGTCAGAGCTATTAGAGCCATAGCAAGTGCATGGCGGCGGTGGCGCACGTCTTTAAGGACCTGGAGGGCAGTATATGCAGGCAGTGACGAGGCAGTCACGTGTTTGGGTTTACAACCAATGAGAAGGCAGAACAGCTAGACTATATAAAGACATACACACAGGAAGTAGGTCCCTTTCGGAGAGCTCTCTTGACTGAAGAGGATCGCTGAAGCAGGAAGGGTGAGGCTCTTAGCTCTGACCTCTTGGCTTTCTTCTCTGAATCAGCTCTGTGTTTCTTATTTAATAAGACGGTTGGTTATTTCTACAAGTTGGCACATCCAGATTTTGGGTCTTAAGGGCTCCCATCCTGGGCCCACCTCTGGGGCAGGACATAGGTAGGCATGGCAGTTGCTGGAAACCTCACTGGGGGTAATACTTCCAGGTCAAAGCTGGAACAGCTACCCCCTAAACCTAGGGGCCAGTGCTTTTGTATGTGACACCCTCATCCTCTGATAAGTGGAAAACCTTTCATCATGACCATATCCCCTTGCTCCCTGCAGTGGCTAACTACATTCAGCTAAGCAAAGTAGATCTAAGCTGTGTTCCTCTGAAAGGGTGTATGACCTAATGTGAAGATCAGGTATTAATTACCTCATGTGTCTCTTTGTACTCGAGGGTTTGTTCTGCTTCTACCTTAACATATTTCCAAAGTCAAATTGAATTTGAAGAGCCTGTTTGAAAGATAATTTATTTGTCTATTATTGTCTATCATTCAGATTTTGTTTGTTTGTTTACTTTGTCTGTTGCCTTTCTTTGTACCCCTTCACTCTGCCCTCTTGGGTGCTTGTTTTTCTGGTCCAGGGTAGTGGAAGGTGGAGCTCTTTGCTTCACCGTGGATGTGAGGAGTGGAATCCTCCAATCCCTTTGGATTCCACGATGAACTTCAGGGGGACATTAAAATGTGAAGAGCAAATGATGTTCACTTTATCTTGACAAATGCAAATGGATTTCTGGAGAGAAATGCAGGACGAGATTTAATATTTTTTTTAAAGAGGATAAAATAAGAAGGAGAAGAGAGAAAACTTTAGAAGCAGATTCTATTTCCATTCTAGAAGGAGGTGTTCTTAATTCGGTTGGTCATTCTTATGATTTTAGACTGCTCTCCAGAAGCCACACAGAATAGTGTCCATTTCTTCTCTGTCATGGATGCCTCTTAAAGCATTATGAAAATTGGATATTAGGTATTCCTTGAAATCAGGATCTCTCTCTTAAAGTACAGCAGTTTTGATGCATAAAGCTCAGAAATTTCTGAGGAGATTGATGGCTCCACTCAGAATTCTGACATTTGGATTAAAGCAGTACAGAAATGAATCTTGTATTTGACATTTAAAAGGGAAGCTTTTCTACCCACTGTAGTTTCCTAAATCATACCAAAGGAACTGCCATGACAAAATGGCTTGAGAAATCACTCTCCATTTATTTCTGTATTTTCCACATTATGGCCAATGGATTGAGACTTCGAGTCATTACATACTTGGTGTCACAGCAACACACAAACTTGTGAAGCGATGCCTGAATGCTAAGGAGCATTCCCTGTGTATAGATCGAATAGCAAAATTTGATTTTCTTACACATCTACTGGAATCTTTAAGAAAGCATAACATTTTGGAATGGCTTTTCTCCTTCTTACTGAGTGTGTATGTTCTTTTTCAAAAAATAGCAGTATAGGTTTTGATGAACTGCCGTTACTTGAATCTTAGAGGGAGGGAAGGAAGGAAGGAGATAGGAAGAGGAGGAGGGAGAGAATTTCCACAGTTTGATAGAAAGTGTTATGTAGGTCAAATCTTGACAGTATTTTTCTGAAATGTAGCATCACATCAGCTTGATATTGTGTTTATGAACTTCTATAAGTTCCCAGTCATTAACACTGAAATCCAACATGATCACTAAACCTAGTATGACTATTCTCTACATTATAGATTGGAAAAAGTGTGAACATTATGCATAAAATTATAAAAACATGAAAGCATAAAATATACTTTTATAAATGTCATGTGGTTTAGCACCCAGAAATGTCCAGTAAATTAGGGGAATCTACTTAAAGCGTAATTAGTGATTTCTAACCAACTCATCCAGGCAGATTTTCACTGGAAATATACATGCTGTACTACATATATCTTTGAAGTCACAACCCCCTTGACATCATTAGGAAACTTGCCAACAAAGTGATATTTGCTACCAAAGTCTATGGAAATCATAAGTAATACACAGTGTTCTATGTATGTTAATTTATGCATATATAACTTCAGAATCTAAGATAAATAACCACATTTTTTCAAACCTAAAAATATTGATTTTGAAAACACTGATATTTCAATTAAAAAGGCTATCTTTTTCTAGTGGATGTCTTTAGGCATAGTTGTTGAAGATCAGGTTCTGGAACTTTCATTCTATTTCATTAGTCTACACATTTGTTTCTGTGTCAGGATCATGAAGTTTTTGTTACTGTGATTCTATAGTATAATTTTAGATCAGAAACTGTTATGGCATGAATTAGGATTGACTTAAATTGATTTGGTCTTTGTTCTTCCACATAAATTTTATGAGTTTTTTCCTAGTTATGTAAAGAATGCTGTTTGAATGTTTATGGGGTTGTGTTGGCTTTGTATATTGCTTTCAGTAACGTAGTTATTTTAAACATATTAATTCTGTCCATGAGCATGGAAGGTCTTCCATCTCCTAGTATCTTCTTCAATTTCTTTCTTCTGTGTCTTAAAAGTTTTCAGTGTGGAGTTCTTTCACCTTATTGGTTAGATTTATTCCCCGACTTTGTTTTTTATTTTAAGCTACTGTGAATGGTATTTTCCCTCTGATTTCTTTTTCAGAAAGTTGTTATTGATATTAGAGAAAAACTATTGACTTTTATATACTGAGTTTGCTTCCTGCTACATTGCAGAAAGTGTTTCTTAGTCCTAAGTTTTCTGGTGGAGAATTTAGTGTCTTATAAGTATGAAATTAAGTCCACTGTATACAAAGGTAATTTAGCTTTTCCCTTTCCTGTTGGAAGTTTGTTGAAATTTCAGAAAAGGACCAGTCATAACAATGGAGCATCAGCTTCTTGTATCTGTGTTGTACCTTCTTTGTCATACAGGGGAGCATCAGCTTCTTGTATCTGTGTTGTACCTTTTTAGTCATAACAATGGAGCATCAACTTTTTGTATCTGTGTGATACCTTTCTCAAAATATCCACCTTTTACTCTTTTCTTTTTAATTATTCAAGAGACACCTTGCCCCCCCAAAAAAAAAAACAAACCAAGATCCAAAACACTGTGCTTAACTATTTCCCATTAAACCTTTTCTATTCCTTTGAAGGAAGAAAAGAAAGGTGTTAACCATTGAACTCTTCTTCTCCAGAGGGTATGAGATTTCACTGTTTGTTGTTGTTGATGTTGTTGTTGCTGTTTGAAACAGGATGTAGCCTGTGCAGCCCAGGTTTGCCTGTGATGGACAGTTCTACTGACACAGCATGCTGAGTATTGGTTATGATATGTGGTACTGTACTTCTGGCTGTCTAGGATTTCTGTTCGTGCATTTTTCTCCATAAAATTCAGTGGCATGAAATTCTGTAACCTCTGGAAGACCAACATGGCCTACACAAGGCCATTTTCATATGAAAATCAATCACAAAAATGACTAACAATAAACTTGAATGAAATTTTTATAAAGAAAATCACAAAAAGAAATGAGCTCATTCTTTCTAAAGCAGGTTAAACATTGTAATTAAATTACTAAGTGATGAAAAACTATAGTACATTGAAATACTGTTTAGTGATAGCAAGTCTATTTGCCTTAGGAATTCTTTAAATGTGAAAGAATTTTCATTTTAATTAGCAAAGCCAAAGTTTTTGGTTTGTTTGCTTGCTTTTTTGACAATGGTACAAAGATAACTGTTAATACCTTAGCAAATTTCCCCTAAGCCCCAAAGCACTTATTTTATTAGCTCAGGGAAAAAATCATACATTAAAGTTTCTCATGATCATTATCATTCATCTTCAACCACCAAAAATGCTTCCTAGCTTAAGTAATTAAAGAGTCAAAGGACTTAGTACTCCCCTTAGTGGATACATCTTTATATGCTGTAGGATACAGTGATTACATACTCAGAGTCCACACTAAATCAATACTTTAACACATACAGTCTCTGTACTGAACACTTAATGTTTCTCATGCAATATCTTTTCTTGTTTGTTTTTATTTTGGTATTGGTGTAGTTTTTACTTAGTTTTAAGATAGAGGCTCACTCTATAGTCTTGCTGGCCACAAACTCGCAGCGATCTTCCTGTCTCAGTTTCCCAGGTATTGGAAATAAAAGCATGTGCCACTCCTCAAAGTGAAATTCTTATCTGTTCCATTCTTCTGATAAACTCTTAAGTTTAAGAAATATGCCAACTGTGCTCAACATCCCTATCTGACACCGAAAAAAATAATATCTAGTCCATTTTAAGAAATATGTTTTAGTAAGCCATGTATGATCCATGCAGATAACATTGACTGAAGAGAGAAAAAGTGACTTCTCTCCAGAAAGAAAAAAAAAATCTGTGAAATAGGACAAGAGAGATAGTGATGTTTGCATGGGAATGGGAGCCAAGAACTCTGATTTTTGCTAAAAGAACATTGCAACTCTACATCTTCATGTCTATACAGCAAAGCAGAATTACTGGAGAACCACATAAAAATATAATAGCTGAAACTGCCTTCTTAAATATGCTGTCTGCTCATATTTTTTATCAAAGGACAAGTATACACATTTTAATAATCAGATGGTTTTACAAGGAGGGTTATTAAGTGTCCATTTCTACTCCTCTTCATTTAAAAATGATTAGTGTACATTCATTGTATAGTGCAATGGGTTTCATGATGACATTTTCACTGAAGTACATCATGTAGTTTGACCATATTCACTTCCCATTTTCCACCTATTCCCATTCTCTTTCTCTTCCCAAATAATACCCTTTCCATTATCATGGCTTGGTTCACAACCCAAAGAAAATGTGGATTTTTGCCTTCCCGAATCTGTCTTATTTCATGTAATATGCTGATCTACAATGCTACCCATTTTCCTGAAAATGATGCAAGTTCATATAACACCTATTCTTTTTTTTTTTTTTTTTTTGGTTTTTTGAGACAGGGTTTCTCTGTGTAGCTTTGTGCCTTTCCTGGAACTCACTCTGTAGTCCAGGCTAGCTTCGAACTCACAGAGATCCTCCTGCCTCTGCTTCCCAAGTGCTGGGATTAAAGGCGTGGGCCACCACCACTCGGCCACCTATTCTTTCATATTCTCCTTTTATTAAAAACAGATTTTTTCTCATACAATATATGCTGATTACAGTTTCCCCTCCCTCCACCCCTCCTAGATCCTGCCCACCTCCCCTCCCATCTGGATACATTCCCTTTCTGTCTCTCATTAGAAAAGATGAGCTAGCTCAGCCTGGGTGAAGGGAGGAGGGGACTGGACCTACCTCAACTGAATCTACCAGGCTGAGCTAAATCCTCAGGGAGTCCTTGCCCTGGAGGAGATGGGAATGGGGGGTGGGCTGGGGGAAGGGCAGGGTGGGGGAGAGGACAGGGGAATCCATGGCTGATATGTAAAATTAAATTAAATTGTAAAATAAAAAATAAAAAAGCAAAGAACAGCTTCTAAGAGGAATGAACAAAGCATAAGAAAATAAAATATGATAAGCTAAAACAAAAACCATCACATCGAAGTTGGACTAGGCAAATCAACAAAAGGAAAATATCCTCAAAAGAAGGCACAAGAATCAGAGACTCACTCATTCACACACTCAAGAGTCACATAAAAATACTAAACTGCCGGGCGGTGGTGGCGCACGCCTTTAATCCCAGCACTCGGGAGGCAGAGCCAGGCGGATCTCTGTGAGTTCGAGGCCAGCCTGGACTACCAAGTGAGTTCCAGGAAAGGCGCAAAGCTACACAGAGAAACCCTGTCTCGAAAAACCAAAAAAAAAATAAATAAAAAAATAAATAAATAAATACTAAACTGAAAGCCATAATACATACCTAGAGGACCTGGTGCAGACCCTTGTTGGCTCTGAGCATGCTGCCCCAGTCTCTGTAACACCTATTATTTAAGGGGGCAGAGCTCAGGAACATATAGCATAAACTCTTAGTTCAGCCAGTTCTTCCTCTTGTCATTTATTTTTTCCCGCTAATGTCTTATGTGTTTCCAATTAATACCCTTTATAATTTTTATTCATTCATTGAAAATATTATAAAAATTCCATTTTCTGTAATCACTAAATTTATCATCTACCTGCTTCACCCTTATACATGGAAGGTAAAAACATGAATAACCTGTTTATAAAGCAGATTATAATACTTGAAGTTCTAGGTAGAGCAATATGACAACTAAAGGAAATCAAGGGGATACATTTCAGAAAGGAAAAAGTCAAAGTATCATTATTTCATGGATGATATGATAGTATATAAGCAACCCCAAAAATTATACCAGGGAAATCCTACAACTGATAAACAACTGTAGTCAAGTGCCTGAATACAAGATTAACTTAAAAAAATATCTATAGTCCTCCTATATATGATAAATGATAAATGGGCTGAGAAAAAAAATCAGGGAATCAGCACCCTTTACAATAGCCTCAAATAATATAAAATATCTTGGTATAAGTATAACCAAGTAAGTGAAAGACCTTTATGATAAGAACTTCAAGTCTTTGAAGAAAAAAACTGGGAGAAGATATCAGAAGATGGAAAGATCTCCTGTGCTCATGGATCAGTAGGATTAACATAGTAAAAATGTCATTTTACCAAAAGCAGTCTACAGATTCAATGCAATCCCTGTTCTGTTGAAACCCTAACACAATTCTTTACAGACCTCGAAAGAACAATACTCAACTTCATATGGAAAAATAAAAACCACAGGATAGTTAAAACAATCCTGTACAATAAAAGAATTTCCAGAGTTATCACCATCCTTGATTTCAAGCTCTATTACAAAGCTATAGTAATAAAAGCAGCATGGTATTGGCACAAAAACAGACAGGTGGATAAATGGAATCCAACCAAAGACCCAGACCTATACCTATAGACATCTGATTTTTGACAAAGAAGCCAAAATTATACAATGAAAAAGAGAAAGCATCTTCAGCAAATGGCACTGGCATAACTATATGCCAGCATGTAGAAGAATGCAAATAGATCAATATCTATCACCCTGCACAAAACTCAAGTTTAAAGTGTGCCAAAGACCTCAACATAAATCCAGGTACACTGAACTTGATGTAAGAGAAGTGGGAAGTAACCTTGAATGAATTGGCACAACAGGAGACAACTTCCTGAACAGGACAACCATGTGCAGGCACTAAGATCAACACTTAATAAATGGGACCTCATGAAACTAAAAAGTTCCCATCAATAGGACAAAACTGTCTATAGAATGGGAAAAACCTTCACCAACCCCACATCTGACAGAAGGTTGATTTCCAAAATATATAAAGAACTCAAGAAACTAGACATCAACAAACCAAATAATCCAATTAAAAATGGAGTACAGATCAAAACACAGGAGAATCTCAAATGGCAGAGAAACACTTAAATGTTCAACATCCTTAGCCATCAGGGAAATGCAAATCAAAATGACTCTGAGATTCCATACCTCTCAGAATGTAACCCAGACCCAGAAAGACAAACATAGTATGTACTCACTTATAAGTGGATATTAACTATTAAATAAAGGATAACTATGGTACTATCCACAGACCCAGAAACACTAGGTAATGAGGAGGGTTCTTGAGGGATGCCCAGATCTCCCCAGAAATGGGAAATTTCAAAGAGCTTTCATGCATGGACTGCAGGTGGGTGGACATGAGAACATAAGAGTTCAGGTTGGGGGGGTATGGAGGGGGAGAGTACTGAAAGAGACTACTGGAATGGGGGCATTTGGGGGTCAGGTAGAAAACTAAAGCAAGGGAATCTCCCAAGAATCTACAAGGATGACCCCAGTTAAGACTCCCAGCAATAATGGATATGTTGCTTGAATTGGACATCTCCTGTGACCAGGAAAGACTTCAAGGGGAGGAAGTGGAAAACCAACACAACCACATAACCGACCTCCAGTCTGTCCTACCTATGGGATGTGCTGGGGTAAGAGTGGCCTAATGATTGAGAGATTGGCCAACCAATGACTGGTCTAGCCTAAAACCTATGCCAGGAGAATAAGCACACCCCGACACTGCCTGGAACACTAGGATCCGCAGGCTGGATGACCCAGAAACCTAGGATAAAACCAAACATGGCTGGAAGGAAAAAAATGTCAGTGTATGTAGTAGGACAAGCCCATAGGGTCGAAGAAATTGACTCAGACCACTAGCCAAGGCATGCACATAACATACTCCTTAAGATCCAACCTGGAGTCTGCCTGAAGGCCTAGGAACAGTCGCTGTCAGAGTTCCTAGTCGATGTCAGAGTTCCTGATCATGCTGAGTCTGCCTGAGGACCTAGCAACAGATAATGTGATGTCAGAATTCCTGATAGTGCCCAGCCAATGAGGGGCGACCACAGAGACTGGGCACTGGGAGGAGGGTATATAAGGCCTTCTCTGGTTATTGAATAAATGAGTTCATTATTTGCTTTCAACAGATTGCTGGTGTCTGAGTCGTTGATGCTGCGCTTTCTCACCCCCTCCCCTGAGAGAGCCGTTAGAATCCAAGCAACATCTGTAATGATTCCTAATGCCATTCTGCTATACTCATAGATTGGTGCCTATCCCAATTGTCATCAGAGAGGATTCATCTGGCAACTGATGGAAACAGATGCAATCCCATAGCCAAACATTAGGCTGACTTCAGGAATCTGGCAGAAGAGAGAGAGAAAAGATTATAGGAGCCAGAGAGGTCAAGGGCACCACACACCCCCTCCTCCAGAATCAACTAACTTGGGCTCATAGGAATTCATTCTGAACCAACAACGAGGGAGCCTGCATGGGCCTGACCTAGACACTACATATACGTTATAGTTATGTAGCTTGGTCTTCTTGTGGGACTCTTAATAGTGGAAGAATGGAATGTCTATGACTCTTTTACTGGCTTTTAGAATCCTACTCCTCATACTGGTCACCTTGCCCAGCCTTAATACATAGAGAGGTGCTTAGTCTTACTGCAACTTGATAGGCCAAGTTTTGTTGATATCCATGGGAGACCTGCCCTTTCCTGAACAGAAACTATCGAGGAGTGTATTGGTGGGTGGGAACAGAGGGGTTGTGGGGAGGGACTAGAAGAAAAGTAGGGAGGGGAAACTATGGCCAAGATGTAAGATAAATACAATAATAATAATAATAATAACAAAACAAATTGTTCAACTATATTTTATACATTAAAACTTCAAATAAGTCCTTTGAATTTTTGAAGTAGAGACAATGAAATTTTCTTACTCTTACTTTTTTAAATGTATAAAAATCTTCAGAAAGCCTTTTATTTATGTATTTATCAATTATTTATGTATATATACCTTGCTGTTTTATTTACATGCGTTTGTGCACTATTTGTATGTCTGGTGCACAGAAAAGTAAGAAGAGGGCATCAAATCTCCTGGAACTGGAGTCAGATGTCTGTGAGCTGCACTGTGTGTGCTACAAATTGAATTCAGGTCCCCTTGCTGTGGGATGTTCTCTATGCTGTGAATGTATTGCTACGATTGATTGATAAATTAAATGCTGATTGGCCAGTAGCCAGGCAGGAAGTATAGGCGGGACTAGCAGAGCGGAGAATGGGGGGAATAGGAAGGCGGAGTCAGAGGGAGATGCTGCCAGCTGCCATGATGAGAAGCAACGTGGTAAGATACTGGTAAGCCACAAGCAACTTGGCAACTTATAGATTAATAGAAATGGGTTAATTTAAGATATAAGAACAGCTAGCAAGAAGCCTGAGCCACTAGGCCATACAGTTTATAAATAATGTAAGTCTCTGTGTGTTTGATTGGTTCTGAGCAGCTGTGGGACTGGCAAGTGAGAGAGATTTGTTCTGACTGTGGGCCAGGCAGGACCAGGAAAATATCATCTATATCCCCTGGAAGAGCAGTCAGTGCTCTTAACTGCTAAATATCTCACTGGTCCCCAGAAAGCCATTTTTAAGCAATTTTACTCAGTGCATAATAATTAAAATAACTCAAAAGGTAATCTACCAGCCAGCTGTGGCTATTTTTTGTCTATTTTACTTTCTTATTCCCATCATCATCTCAATCATAAATATAATTGTGAATTTGAGTTTTAGCCTAATAGTATAACGTAACTTTTCTACATTGCTGAGACTTTGTATTTAATAGCTTTCTACTCATTACTGCAGTAGGTTCTTTAGAAGCAGAAACTGAGGGTCTTGGGGGTAGGATAGTCATTGAGGATTAATATTTGTGAGGTTAAGAGGAAGAAAACAGGACAGAATTCAGGGAAAGCTAAACCATGAAGGACCTATAATCATATCTGCCAAACAGCCAGGTAACTATCAGAATGCCCCCTACAGGGCTCACATGCCTACACTTTCTAATTGTCCTTTCTGCAGTCCTCTGATTTAAGCTATAGGGGGCAACAGGACCTTTGGAATAAAGAGCCCTTTAAAGTTAAACCATGAACACCTATCATGCGTAAGTCTGCTGCCTGCACTCCCTGATGATTGGCAGTCTACCTCTGTGTCCACCCAACTTGCCTGTCCTTTGATTATTAATGACGGAGAACAGTTAGATAGGTGAAGACTATTGTAGATCCAGACATGGCTAAGTCTGTGTGCTCAAGGGACATGGGTAGGAACTTAATGTTTCCTTTCATATCCATGTTGACTTTTTTTCTTGGAGAGAAGTTTCTCTAATATAGGCAAATGTATCTACTCACAGCCATGGCTCCCCAGGAATTTCTAACAAATTCTCTGAGATTAGAACTGACTCAACACTTGTCTACCCCAGGGGTTGAGAGACACACTACAAGCTTTGAAGAGTGATTTCTTAAGAAAAGATGATTGTGCTTGGAGGGAAAACCATGAGCAAAGTACAATAACATACATGCATGAAAATGTCAGTGAAATGGATTGTTTTGCTCGTCAACAAAAATTAACTATAAAAAATGAGGTTGAGGCTGGGCAGTGGTGGAGCATGCCTTTAATCCCAGCACTCAGGAGGCAGAGCCAGGTGGATCTCTGTGAGTTCGAGGCCAGCCTGGTCTACAGAGCAAGATCCAGGACAGGCACCAAAACTACACAGAGAAACCCTGTCTCAAAAAACAAAAAAAAAATGAGGTTGTTACCAGAAGATAGAAGATACACTAGGCAAGCAAAAATATCAGTCTTATTTTTCCTAAAACGGCCATTCTTGGAAGGGGGCAGATATATCTTAACCAGCCTCATTAGCATTTACATTCTGAAATTATAAACTAAACCCCGATATTGATACTGACCATTATTAGAATTGAGTTCTGTGAATATCTGAAGATAGTCATTTGAAGGAATCTATTTCTATTAATAATTTTCAGATGTGATTTTTCCATCCTGGTTGTGCTTTTCAGAACCTTAGTCACATAAAATCTCAAAATGATAATGGTACCTAAAACTAGAAATGTTTTAAAACTAAAAATCACTGACACACACAAGTCATGTGGCATTAGTCCTGACATTTGTATAATTAATATTGTAAATATTATAGTTACCATTATCAGTAATGGTAACACTAGTGTTGTGGGATATACAGATGAAACAGTGACAATAGTTAGAAGAGCATTCTATATACCATGAAAGTCACAACAAAAATAAAAAAAATCAAACACAAATATTACCTTAAAGATATCCCAGCCTATGAGAAGGCATAATTAATATATGTTAATTTGATACATGTTTTATGATCAGTTTTCACAAACTTTGAATGTTCTATTCATTATCATTATATTTTGCATTCTATCACTGTATATTGTTACATTATATCATTAATAAATCGAACACAATGAACATATACATATATATATCTATACATAATATATTTTTACTTATGATAGGTCAAGATAAAGAGGAGAAAATATTTTTAAGAATTTGAGTAGTTTTTAAAATCTACAAATATTTATTTAATGTAAACTATCAGTTTTTATTTTTTTGCTACTTCTTTTTTTTAAAAAAATAGATTCTTGTCTCATACAATACATCCCAACCACAATTTCCCCTCCCTCCACTCCTCCCAGCTCCCCCACCCACCTCCCTTCTTCCCAAGATCCAGGCCTCCAAGAGAAGGACAAAACAAGATACAATAAGATAAGGTAAAAGATCACACCAAGGCTGGACAAGGCAAACCCATAGGAGGAAAAGAGTCCCAAGATTCAGAGAAACATCTGGCCCACTGTTAGAAGTCCACAAAATCATCAAGCTAACAGCCATAATATATCCACAGAGGACCTGGTGCAGAGCCAAGCCTCATGCTTGCCATTTCAGTCTCTGTGAGCCCATGTGAGCCCTGATTAGTTGATTCAGTGGGCCATGTTCTCCTGGTGTCCTCCATCCCCTCTGATTCCTACAGTCTTTTCTCTCCCTCTTCCATGGGATTCCCCAATCTCTGAGAGGAGGGACTGATGGAGAACTCCAATTATAGATATTCTTTCTGCATAATGTCTGGCTGTGGGTTTCTGATCCCATTTGCTGCTGGAGGAAATCTCTCTGATGAGAACTGAGCAAGGCACTGATCTATGATCTATGAGTATAGCAGAATATCATCAGGAATTACTTCACTGAATTTTTGTGGCAGTCATGTTTGGTTTTACCGTAGATCTCTGGGCTACCGAGCTTCTGGTTATGTCAACTCTTTGAAAGAAAAATATATTCTAGGTTGGAGAGATGGCTGAATGATTAAGAGTGTTTGTTGCTCTTGCAAAGGACCAGAGTTCAGTTTGGAGAAAATAAAAATGTAACTCCAGCTTCAGGAGATCCAATGCCTTCTTCTGGCTTCCTTCTGACATCTGTAATCATGCACGCATACCCATACATAAATACACACACATAATCATCAGTCATATACAACTGTGAACCTACAACAATAACTCACCTGAGAAAATACACTCATTGTACAAAACACAACCATGCAATAATAGCATGGATGTTATGAGAGTTAATAATCACTTTCTGATTGGACTGAAGGTCCATTCCACAATAGCAATTCTTGTCTGGCCAATGAAATGTGTATACATGTCAGATATTTATGAATAAATATTGAGTAGACAACATTATATTGTTAGTAGCCAATTAGAATGAACAAACTAGAGCTAAAGAAACAAAATGGGTTAGGTTTTCCTTGATCCAAATGTTACATCTTGAGTTACTGGATCATGGGACATTAGTGTATTGGTTCATTAGTGGGCTGCATATTAACACCAACTGTGGTTTTTCCTCCTGGGAGCTGTTAAATCCTATTCCTAGAGATTCTGGTCAACCTTTGGGATATTCAAGGAATGGGCTTTTTAGAAATCAGTTCTCCACATTAAATTAGTATGTAGACAAGAAGCAAGGCTACCAAGTAACATTTTTAAAAAAATAAGACTACCAAGAATGAAAGATCCCACCAGGCAGTGGTGGTACATGACTTTTAATCCCAGCACTCTGGAGGCAGAGGCAGCTGGACCTCTGAGTTCGAGGCCAGCCTGGGCTACAGAGGAGTTCCAGGACAGCCAGGAATACACAGAGAAACCCTGTCTCAAAGCAAACAAATAAACAAATAAACAAAAGCATAAAAGATTCCACCGTCCTCATATATACTTATTTCACACAGACCATTTTGAGGTCAATAGCTTCAAATAGCTCATGTAAGTTTCAGTTATTTTAAACTCCAGGGTTGTGGGTTGTTAGTGTGGTTCTGCATTCCTTTGTTATCAATAAGGTTTCTTCTCTCTGATTGTCATTGTGAGCCCATAGCCACTCCTTTTCAGTAAGGCTTCATATCTTCTTGTTCTCATGACAGTTCTGGGTTCTATCTTTTTGCATTTTTCTTATCTCTGCAGCTTTGTGTCTTCATATTTTCACTATAGCTTCGTATCTTCTTTGTAGGACTATGGAGTCATACACCTTAGCTATTAGTGAGTAGCTGTATTTCAACTACCAACACATTTCCATTTCCTCTTGCTACCATTGCAGCCTCCTACCTCCTGTGTTTTCTCAAAAGCTTCCCATTCCAGTTCCAGGCTCCAGCTGTGTCAAGGTTTTGTCATCTGTCAATAGTTTGTACTAGACACTTTATGCATTGCTTCATCGGTGAAACTTTATTTAAAAAGAGAGCAAAGAGATCTAATTGCTTGGATGTAGTACTACGATTTATCACATCATTCACCATGGAACTCTGTTTTCTCCAAGACAAAATTATGCAGCTAAATTCCTCTTTAACAAGATTTTGAAGAAATTCCAAATTAGTATCTGTAATGCCTTGTATTCTAAAGCAGGTTTTTCTGGGCTAGAGACAGAAATTAAAGGTACAGATCAATTTTTCAATTATCATAAAAATTCTTTTATATGTGCATGCAAAAACACGCCTTTAAATCATCTTGCCAGAGGCATTTTTGTCGCTTAGTTGTTATATAAACACATGGTCATCCCAAAGGGGCAAGAAAACCCAACTGTTCCACCTTAATTAGATTCACAATCATGTCATAATATAATTCCACCTAATCCATTTCAGAGGAAGACAACCATTTATGATTCTCAGAGATCTGTGGGAATGCATGTGTCTATACAGAACCCCCCTGGGTTTTCTGCATACTATATTTACCAGTCCATGAGAAAGCTAATTACATTTCTGAAAGGAAGCCTTTATGAATGCATTGTACATTTTAATGTGGAGTCCTCTGCTGTCACCCCATAGTCACATGGTTCTGGGTACTTGCTGTGTACATTGTATTGTAAATTGCAGTAACGTTCTTTAGAATACAGACTGAGTATCACTCTTTGTTAGCTTGATCACATATGTGTACATTTGAGAGGAAAACCTGCTTTTAATTTTATTGGGACAGCGAGATAACACAAAGCATAGTCATCCATTATCCTGTATTAGGAGAGTATGATCTACCTCACATTTCCTAATGTTCCTTAGAAGATAAATACATTAAGTGATGTGTTAAAGAAGAATAAAAAGGGTTGTTTGTTTGTTCCTCTTGAAGATCCACCACAGTTTTGTCTAAGGGCAACATGAAGCTATTATAAGAATGCTTCCCAGGGTCACGAATCTACAAGTTTATTTAGTAATGAAATCCTTTTCTGTGGATTTTATTCTTTCACTGCAGCATGTTTTTACAAAGGCAATGTTTTCTATAAACAGAGCTGGTAATAGATGACACATTGCTGAAGCGAGCCAGAAATGTAAATGGCAAAAGGATTTCTGTTTACTTTTCTGCAGCAATCATGAAATCATAGTGACCTAACATCTCATCATTTATTTATTTATTTTTCCGGTGATCGGTTTCTTTTCTTCATCCCTGCTGCGTGTCTGTGTGCATAGAGTGTTCAGCCCTCTCTCCTTTGCTTCTCTGCGGCCACGGAAGCTGTGTTTTCACATGTCGCTCAGTGATGTAGTCTCACAGGACAAGGAGCCTTTTTAACGGGTGAGTGTTCCTGGGTCAATAAACTGTTCACCATTGGCACGGTTAGGAACCTTTGAGCATATACATAGATATCTAATCACCATTCCAATGTATGAAAAACCAGAAGGTAGCTGATTGGCAGCCCTGATTATGATTCAAGTAAAACGTAGACATATCTCCCCATGAATAACGGCACTTTGTGTCATGATTAGTGAATCTTTGCCTATGTGACTTTTTAATGCTTGACTAGACTCCCAGTCAACATTACAACTTAACTATCTGACTTCTACCTCTGAGTGCTTCGTCAGTGAGTATCTTCCACCTCACTCGCCCTACCCTTACATCCCAGAAAAACCCTATTATCTTTCATCAAGTGCTCTTCTTTCTCTGTTTTCCCCTTCCTTTCAAGAGTCCCCAGTGGCTGCTTGGGAGATAATTATGCCTATAGCTCAGGGACATGGAGTAAGCACTGGATTTGGCATGGAAAGATGCAGGAAGGCAAGCTGAAGTGCCAAGCAAGGAAGATTTGGTGCAGATATTAAGGAAAGGGAATGTGTTATGGCAATTTCTCAGTTGGCCTAATTTCTGTCAGCCTACAGGATACAACAAAGAGGCCAGAGCATAAACACCACCTTGTATTGCTCAGAGTGACTCATTCACATTTGGGATTCAGGACCCAGTGGAAGTCTTAGCACAAAGATCTGCTCTGTTGTAACAAAGCTTCCAGAAAAGGAAAACAAAACTCGTAGACATCTTGGCTCTTGCTCAGTACATAAGCAAGGTCTTTCTGGGTCTCCTTTTACAGTTTGAATTTACTATGGGAAACTGTGTTTAAAAAAGCTTAATCACAAAGTATGGAAAATGGTAGAATGCTGTTCAAATGAACAGCTAGCTAGCTCAGTTGATTGGAGTCTGTTGAAACTGATAGTCAGGGTGAACATGAATGCTGAAGGACACTGCATCCATACCTTCATCTTCTACAACTAAATTCCCATCTTCCTACTGCCGCTCGAGAGAGCACGGAATCAACATCACTCAAGTGACTGTTCTACGTCAATGCTATAGTAAGACCAGGCTGTCATATTTGGAAAAGGGTGCTTCCTTTGGAAGACCATTTTAATTTTTCCTGGACCATCTCCATTTCCCTCAAATAGCCTTTACTTTCTTCTTAAGGAAACTATAATTTCACTGTAAAATTTAATCAGTGTGGACAATCTTTGTGCCATCATCCCCCCCTTTAGCCCCAGTACAGTGTTCAAGGATACCCACTGGGTACGTGAAACCACAGGTGGGACACAAGCCTGTGGAAAAAAAGTTTTCTTCTATGTGTAACCACTTAGGATGAAATTCCACCTGTCAGAGATTAACAATCCAGACTGAGAAAATGGAATAGTGGTAACAGTATTCTGTTACAGAAGCTGTGTGAGTGTGGTCCTGTAACAGAGTTGCATCAATGTGGTCCCTCTCTTGTTCTCACTTGAAATGTCTTATTCTACTATATGCAGTTTTCTTGGCAGCCTGGAGCAACTGAACCAGGTAAGAAGGGACAACTGTAGTTGCCCTTGTTTTAGTCCTTTTTGTCATGAATCACAATGATCAGAGTGCAAATTTATTTTGTGTGTCCTTAGCTTCTCCATTAGGCCACATGTGCTACATAAAGTACCTGTGGCAATTGGGTCACTTCATTTCCTTCCTAAACCAAAGGATGAGGATGTTCTGTTGAGTGACAATAGCATACAGGCATGAGTGTGCCTCCATTGCCAGATGGGTCATTTGGAAACATCATGCAAGTATTTCCATAATGACTCATAATGTATTTTCTAGATATTTTTCTTATGCTATATGAGATTCCTGAGAAAGGACTGTTTAGAAGAGAAACACTGAACTTTTAAAGAATCTTAAACCACAACAGGACCAGATTATCACTTGCTCAGACCCTTACTATTTATTCAGGATGAGGATAACCAAAACAATCAGATCAATTGTCCCAAGTCCCAGTTGGCAACTTAAGGTAGCAAAAAATGGAACTACTGAGTGCTAATACGTTAACTATCTACTTAATTTAGCACATTCACAATTGCTCTGGATGCTACCAAATTCAGTTTCAGTATATATATATATACTGAAACTGAATTATATATATATATATATATATATATATATATATATATATATATATATATATATATACATGCCTTTTGCTGGGCATGATTTCCTTAAACAAGGAAAAATAAAACCATATTTATTAGTAGCTACTAAATGTGGCCATGAGGTGCCATCACCCACTGACTACCAGTGGTGGCAGCAGAGTGGATGCTGGGTTTACCACTTACCTAGAGAAAAGGTCCATATCCATAGTGGAGGTAGGAACATAGCTGGGTTTTAGGGGATAGAAACTGAAAATTTAAATAATTATAATATTCATTGGGATGCATCACCAGCCAGGACATTATCTGAACAAGACTGTCAACTTTATTTTTTCTCTTGAGCTATTCATTTTGGAACCCAGAAGCCTAGAGAAACACAATTCCTTCCCAGCTTCATTGGTTTGATCACTCCCTAGACAACCCAGGCCATTTGCTCTTTGTCTGTCTATGTCATTCATCATTAAGCGTTACTCTCATGATATAGGGCCATAAAGCATATCGTTTAATTGCATGTGCTTTTTAAAGTCACAACAGTGTCAGCAGCCTGTTAGTTCTGTTCTTTTCCACTCAAGGGGCCAAATCATCAAAGAATAGCTGAAGTAGTTTGTTATGACTTGCTCTAGCGCTTCAGAACCTAACCGTGAGGGAAATGACCAAGACACAGCCTTTTTTTTGTTTTCAATTAGTTTGATTTGGAAACATGTAGGAAGCTGTTGCAATAATTTCAAAACTATTTTCTCAGAAGCAATCGGGGTAAACTTTTATGGAACTCAACCAATGAACTGTGCTGAGAAATAAATGCAGGACTAGAAAATGAGGCCAGCTGAAGGGTCCAGTGGTACCAATAGCACGGCCACATAGAGTATTTTAGTATTGAACCCAGTGATTGCCCTGTGAGTCCTAGAAACAGAACCTGAGAGTGAATCGTGTCACCGCAGCGTCTAGACATGGATGAAGCCAGCCTCATGCTACACTGTCAAAGAAGAAAGGCCCTGGGTTGTCTCCAAGTCACTGTTGCTTCTCATCTGGCCAATGAAGTACACTGAGTATTCAATTAGTCAAGAAAAAAATTACCTAAATCTATAACTACACTGGCTGCTGAAGACAAGGGACATAATTGACTTCATGGTCCCATAAATGTATGTCAAGACTCAATGAAAGTGTTAGGTAACTTTATTACAGATCCAAATCAAATGAACTTGGTAAGTCCTTCAGATGCATGTATGTGTGTGTGTGTGTGTGTGTGTGTGTGTGTGTGTGTGTGTGTGTGTGTGTGTGTTTATTGCTTTTCAACAAATTATTGACCACACCCTGATGAAACACATCATACCTTAAAATCCTTGAAAAGCACCTAATTTACTGAACATCCTATCTCTGTGACAGGCATACACAGGGTGTCCACTGTGTCCCCTGGTGAGAACATGGATAACTGGAATAGGCTGCTTGCTGCCTCTGGCCAGGATCTCAAGATTGGACACAGATTTCTAACTGGGGCTTTATACCTGAATGCCTCCCAGCAGCTCCCATGGGGCTACTTTGGAAGGCTGTGGAATCTTTAGTGGTGGAAAGTGGCATGAAGGAGGCAGATCACCAAGGATGGCTCTGTTGGGAATTGTATCCCTGGCTGCATCCTGAGTTGTCATCTCTTTCTTGATCAGCAATGAAAAGAAGATCTGCCTTTCATCATACACTCTTCCCAACACTACCTTAGTGTTTCAGATATTAACTGGACCTTATAACAACAGGAGTCAATATAAATCTTTCTTCCCTTAAGCCATGCTGTCAGGTATTTTAGCCACAGCAACACAAACATAAATAATGTCCTAGTATAACAAATAACTTGAATGACAAATCTCAACAGTGGCTTCTACTGTGTGAACACTGACGTCACATGATTGTAAGGTTAAAAACCTCCAAGTCCAGTTATTCCAAATTAGGGCTACCTGAAATAATTCCTGTGCCTTGAATGTTATGGTCATCCTCTTCTATATCCTAAGCTTTCTAGGCCCAACATGTTTATTAATAACACAAGGTAATTTCATATCCTTTAAAAATTTTTATATATAGGTTCTTTATTCCTATTCTCTTTATCTCTGCTATGTGTTAGCCTGTTCTAAAGATGGGGAATAAACTTCTCAGCATGATAATCCAAGGTCCTGCATATTGAGCTCTTGATCAGACCAAGGATAGGAACAAATAGCAGCTCTGAGTGCAGTATGGATTTTGATCATAGATGTCAAGGTCACTTTAGTATAAAGGAGTATCTCACTTAAACTGAGGTAGGTGATGTGGGTAGGGTTAGAAAGAGAGAGACTTGATGTAGTTAGCCAGGAAATGAATGTGGGACAGAAATTCTCTAGACACCACTTCTCAACTCTTATTCCTGGACAAGAATCCCAGTGACACAGTGTACCCTATTATCCAGTCAAACTTAGCAAAACTCTGATATTCCTAGGCTAGGATCATGCCTCAGCATAGGTGCATTGACCAATAGCACTGGAACTGTTTATAACTGCATTAATCAGCACAAATGAAAAATATAGACTTTCACACAGAACTTCACACAGGCTTCTCTTAAACAATCAAGTTCTGGAAATAGTGGCTTTGTCTTCTTGAATGGCAGGGAAACGCCTTCCTCTGTCACAACTACAGCTGTCCAGAGCACCCCAGCCCCCACCAGTCCTTGTGAATCCTCAGTACTGGCCTTGGATATCAACTAACAATTCCCACATCATCTGCTCCATGCTACTCCTGCAGTCCACTTATGGCTCTTATAGCTTTTCAGCTTGTGTGCCAGGCTTAGTGCTACTCTAGGTTGTGAGGAAAAGAAATGCCTGGTGGCAGTTCAGCATCCTTTGGTGTTTTGTTAGGATGAGTCTTCTCTTCAGTGCTCATGTGTACATAGAGCCCACAGATACTTAATTCCCATTACTAACACACAACAAGCATCACCCTGGATACTCTTCTTAGCGTTTCTGTTTTTCTTGTTCATACTTTGCCCACATATCCACATGCAATTTCCTTATTGTTCTCAACTGAACTGCACATAATATGTTTAAACAAGACCCATAATCACATATACAAAGTGTCAGTTTTTGTAAGGAAAGGGATATGCATGAACTATAAAGGGAATAAGATTAAAAACAAAGAATTTCAAACATACTCAAGCTTCACATATTTGTACTTTGTGAATGATCCCCTCTAGCCTGTCTCGGCAAGTAAGTTCATTGAGGAATTTTTTGAGGCCAATAGCAGAGCTCACACTTGGATGTTGAAACAATTGAACTAAAGAGCATTGAATGACAAGCTACTTGGTTGAAGCCTCTCTACAGCACCTAGGGGAATTGGCATATGAAGCTGAGAAAATGACCCTACACCGTGTGCCATACTCTTCACTCTCACACTCTCATTCACCCTTCAACTGTGCATCATGCACTTGGAATTAAATGGAGAAGTATGGTGTGAGAGAAGAGGGGCTTTTCAAATTTGCATCTTTTTTTTTTTTTTTTGCTTGATTGTTAACAAAAGAAGACTAAGTGTGTGTTCTTCAAGGAGAAAGATGTTTGGCACTGGCTGAAAGCTCTTGACTCCTGACACAATGCTGGTCATGCTGAAGCTATTCTGGAAGGCTTTTGTCTTGATTCCGGTATGAAGTATTATGAGTCAGTAGGCAGCAGTAAATGGATAGCAAAAAGGAGTGGGCTGAGCTTGTGGGCAGGATGGGTTGTCTTCCCAGCAGAGCTTGGTTCAGATGAGGGCAACTTCAGCTGCAGCTCACTTGGTTACAGAATGGAGGTAACGAAAGAAAGGAATGGCCATGTCTTATTAGAGATCCTTCCAGTGGATGTAGTGGTTGGCACCCGACATCTGTTTCTACCTCTTTCCTGTGGCTTTCACTATAGTCAGAGTAGGGAATTTAAAATCTACAGTCTCTCAGTCTTTATAGCCACTATGGAAGCATCTCAAAAACTAAAAGCCTGCCTACATCATGATCCTGGTACTTTAGTTCTAGATGCATGTCTAAGGAAATGAGATAAGCACTTCAAAAATTCACCTATATGCTCGTGTTTATCACTATGCTGTTGACGGTAACCCACTGTGGGTGCACATTAGTGGGTTTATGGGTAATAGAAGTAGTGCATACGCAATAGAATGTTATTCATCCACACAAAATGATGTTCTGTCATTTGACCAGATGTGGTTGGAAATGGAGAAGTGTTATGCAAAAATGAGTCAGATAGACCCAGGAAGACAAATCATGTGCATAGCTACTAAAGTAGAGTTGATCAGAACGTGGACTGTGATCCTTAGCAGAATCTGGGAGAGGGAGAAAGCAGATAACGATAAAGCACAATTCTATAGGAGGAATAAGTTCTACTGGTAACAGCACCGGCAGGTGGGTGTCTGGGGGTTGTAAAAGGTTACTGTGTAGCTTAGGAAGAAACAAAGAAGCTGGATGCTCCAAAAAGAATGCAATGATAACACAGCTAGGTGCTGGAACCTGGGCTCTGCTCTAACTTTCCAACTCTGCAATAATATTGAGAACTCACCTATGTTATGCTTTCTAATATAAATTTGTCCTGACTTTTTGCACATAATTTATAAAGTGTTCTAAGGTCCTTAGAAATGCATCATTTGAATAAGTGGTGTTGTGTTTTGGAATTTGCTCAGAAAGTTATCGTAAAAGCATGGAAACACCCTGTGATAAAGTTATCCATTATATTATATTTAATGTAAGAAAATCATACAACTTGAATCTAAAAAGTAGAGTAATAAGGTTGATGAGATGAATTTTAAGGAGTCTTACGCAGATACTAAAAATCATGTCAAAGAGATAGTACAGATCTGTACATATGTATGGTATATGCTAAATAGTACATGATAATATATACTATACTATATATTATATATGCGATAACTGTAAAAATTGATTAAAAAACATTTTCCAGAAAAGTAATGCTCCATAACCTTATCTTTTCATTGAATAAAGGGATTTGAGCTCTGAAGTAACACCTTCAATATCAACTATGGCCTAGAGAAGAAGACACCATTGAGGTCACAGGGTATCTAACACACTAGAGCAGTGATTCTAAACTTTTCTAATGCTGTGACCCTTTAATACAGTCCTCATGTTATGGTGACCCCATAAAAATGATCTTTTTGCTACTTCATAACTGTAACTTTGCTACTGTTATTAATCATAAACATTTGTGTTTTCTCATGGCCTTAGGCAACCCCTGTGAAAGGGTTATTGGACCTCCAAAGGGGTCTTGACCCACCGGTTGAAAACCATTACACTAGATAGTGTGTCTCTTCTTTCACAATAAAGGAAGTGTCTATGGGCATCCTCTTTGTGTCTAAAGTGAGTAGGTTGCTTTACTGATTCTCAAGTGAATCTAGTCTACTATGACCCCTTACTAAGCTTCTATTTCCTACCAAGCACTTCATTGTCTCCCAAAAAGGTATGTGCTAAAGACCTGGTACTCTCTGTTCCTCTATTGGGAAGTAGTGGAAACATTAAATGCTGAGGTCTAGTGGGAGAACTTTAGACCTGGTCAAAGAGCATGGCCCCCTGTTGCCTTTCTTTGCTCCTTGGCCATTCATGCACCTACACCCCCCCCCCCCACACACACACACACACGCTACCTACCAAAAGCAACAGAACCAACAGATCCTGTACTGGAGTATCTTAAAACTAATCCTTTCTCAGCATGAACTGGTCACCTTAAGAAATTGCTGTAGTTATAGAAAGTTGATAGCCTCACTTATGACAGGCTGAGATCATTTCTAATGCAACGATTTCACCAGTAAATGAAAATGGATTCAGAAATTCTGCCAGCATCCTAAATCCTATCACTAAAAGCAGGAGATAATAGTAACAATATCCCTTTACACAGACATATTCTGTTTACACATTTTATTAGCATATATTAATTATACATAATAGTAGGTTCCATTATAGCAAGTTGATATATTACATATTTTGATCATATTTATACTTCCTCCCATTACCCTTTCTTCTCACTCCCAATGTCACTGATTCCCTTTGTCTTTCCAACTAGCCCCCTTATTACTCCTCTTTCTCTTTTCATAGCCTTTGTTTTTTGATGACCCAGAAAGTTTCATTAGGACCGATTATCAGAATTTGAATGAGGAGTTGCCCAGGACCTTGGGCAACTTAACACTAGCTACACCACCAAAGAACATGTTTTTCTGGGGCCTCCAAGGTAAAAGCATTTTCCCCAAGCCTGAACTTCTAAGTTCCATCAGAAACCCACAAGGTGGAAGAGAACTGATGTTTAAAGGTTGTCCTCTGACCTCTGCTGTGTTCATCCCTTAGCACAGTGAATACACGAAACTTTACAACCCAAGAAAATGTTTTTTCCTTTCCTGTTAATCATTAACTACATACAAATCCTCAGGTAGAGGAAAGGCCTTTGAGGACCAATCTTGTATAGATCTTATACAGATAATCACAGATGTTACGAATTCGAGTGTGCAATTGCCACATCTTGCCCAGAAATCAGCATTCCACAAAAACTCCCAGCTTCCTCTTTATCTTGCCTTCTTTGCTGGCCTCCTGTGCCACTGTTCTCCAAGCCTTGTAGAAGTGACACAGATGGCCAACTTATGATGGAGCATGCCACACAAACATCTGGGATGCCTTTGTCAGCACCTTCACTTTTTCTTATGTGCATTTTTTCGTCCCTAAGGTCATGTTACTTAGAAGCTGTGGTTACTTTGATTAACACTCCATTTTTTTCATAAAGGAAGAGTAATGAACCACTGAAGCTATGGTATTCTAATGCAGGTGAAGGGCTAAATGGCAACACAAAGGTTTTCTTGGCCCTAGGCATCCCAGTACAGAATATTTGCTGTCACCCTGTCATTGGGTAATTAATCCCAGAACATCAGTACTGTGGTCTGCTTTGGGGACACTAAACATCTTAGTTTTGCTTCCATTTAACTGAGCAGCAGCACACACTCATGTCTTTCTGGGTGTTTGTTTGTTTGTTTGCTTGTTTAACTGTGGAAGTGCTGACTTGCCTACCATGATAAGTCACAACGAACCCTTTGTCCCTTAATTAGCTTTTGTCAGAATTTTAGCTCAGCAACAGGAAGAAAAATTAAGACAAAAATACAGGTGGATGGTATAGAATATATGTTATATAGGTTTTATAGCATTTCAGAAGCTCATGAGATCCCATGAATTTTCATGTAAGTCTCTGTGAAGAAGGAATTTAAGCTAAGTTTTAAACTTAGAATATTATGCACAGACAAAGGGGAGGAGTCAGGGAATAAATGCAAACTAATAGTTCATTGTGGAGGGAAGAGCTTAGACATAGTCCATTGAAGATGATACACAGACTAATAGTAAACAGAGGCTGCCAGACATGGTGGCATACTCCTGTACTCCTGGTACTCAGGAAGAGGAAGAAGCAGGGAGATTTCTGCCTCATCAAGGTCAGCCTAATCTTTTAGTAAGTTCCAAGCCAGCTAGGGCTACACAGAAAGAACTCTTAAGAAATAAGAAGCAATAGCTCCGTGTTTCAGAATTATTTTATCCTAGGAATATTGTACAGAATTGTAGCTGACATAGGATCAAATATCCACCTCTGGTCTCTGGTGTTTCTCTGAGTCTAGGAAGAGATAAAAAATAATGTGTGTAAATGGCCATAATTACAGTAAAGGTTAGTGCTGATGAAGTGGCCACAAGGGGTATTAGGATAACGAAGGACGAAGTGGTACTCCCTGGTTCCCTCTTCTGGGCCTACCTTGCTAACTGCTGGGGTAAAAAGCGGGAGCAGATGAATCCTATGCTGACTGTGGTTCCCTCTTTGGCTGATTTTCCTTTTGACCTTTTGGGGTCTGGGCTGTTACCAAGACTCCATTTGTACACCCCACCTTCATCTCTCCTGACTTCCCACTCAGTGTTTCCACAGCAGATTAATGACAGCTAATAATATCTGATATATCTGGACATTGCCACATAATGAGTTGTGGTCCCACTGGGTCCCAGAAGTGTCACCACTAACAAATTCACCAGACCTGCGTGTAATTAGCATGTAAAGGGAGTGATCGTACAGTAAATCTGTGGGGAAGATGGATAGCCCAGGAGAGGAGAAGGGAGGGGCACTTCCTCCACATCATGCTTCACTAAATACAGTTTGCTTGCAAGAACATTTTCCTGATAACAAACTGTGGACAAGCCACCTTAACAGTAACATTTTTCCATCCATGGCTGATAGGCAGAATTTCATTATGTCACTGCTAATGTTTCTGTATTTCTGCAAAATGTCACCATATGTAAATCAAGAGAGGTTAGAGTCCCTTACAGTTTTTCTTTAAAGATGCATGTTCCTCTCTTCCCAGTGTGCCTGCTACTCACTTCTCCCCCTGAACTCAGTGAAAAGCCCCACAGAAACTTTGCCTGCCCTTGCTGAAGCTAAGTGATACTACCCAGGAAACTACAAAGGAGATGCGTAACACCAGACACAACTCAAAAGAGAAAAGGAATCCACAAACCACAGTGCCCCTAGTGTAATTACCAGCTGGGAGATGAATTTTGCACATAATCCTGCAGATTTAAACCAACATGGTAATTTTAGAATTTGTCTCACACAATCAGAGCAAAGATGGGAACGCTTCTCATTACATTAAGCAGGGCATGAGAGCTTTGCCCTTGACTCTTCAAAACCGAACTGATACACAAGTCCACACTGGTGTAAGGAAAGCTCAGTGAAAGCAAGACAGACAGATGGGTGAATGGAGGTGGGGAGGGACGGAGGGGGGAAATAAAACAAACAAACAAACAAATAAACAGAAAAAGAATATGTAAATAAGCCTTTAAGGGACACACTTCTGGAACTGAGGTCAACCATTTCCCTGTAAATAAACTATTGAAATATTGTGTGTTGGGAGGATGGGCAGCATGAATGAAGCCAGGTGTCAGTCTCTTGTTTCACACCCTGCAATTCTCAGAGTATCTATAGTGATTGGGAAAGTCATTCCTCAAAGCCAGGGTTTGGGAAGACAGTCCCAGCTGCTCAGAACAATATAATAAGCAATCAGACTTGCACCCTGATAATTATTCTCACAGATGATCAATAAGGACCCTGAAGGCATAGCCTTCTTTGCCCTCAGTTCTCTGTACTCAGGCTCTGCCCACCCGCACCCCCCCCCCCAGCGACCCTGAAATCCACCCTGAGTGACCTCCTGAGCAGTCAATCTCAGAACTTCGTTCTGACCACACCGTTCCATCACTCACCACTTTCCCTTTCACACTCACTTTCTACCTGCAGATTTCCAAATGTTCCTCTCTAAGTCAGAGCATCTTCCCGAACCCAACACCTATGCAACCAGTAGTATACTTAGCATCCTTTCCTAAAAGGTTCGACGTCTTCCCAACCTTGACATGCCTACAATTAGATGTCCATGTCATTCACCACAGTCTCAACCTTTCACGTGTCGTCCTGTGTTGAGAGTTAGGATGGTTTTACAAACCGTCATTTGTCCAAAGCCGTTCTAGGTGCCATCCTCTCCCACCTTCAACTTTAGTCCACCAGTAAGTTTTCCTTGTTGTCTTTAACATCTGTCCCTTTCTGTGGCCATCTACCAGCTTCTCTTCATTTTTCTTCCATATTATTGAGCGCAGGCCGCAGTTCCCATACACAAACTTTAACTTTACCAGTCTTCTTTAACCAGAATGGCCTTGTTGAAATTGCAGATGTAACTTCTTTCTGGACTCTGAGCCCTCAGTGGCTCCTGCTTGCTTAAATAACCAGGTCCAAATTCTTAAATAATGTGTGTCTGGTGCTAGGAGTGAAACCCAAGGCCCCACTCACGCTGACTAGTCTCTTCTACCAAGTTAGACCTGCAGCCCTCTATTTAGTTTCTATTTTAAGATAGAGTCTCATTAAGTTTCTAGGGCTGCCCTCAAATTCACTGCATCTCCTATGGACCCAGAACTTGTGATCCTACTGCCTCAGCCTCCTGAGTGGCTGGCACGATAGTCTTGCGTCACCAGGCCCAGATGTTAAGTGTGTTAGAACAGTGCATGCATGTCTTTGGTCGCCTCTCATGTTTTTATTTTTTCTTAGACAAGCAGAAATGCCTTAGAGAATGATATAGACTAAGTCCTTCTTACCCATTACCTTGGTTCTCCTAGAATATAATGTATATACCTACACAGACAACTTCCATAGTGAAGAGTCCCAGATAGAATCACCTGCTAGTGAAGCTGAACACCCTCTTCAGACTCCTCCCAATCTTAAGTATACTCTTGGAATAGAACCTCCCCACCCCCTGTGGTTCATAGTGATTTCTCCCTTAATTCCGTATGGTAATTAAGGGATATCCCGACACTTGCAAAAACAAAGATAACCAGTAGTATATAGGTATAAATAATTCTTATACCAAGAAGAGCAGGAACAAATTATCACCAGGAAGTATATCTTCTTATATTAACTGGCCAGAAAGTGAAGTAAAAGAGAAGAAACCAGGGTCCTTATAAATACTTCAACAGCATGCCACTTGTAAAATACCCTCCTCCTCCTCAGCTCCACCTGTTGAAGTTTCCCACTGTCTGGTATTGCCAAGGTGAAAACCAGGTCTTTCTTTATGTTTTTTTGGAAAACCCGAACCGTGGAAGTATACAATGAGCAAGCACTCCCATGGCTAAGCACACTTATTGGTAATGGTTATTGCATCCTCATCGCATATGAGGCCTTTCTTGAACTAATTCCTGTAATCCTCTCAGCTGTTCAAGTCAGGTTCTTTATCATGTTATGTAGGTAAGGTCATTCTAACTTTTATTTGCTAAGGGTCTTTGATAAAGGCACATAACTAGAGAGTGACAGAAATGAATTAGCACCTGAGTGCCACTCATTCTAGTGTCTGTGTTCTAGACCATTCTACCAATGGTTTTCAGCTCCTCTGACTCAACACTTTATTTAACAACAGACATGTTCTCTGGTAATACCATCCTGAAATGAAAACTTGGAGTAATAGAAACTGTAAATGCTGATCTTTATATTCACAGATTAGTGCATGTCTCAACCCTCATTAGATAATTTTCTATTCCCAATAGATGGCTATTAATACAGAGACCCACAACTAGTCAATGCACAGAGGACAAGAGTCTGAGGAATACTCAACCCTACATATAACATCTGCACCATATTATTTCCTCAAAAGGCTCAGGGATCATTGCAGGAGAAGAGGTGGAAAGATTATAAGAACCAGAGGTAGTGGATAACAACAGCAAAATTGTGTTTTCTGGGCATGAGAGGTCTGTTGCCCACGAGAACTCAGAGCAGCTGTAACAACATATGGAATCCCTGGGTAAGATCAAGACTGAGAAAGTCCAAGCCTGGATGAGAGTGGGAGCCACAGGTCCCACACCTAGCTGAGAAGATATTGGCAATTGATGGCTACTGGGAAAGGGGGACTCGTTTTTCTTCACAGATGCAGCCCCTGAGAGGCTACCCATACTTTATTAGATGGTCCAATACACATGCATGTTCAGGCAGCACTAAGTGGACTTGGCAGGTTAAAAAAAAAGAAGAAAAGCATATGAAGACATGAAGTTAGAAGAGGTACAGTAGGGAAGTGGGGTATAGAAGGAATCAAAAGGGAGGAATTAAGAGGATAGATCTGATAATTTACTCTTCAAAATATAAAAACCAAAAAAATTAAAAATAGTGTAAACAAGGAATAGGAAATAATTTATAATACAATCATTTTCTTTTTATTCTGTAAATGCTCTGACACAGTTCTAGACGATCTAACCCAGAAGTCAGATGTTTACAGGCAAAACTTTCTGAATGCTTCTGCTCTCCGGTGTGGGATGGAAGGGCTCGTCTAGTGCCTGTGTAGTGAGGATCTAATCCAGAAAGAAAGTAACTTTTAAAATCCTTACCAAGTCCTAATAGTTTTCCAGGTCAAAAAAAGTGGCCTTTTTTCTCAGTAGGTGACAGTTGTGCATCTAAAAAATAAAATGGAATTTAAAACAGAGCAAAAATGATAAAGACAAAAAGGCTCCCAAGGCCCCACCTCTGTCTGCAGAAGCAAAGATTGATGCTCTTGGGATAGTCACTTCCTCAGAGGTGCGTCCTGAGGTAGGGTGTCTATGCCCTGGGGTCATATCCTTTCCTATGTACATCCAGACAGTGCTATTTGGACTCAGTGGGTTATCTAAAAGAAAGAGAAGGAGAGAGGGAGAGAGGGTGGGGGAGAGTAAACAAAGAAGAAAATGAAGTTGGGAAGGGGGTTTGGGGAACAGGGCAAGTGAGGGGTAGATATGATCAATACATTGAATTGAAGTATGAAATTTATAAAAACTAAAGTTAAAATATTTTTCAAATGTTTTGTTCATCAGATGCTTCTGACATGAGGATGTGGGCTCAGATAAAGAGTTTCACAGGCATGAATTCTCACAAGGGGTCTCAAGAGAAGACAGAGCCACATTCGACAGTAACAGCTGCATCTGCCACTTCCTGTTTCTGACCCTTTCATGTTCCCATCCCTTCTATCTCCTTGGCAATAACTGACTGCTCAACAAGGGTCCTAAGTGTCCTAAGAGCCAGGAGGTCTCATAGTCACTCTCCTTTGTACTCTGAGAGCATACGTCCCTCTGGATAAACAGGATCCAGTGCTTACTTCAGGCTTATTTACCATGAACGAAATGCAAAAGTGTGTCACTCTAACCAAGCAATGTTCATCCACTGTACCAAGGGAAGGAACAAGAGATTTCAGTTCAGTAGAAACTCTCCACTGCAAAGCGAATCCTCTCAAGGGGACACGGTTCAGTGGGTAAAATGTCATTCTGCAAGTGTGAGGACTTGAGTTTCATCCTCACAACCTATGTAAGAAAGCCAGGTATGGTGGTGTCAGGAGGCAGAGATGGGAAGATCCCTGGGACAAGCTGGCCAGCCAGCCTCAACTACTTGGTGAGTTCCAGGCCAATGATAGACCCTGTCCTCGAAACACAGATTAGTAGATCCTGAGGAATGACACGAGGTTAGTTAGTCTCTGGCTTCCACTAGTGCATACACACGTGTGCCTGTATAATCTCTTTTTCTCTGTCACACGCATGCACGCACACCGTAGATCTCATTCAGAGACCATCTGGACCCACAAACTCCTTAGAAGAGAGTTGCTAATGTGTGATCATGCCCTCCCTCCTCTGCCCACTCCGGCTCTGGAGTCACTATCTTGTTTTCTATTTTGTGAAATAACTTTTTAGGGTCTACATATAAGTGAGAACAAATAGAATTTGCTTTTCTCTAATTGACTTATTTCATGTAACATAATGAGCTCCAATTCTATCCAGGTTATGGAAAAGGACAGAGTCATATTCTTTTTTTAATAGCTGGATACTAGCCTATTGTATATGCCGCATAGTCTTCTCTCTCAGTGGACAGGTGCTTAGGCTGACTCAGTATCTCGGGTTTGATGCACAGCACTGCAGTGAGGGTGCAGACCTCATCAGCATGCCAACTTCAGTGTCTTTAGATAGATAAGGAGTACTGGCTTTCTGGGTTGCATTACAGTTCTCGTCTAGATGTTGAGGAATCGACATAATTTTCACCATAGTTATATTTGTTTAAACTCCCAGGACCAGTATGTGATAATCTTTACCTTTCAACGTCTTCAGCATGTGTATTAGGTGTTTTGTTTTTCTTTTTATGACTGCTCTAAGGTGTGATGATTTTTTTTTATGGTTTTGATGGCTATTTTCCTAAATATTGGTGATGCTGACGTTTTCTGATATGGTTGTTGGCCATTTGTATGTCCCTTTTAGAAACCTTTTGTGTTTGTTAATCACATGTTCTTTATTAAACAAGTCAACTGCATACATTTCTCCCTTTGCATAGAACCTGTCTTCATTCGGTCCATTAATTCCTTTTTTCCTTTTTTTAATGGAAGCATGTCAGCTCACAGTCATCCCATATGTCTACTTTGCTTTTGATGCAGGGGTTATATGGAAGAAGCTGTACTCTTTCTCTCGACTATGCTAACTCAATTAAACTCAATAATCATCAATTGTATGTGAATTACGAATTTATTTCACCAAAGATAAACAGAAAAAAAGATTTTTCTGGTGATGAATCTCAAAACTGATAATGATAAAGATGCTGGTTAGCCAGGCACAAACTCACAACTGCCTGACAGTCACCTCTGAGGAATCAGGTAATCAATTTCAAATCCTAAGATTAATAAGTTTATAATTGGGAGCCAAAAATTGTAACATTGTTCCAATTTTAGGGCTTTGAAAAATATTGTTATAAGGATTTTAGAAACACAGCAAAAACATCTATTAAGAAATACTGACATCATTCAGATTCCAAATTATCTGTAACTGATGATGAGAAACACATATACATAAGAAAAAGCAAAGTGCAAACAGTGGGTGAGAGCATATATTTCCACAGTAGTATGGAAAATCCAGTCTTTTGAACATCTACTGTCTCTCTTCTCTGTTCATGCTTTCAAATTGGCATTCAGTTCAGAGGAAGGTTTAGAAACTGGTGTTATTTGACTTTTCAGGCCTAGAAAGCAATAAAAAAAATCATTATTTATCCCATGGAATACAATGAAACAGAACTAGGGTAGAAATCACACTTTTACACCAAAATCTGTGCTCAAAAAAAGTTAGACAGTTTTGTAGTAGAAGTTATCCTGTGTCCACCCAGCTCCTGCAGCCACTCAGACCCAAGTAAACACACAGAGACTTATAGTACTTATAAGCTGTATGGCCGTGGCAGGCTTCTTGCTATCTAGATCTTACATCTTAAATTAACCCATTTCTATTAATCTATAAGTTGCCATGTGGCTTGTGACTTACTGGTACTTTACATCTTCTCATGGTGGCGGCGGCTGTCAGCATCTCCTGACTCAGCCTTCCACTTCCCAGAATTCTCCTCTCTCTTTGTCTCGCCTATATTTCTTGCCTGGCTACTGGCCAATCAGCACTTTATTTATTAACCAATCAGAGCAACACATTCACAGCACTTCCCCTTTTCTTTTTTTTTTCAAAAAGGAAGGTTTTAACTTTAACATGCAAAATTACATATAACAAAACAATTATCAAGCAAGAATTATGGTTACAATATCTAGTCAATTTATATTGGGTAAATTAAAGAAAACATTTTATCTATCCTATATTTGTAAGTCTAAAGTTTCATATCTAACTTACCTTTTACATAACTAAGGAAATTATAACTATCTAGTCTTTAACTACATCAAAGACCTCAGAAGGATATACTATTACCTGAGAAATGAGAGAAGGATGCAAGCAACTTTTGGGAGTCTTGCGAGAGTAGACAGAGACAGCTAGTAGCCTGGACAGTCATCCAAAGTTACTTTGTGAAGTTGGGGCATCTGTCTTCAACCCACAGGCCTAGAGTCTCTCAGTCACTTCTCTGTGCCTGTAGAATGTCTGGCAGTTTCCTCTGTGAAGCAGGAACCTGAAGGACCATTTTGCCAACAAAGTTCAGTGGTCACCTTCCTATAGGTTCTGTATGTCCAGTCGATCAAGCAGTCCAGGCAAGAACAGTTTCTTGCCCAAATGGCTATTTTTGCCAAGAAGAAGATAAATTCCATATAGAATGTCTTCATTAACTCTTGGTAAAAAGAAGAATTGAAAGACAGAAGTGAGGATACTAACATGGCCTAAGCACTTGGGATATGTGTAGGAAAATACCATAGGGCCAGTTGCTGTTTTCTGTGCGGACCATGATGATGGCCTCACAGGAACCATACAGTTGTTCCTGTTTTATTCCATGACTTCCCCGTGCTTAGACAGCTATTGCCAATTTCTTCCAAGTTGCAGAAATCCTCTCTGTTATCAAACAAAGATCCTTTAACAAATCCTTTTATGCTCAAGAGAAAAACTCATGGGAAAATTATGCGTTAAAAAGTGCAACTTGCATTCTACAGACATTGTGACTCTCTGATTATCAGACCTCACAGAATATGAGAAAGAAGCAAATTCTTTGGAAAAAAAAACTTTGGGATGGCTATGCCATCACATGGCCCTTAAAATATAAATGCACACAAAGCGGGTCTTTCTTCTGGCAAAAGCCACACATAAGAAATCGATGGATGAAAATTTAGTTGGAATGTGATCTCACAGTGAAGACATCTTCCTTTTTATCTCTAGTTTATGATTTTTGCAAACAAAATGCACCATTTCACAACAGGAAGCCACCGGGGATAACAAGGAACAGGAAATATGTTCAAACGAATTAAACTTGTTTCATGTGCTTTGACTTGCACATTTTTGTTTTTTCCTCTTGAAATACACAGTCTTTGTTTATAGCTGCCACAGAGAAGGGGGAAAAATGAGTGCCTGGTGCACATGAGAGATCCATCATATATTTACCTGGAGGAAATTAAAATGATACATACTGTAGTAAGTCAAATGGAATGTTGAACAATTATTCAGAAAATCTGATTGGCCAAGGTACAGGGAATCATTCCTCAGACATTCCAGTCTTCAAGATTTGCTACCCACAGAGATGTGAAAAACTCCCTTGCCTGTTGAACCCCCATGGGAGGTCCCTGCAGTTCTGCTCATTTCCTCATGTTCTGGCTCTGCATAAAGGAACTGGGGTGGCAAGAAACATGCATCACCAAAGCACCACGGGAGAGTATCAGTGTTCTCACTAATAAGAATAAATGGAACCTGGGCATCCATAAACAAAGCATGAAAGGCTTTTAATTTGTTTTCTCAGTTTTTAAAATCAACTGTAAGTTATTAAGGCATTTTCTTGGGATTAATCACTAGCTCCTTTGATTCCAACAAAGTTTATCCAGTCATTATTCACAAAACATTTCTCCTCCTGGCAATCACTGATGAACAGACTCAATGTGAATGAACACTTTCTCTTGCTCTTTCAGGGTCCTGCTACAAAGACACAAATCTTACCACAGAATTAGAAAACAAAAAGAAAATTAAAACAAAACAGAGAAGGAACTTAGCACCCCATGGGATGGAGAGGTATATAATGTATTTTATATATACATATAAAAACCAATTAGAAGTTAAATACAATTATCCACATAAACTCTCTATTAAGAAACTTGCAGAGTTTAGAAGTAACTACAATTCCAACATTTTATGAAGAGGGGGTTTGTAGCTGCAACAAACCCAGGGCCTTCTGCTTTACTAGTTGGTAGATGACGTCCAGGGAAACAAAGGGGCCATGCCAATTTTTCTTGACTATCTACTCACTGGTAAACATTAGATATCACCTAGAAAAAATGCATATGAATTTTTGACTCACCAAAATACAGGTACACTGAAAGAATAATATTAATTTCAAATACAATTAAGTATGGATTTTAATGAGGATATTCCAAACTTGGTGAAATGACATTAGACATTTGGATTAAAGGCTGATATTTCTAAATGATAATTGCACTTGTTAATTTTTCTACTTAGAAACATCTAGACTAGGGAAACTACTGATGTATTTTACATAATTTTTCATGTATATTTATTGGAGGTTAAAGAATGCATATTGATATTCTTTCTCTGGTAGGCTAATGGAATAAACATTTTGGGTGTTGGGAATATCTAAGATAAACTAGTATAAAGTAATTCATTTTGGAATCTGTGATTTTCCTCAAACACTATAAACTTTCTGTTGTTTTGAGCTTTTTCCTTCTGGACAAAAGCATTTGGATTCAAACACAAGTTTGTGCAAGATGTCAGACACTAAGGGTAGTAGATAAGAGAGGTGAGGTCACATGCTGGTTACTTTCTATAAACTGTTCCTAGAACTAGAATTTTTTTAAAGAAGGTATTTTTAATTTGTATGTGTGACTGTGTGTATGTATGTATGTGCACCATGTGTGTGCTGAAGGCCTTCTGAGACCAGAAGATGGCATTTTTAACTTCTGGAACTGGAGTTACAGATGGTTGTGAGCCACCCAGTGGGTTTGGGGAGTGGATTGTCTAGGACTTCTGAAAGAGTAGCAAGTGCTTTTAACTGCGGAACCATCTCTTTAGCCTCCTAAGGGTTTATATATTTATTTTTATATGTATATGTGTGTGTGCCTGAGTGTATGTATATATGCTATATATGTGCAGGTATCCATGGAGTCCAGAAGAGGGCATCATCAGATCCCTTTGAGCTAGAGTTACAAACATTACGAGCTGCCTGGTGTAGGTGCTGGGAACTAAGCTCAGGTCTTCTGCAAGAGCAGCGAGCAATCTTAACCACTGTGCCATCTCTCTAGCCCCTAAAACTAACACTGTCAAAAAGGTGTTCTATTTTTTTCAATGTCCAGGATTAGCATATTCAGGGGAAGAAAACCAAGATCTACTCTTGTGGCTTCAGGGAGAGGGTGGCAAAGAAGGAAGTGTATTTTCTAGCAAAACCCAAGATTTGGTAGATCAATTATGTGCTACTTGACCAGGCTGCCTTGATTTCAGTTATTGGTTGGAAAAAAACAGATAACTGAAACTAACACTAAAAGTGGCTGACAGTAGTAGCTTGGACTTGTTCTTAAGTTTTTCTAACATTCCCTTATGCAATTTAAAGTATTCACATTCCCATCTTTCTGAAAAAAGGTATTTAAAGCCTTGTCCCACAGTATTGAATCCAGTGAAGGGTGAATAGCCCCAGAACACAAACTGGCTGTGCTCTTTCCCTGAAATCTCACTAAACCAAGCCCCTTATCAGGCCTTCAGCAAGATAATAGCATAGGACATAGATTTCTACTAACTCTCTTCAAACTGTAGAAGAAAGGAGGAATTGAATTGCAATTGCTTAAGAAAGATAAGAGCTATCTGACTTTTTGTTTTTGAAGAAAAGTTGAAGTTGTCAATTGGCAAGGTTGTACAAGACGAAAATAATAAACTCATAATGGTCATGCAAGCTGAGAAGAAAGGAGCAACTGCTCCATCTATGGCTAAAGGTTTGTCCAGCTTCTCTGCTGCGTCTTCTTCTTTTTTTTTTTTTCCTTTTGGTCAAAGGACCCATCTCTATCTAACTTCCAAACTTCCAATAGAACAGGATTTGTGTCTTCTTCACAAATCTAGGACAGTTCTTAGCCTCAGCTGGTTGCCATGGTTTTTGTTTGTTTATTTGTTTTGTTTTGTGGTTTTGTTGTTGTTTGTTTGGTTTTAGCTCATTTGGAGTACCGTAACAAAATACTACTGGCAGAGTGTCCACGAACTGGAATAGATGACCTATAGATACATAGCCTGGGACAGCGGAGACAAAGGCTTTGAAGACTTTACTGTTTGATGAAGGCACATTTCTTGGTCCAGAGAGGGCAACTTTTACTGAATAGTCACTTGACAGAAAGAGTCAGAGCGGTCATCTGGAGATACTAGCTCAATTTGTAGGTCTGGGCTCCACCCTTGTGTCCCGATTGCCTCCCAGTGACTTCAGCTTCTAATTCTAGTAAACAGAAATTTGGGACAAGGACAATGTACAAACAATTCAACTGTATCATCTTAATTCTCTGTGTCATTTATGTTCGTTGCTTTGACATACTTGCTAGTATGCCCTGGATCTATCTAGGATTTCTCACCTAAATGTTCAAACATCTTTCCTGAACATTTACTGACTTGCATGTGCAACAAGTTACCTCCCTAAAGTATAGGTATTGCTATGACATGAAGATTTGTTCTTTACCCAGAATAGTGTTGAACAAAAGAGAGACTGCCTAAGATCAAGAGGAAAACTTGTTTACCCAGATGGCTTGGCCTAGACATCAGAGTTCCTAAGTCAATAGGTCTGAGAGGAGACCTAAAACCTTACAAATGGTGCCAATGGTCCCAACACCATCCCTGGAGAATCATTCACTGAGAAAAATTCAGCCTAATCCCTAACTTTATTTTAAATTTCAAGCTTCAGCCATCACTGAGTCAACTTATGATCAACATAATAGAATCTAGAGGTATACATTCCATGTGTGTAATAGCAGAGGAGAGGCAATTCTATCAAACAACTTAATACTATGATGTCTTTCATTTAGAGAGCTTCAGAGGCAGGTGTCTAGCTCTGAGCCCTTAACCCTACTTCTAGCTCCTAAGTCCTGCATTGTAGTAGAATATTTTAAGGTGTGTTACTTTTGTTCAAGTCTGTGAAGCCGAGTTACTGTGCCTGTGTAAAAGACCTGTTAGTCTGATTAAAAAAAAAACAAAAAACAAAAACAAACCAAAAAAAATGGACCAATATCAAGGCAGGAGAAAGAACAGGTGGGGCTAGCAGGTAGAGAGTATATATAGAAGGGGAAAACTGGAGAGAGATCTAAGATCTAGCAGCCAGAGGAGGAAGATGACTCCAGGGGCCAGCCACCTAGCTACACAGCAAGCCACGGAGTAAGAGTAAGATTTATAGAAGTTAGAGAATGGGAAAAACCCAGAGGCAAAAGGTAGATGGGATAAATTAAGATAAGGAAAGCTGGCTAGAAACTAAACCAAGCTAAGGCCAGACATTCATAATTAACAATAAGCCTCCATGTGTGATTTATTTGGGGGCTGGGTGGCAGGCATCCCCAAAAGCAAAAACAACAACAATATATTGGTGTTCCAATGTGGGCCCTTATTTCTATGCAGGACTTAAGAAAGCTGAGTTTAAAAAAAAAAAAAAGGAATACAGCTCCTTTAAGAGTTTTGGCTAGACCATTTCTGCTGGTCATTGAGCCTTGAGCAGCTAGTACATTAAGTAGGAACAAAAAACTAAGTAAAAACACCTGCCACAGTGCAAGCATTGGCATTCTAGAGCTTTTGGAAGGTTGAATACAGTTCCTGGTCAGACAAACCTCCAAACAGCTGCGAGTTTCATGCTTGACTTTCAAGACCCGAGAAGTGGGCAAAGCCAGCCAAGAGAGCCACTGAGAGAATCCAGGTATACCTGAGCAGATTAAAAGTTTGCTCATTTCCCATGAATTGCTCAACATCCTTAGTCATCAGGGAAATGCAAATCAGAACAACTCTGAGATGCCATCTTACACCTATCAGAGTGGCTAAGATCAAAAACACTGAAGACAGCTTATGTTGGAGAGGATGTGGAGCAAGGGGAAAACTCCTCCACTGTTGGTGGGAATGCAAACTTGTACAGCCATTCTGGAAATCAGTATGGCAGTTTCTCAGAAAATTGGGAATAAGTCTTCCTCAAGACCCAGCTATACCACTCTTGGGCATATACCCAAGGAATGCTCAATCTCACCACAAGGACACATGCTCAACTATGTTCATATCAGCATTATTCATAATAGCAAGAACCTGGAAACAACCTAGATGCCCCTCAACTGAAGAATGGATAAAGAAAATATGGCACATATACACAATGGAGTACTATTCAGCAGTAAAAACCAATGATATCATGTAATTTGCAGGCAAATGGATGGAACTGGAAAATATCATCTTGAGTTAGGTAACCCAGACTCAGAGGACAAACATAGTATGTACTCACTCATAAATGGATACTAAATATGAGGAAGGCATGGCCAGACTACAACCCACAACTCCAGAGAGGGTAGCTAACAGGGAAAGACCCTAGAAAGGACACATGGATGACCCTGCGAAGAAGTAGATGAGATCTACATGAGTGGACTGGGTGTGTGGGGGGTGGCAGAGGGCGAGGAGTGGGGGATGAGAACATAGGGAAATGGAAGGGTCAAGCTGGAACAGGGACAGAGTGGGAAGGCAGGGAGGGAGATACTATGATAGATGAGGACATCATGGGAATAGGAAGAGGCAGGGTGCTGGGGAGGCTCTCAGGAATCCACAAGGATGACCCCACCTTGGTGTGCTGGCAGTGGTCCAGAGGGTGCCTAGACTGGTCTACTCCGGTGACCAGTCTAGCGAATAACCTAGCTGTCATCATAGAGCCTTTGTCCAGTGACTGATGGAGTCAGATGCAGAGATCCATGGCCAGGCACCAGGCTGAGCTCCAGGAATCCCATTGATGAGAGAGAAGAGGGATTCTGCAGGTGAGGGACGTCGAGATCATGATAGGAGGATGTGCAGAGATGACCGGCCACACTAGTGGAAGCCCATGAACTGTGGACTGGTGGCTGTGGAGCCTCCATGGGACTGGACTAGGCCCTCTGAATATGGAAGATGGTTGTTTGGCTCAAACTGTTTGGGGGGCAACCAGGCAGGGGGATCGGGATCTGTCCCTGGTGCATGGGCAGGCTTCTGGGAATCCGGTGCCTGTGGTGTGACACCTTGCATAACCTTGGTGCAGTGGGAAGGGCCTTGGACCTGCCTAGGCTCAGTGTGCCAGGCTCTGCTGACTCCCCATGGGAGACATTGATTTAGGGGATATGGGGATGTGGGGTGACTTGGGAGAGAGGGATGTGGAGTGGGAGGAGGGAGGAGGGGGGATCTGTGGTTGGTATGTGTGGTGGTATTGTGTTCCCCGAAATATTTTGCACCCTAATAAACTTATCTGGGGTCAGAGACAGAACAGCCACAATATTAAACATAGAGGATAGGCAGTGGTAGCACACGCCTTTAATCCTAGCATTCCAGAGGCAGAAATCCATGTGTTCAAGGATACAGCCAACCATGGTGACTCACGCCTTTAATCCCAGAAAGTGAGGCTTTAATCCCAGGGAGTGATAGAAGAAAGTAGAAAGGTATATAAGGCATGAAGACCAGGAACTAGAAGCATGTCTGGTTAAGCTTTCAGGTTTACAAGCAGCAGTTCAGCTGAGATTCATTCTGGATGAGGACTCAGAGGCATCCAGTCTGAGGAAACAGGATCTGCTGAGGAATTGGCAAGGTGAGGTAGCTGTGGCTTGTTCTGCTTCTCTGATCTTCCAGCATTCACCCCAATAACTGGCCTCAGGTTTGATTTTATTAATAAGACCTTCTAACAATTCCTGCTACAGGTATCTGGAGTGAGTAGAAAATTTCTTAATAAAGAAAAATTTAAAAAAATAAAAGTTTGCTCATGTGGCCAAAAACAGACTACAGATATGCAATAAAGGATGTCTAGACAAAAAAAAAAAACTCTAAACAGGTTACAGTGTGTTTAACAATGTGAGTAGGCTTAAAAAAGAAAGAAAAAGATATGGACAGTTATAGAAATAAATAAATTGTTCAAAAAACGGTTTTTAAAGAGAGAGTAAAAGTAATATAAAAGAAAAAAGCCACTTAAGATGAGAAATACACAGATCCTGTATGTTATTGTGTTAGTTTTGAATTTTTTTGATTGCGGAAAAGCAAAGAACAGCTGCAAAGAGACCTGGAATTGAAAGAGGGACTGTTGAAATAAACCAGCCTATATACTTTAGGAATGCCTTAACTTTTAAAAAGTCAAAAAATATATTTGTCAAATGGAAATAAAAAATGCTTTGGAGTTTTGTTCCCACAGGAAATGAGAGGCTGTAGATTCCTTCAGGATTAATATGGAGCAGGTTTGATCAGGCGAGAACTCCTGAGACTTGACAGGTGGTATCTTTCAGAAAAAGTTACTACTGGTCTTCCCAGGACTTGGTCATTATCTGAAATTTTCTCTCTGGGACCCTAAAGATCCTTTCTCCACAGAGTGCAGGAAGAAGTATGGAGAAAACTACATCCACATTCCCAAGAATTGGGGGATGTGCTTGGTCTTTGGTTATTTGGTAGATTATGGACATTTGTTATCATTTAGGGAAATACAAAATATTGATACAAATTTAAAGTTACTTTTGTTACACTGTATACATGTTTCTACTCTTGTTTAAAGGACTTTTGTACATTGATAAAAAAATTTGAGGTTATTTTTGTTACAACACATTGTATGTATGTTTATATTTTTGTTTGAGGTATTGTGCCTATATAGTTCATTTGGAAATGTAGGGTGAAGTTCTAGTTTTTGAAAGCTTTTATTATATACTATAAAGGATAATTAGGAAATAAAGGTTAGTGGTTAGTCATTTATAGCAATCAAAATGGTAGATATGTTAGGTATGCTTTTCAGATCATATAGAGATATATTTTAGATAGAAAGATGGTCTTCAAACCTTTCAAAGACCTACAGAATATGGCATTTAATATGTCTTGTTAACTTAGGGTGTTTCATGATAATGACACACATCTGCTCCTGGCAGCACAGCTTTACTTCAGAGAAGATGATGGGCATTGAAGAAACTGCTTATGGAGTTTGCTTTCATTGTGGCAAGATTAGCCACTGGGCAAAGAAACTGTTCTTGCCTTTGACTGCTGACAATGTGCTGTGCAGACTGGACATGCAAGACACACAGAGGAAAAAACTGTTGAACTTTGCTAAAAAAAGGCAGGACAGTCCTTCAAAATTCCCAAAGAGTCTGCCAGATATTCTAAAGGACACACAGGAAAGTGACTGTTGAACTTTGCCAAAACAAGGCAGGACAGTCTAAAATTCCTGCTTCATAGAAAAGTCTGCCTGGTACTCTAGGCTTGTAGGCTGAAGATGGATACCCCAATGTTGCAGAGGAACTTTGGGTGACTGTCCAGGCAGCCAAATGTCTGTTGTTAGATAATATTACATCCTCCTGGGTCTTTGATGGATTTGAAGACTAAATGATTATAGTTGCAGTTTTTCTTAGTTATGATAGATAGTGAATTAGGCATAAAACTTTAAATTCACTAAGATAGGATAGATAATGCATCATTTTCTATGAATATGATAACTACAAATGAACTGAATATTGTAAATTAATTCCTACTTGATAACTGCTTTTGTTGTATGTAGTTATACTGTTAAAGTTAAAACCTTTGCTTTTATTTAGACAAAAAGGGGGAAATGTAGTAGAATACTTTAAGGTGTGTTACTTTTGATTATGTTGTATTTGTTTAACTCTGTGAAACTGTGTTACTGTGCCTGTGTAAAACACCTGTTGTTCTAATAAAAAACTGGCCAATAGCAAGGCAGAAGAAAGGATAGGCAGAGAATATATATAGAAGGAGAAAACTTGGGGGGAGATCTAAGATCTAGCAGCCAGAGAAGGAGGACAACTCCAGGGGCCAGCCACCCAACTACACAGCAAGCCACAGAGTAAGATTTACAAAAAAAAAAAAAAAAAAAAAAAGAGCCATGCAGTGGTGGTGCTTGCCTTTAATCCCAGCACCCCAGCACTTGGGAGGCAGAGGCAGGTGGATTTCTGTGTGTTCGAGGCCAGCCTGGTCTACAGAGCTAGATCCACGACAAGCACCAAGGCTACACAGAGAAACCCTGTCTTAAAAAAAAAAAAAAAAAAAAAATTTACAGAAGTTAGAGAATGGGAAAAGCCCAGAGGCAAAAGGTAGATGGGATAAATTAAGATAAGGAAAGTTGTCTAGAAACTAAGCCAAGCTAAGCTCAGAAATTTGTAATTAATAATATGCCTCAGTGCGTGATTTATTTGGAAGCTGGGTGGAAGGTTCCCTAAAAAGCAAAAACAACACTATATGACCTTGAACACATGTGTCCCACATTGTGCCTGAAGCTTTCTCATTGGTCCTCAAGAGATGGGGATCTGCCTACTCGGACATAGAGTATAGCACCTTTACAGGCTTTCAGTTTGTGATAGCTATTATTGTTCACATATGAGTTGTCCTTCAGATGCCAAGTCTGGAGCCATTTGCCTTCATAATGCTTAGTTGTAGTTCTTACCATAATTCTGCATGGTAGCTATTTTGTGTCCAGTTCAATGGGGGAACTGTGTGATAGCTAATTTTAGTTGTCAATTTAACATAATCTAGAAACCTGTGGGAAGGGATTCTCAGTGTAGGCAGGAGCAATTTCCTAAAGCAGAATTGCCTGTGGGCATTTCTGTAGGGGATGTTCATTGTCTTGATGAACCAATATGGGTAAAACTAAGTCCACTGTGGACAGTTTGAGTCCGGGACTGTGTGAGAGTGGGACCAGTGAGCTGAGTGGTAAACTGACACGAATTCATTCTCTGCCTGCTCATGACTGTAGATGGGGCCATTTGCTGCCCTGATTCCTTCACAATAATAGGCTGTGGTCTGGAATTATGAGTCGTATAAATCCTTACTCCCTTCAAGCTCCCTTTGTCAGGATATTTTATCATATCTACTGGAAAGGAAACTGAGATAGAAATCTTACAGAAATTTAAATTGTATCTGATTTATTTGGGTTTTCCAGATATCTTCTTTTCATTTCATCATGTTGGTTTTGTTAAATCTGCAGTCACATCATCCCCTTACTTCTTTAGTCCTCATAACTCTGTACACTGGAAAATAGTCAGCAGGGTCCTGGCCTTTCTCCTCTGATTCTGGGGTCCAAGCCCAGGACTTGCATTCATTAGACCAGAATATTGACATTGAGCTATGTCCAACTTCAAGGCTATTCTACTGACATTCCTTGATTTAGGGGAATGCCTGACTTATCCAGTGTCGTGTCCTGCCATCTCTACACTAAAACTGTCTTCATTAAGCCTTGGGGGTCTTTCTGGCAGAGGCTTTCTTGGAAACCTCAGATTGTCCATAGTGAGTGAGTCATGATATTGCTTAGCACCAATTTTTAAATGTCTCAAGAATCTGAACACCAAATAATCATTAAAATAAATTAATGTCAAATATTGCATAATGTTGCCATTCACCATTTAGATTTTGATAAGTTGAGATAAAATTACTATTACAATAAAAATGTCTAAATTATGCTAAATAATTTATCCTGGGCCCGCCAAGGTTATTCAGTCAATTCTGATTCTGCCATTGTGCCAATGATGGTTTATAATCCCTCATCTCAATTTAGGTGTATGGGTAGGTAAAATGAAATAAAAGTGAAATAAGTTCCACCAAAAGTAGTCTCTGCTTCTTTTGATGTTTAAAATTAATACTATATAAAAGTCAAATTTATTGTCCATCGTTCTTTGAATCTGTTGTCACTGTGTCTGTCCTGTGTTACTTGGGATCCTGAAAATGACCTGTCTTCCATCTCTCCAATCATGGAAACTCCTCTAAATGGATACCACTTCCATCCCTTTAAAGTAGCAATACACGGTTATTTCATATTCACTGATTTTAGATGTATACTTTTAAATAAAATTTGAGGACATTTTTAAAGTTTTGGAATTATTTTCCCAAGGAGTTACTTCATGGTACACTTCTCTAATAAAAATCTTAAAAAAAAAATCTGTCTCTGATTTTCTATCTTAAATTCTACTTGGAGCTTTTGGAGGGACTCAAATTCCTTTATCAGGAAGTGTATTTCTGGTTCTCAGGATGCACAAGATGAATTTCACTAAGATTTTTGTATTCCTTAAGTTTTCAATTACTTACCAGGGATGCATTTCTTAGCTACCACCTCTACCTCCTTCCCAACTAGCCGCTTGGAAGACGCAGTCAATGGAACCCACACATGGAATTTTTGTATTCTGCAAAGAATAATGTATAGTATCTTATATAGCAATTAGGTAGAACAAATATGCTACAATTTGTAATTATCATAGCTATTACCATTATTTTTAATGAATCCATTCTTGAATTAAGGTTCTGTTTGGTTTATTCACAGTATTGTTAAGACTGTTATAAAAAATGAGCAAGGCTCTCAACCATTTATAATAAAAGCTGAATGACTAAACAGACCTCCATTTTTTTATTTGCATTAATGAGTTCATCCCCAAATATATATGCAATAATATATAAAATTAAGTTATAAATGTAGGAATGTGCTCCAAGTCACCATGAAAATCTGCATGCAAATGCATAATAATCACAAATCTACAATATTACAATATTAAAAAATACCCACAATTAAATTATCATGTGGAAATAATCATAATGTTATTGGAAACTCAATTATTGTAGCAAGCCTTGTCGGGGAATTAGCAGAGTATGGCAAAGACAAGTCAGACCTGAATTCATCAAATATATATTATCACAATATTACATGTTCACTTCGATTCCATGCAAAGACAAACATCCTCTCTCACTAGTATCTGCTCGATGCATTTGTATTATTCATGAACAACTCTGTGATGTATTATACATACAAAACTGATTGTACGCTTCTTGCCGCAGGCTCTGATGCAGAGACACAGAATTAATTTTATTATATACACATGCATGATAATTGGGAAGGATTCGGTCAAATACCAAACTGCTCCTGTGCTCCATTATTCTGCTTTCTAAAAAAGAAAGAAGCAGGAAGAAGGTCTGAGGTCAAAAGCCATTTCTCTTCATGGCCGTGAAATTCTTTGTCACCTAGTATAGGAAGTTCTAGGGTGTTAATGAGTCTCAAAATGGGAAGAATGGTCCAAACACTGCTCTCGATTAAAGCAGGCACATGTTTTCAGTTTTCTCATTCACTCAAAACTTTGATTCAAGAGACATCATAGTCGGGAGTGTTGGGAACCTCCGTTCCCTTCACCCTGTGTCTGGTGCCTATGGTAGAGTGGGCTGACTGATATTCTGATAGTCACTATAATTAGGCATGGTTAAATCCAACAACTTGCAAGGGGAAGGCTGCCAAGTCCTCTGTGTCATGGCTTCCACCCTCCTGTTTCATCACTTCCGCCCCCATGACTCATAAGGCTTGTGCCCTTTGATGACTTTCTTTTCATCTTTCTGTTCCCATGCCTTGCAGAGTGCTTTCCACATAGGAGAAAATAAACACTTGTTTTGTGAGTTTAAGACGTGACTCTGGCATTGCATTCTGTCACAGTCATCTGATTGTAAAGTTGGTCTATACCAGCACGGGCCAATAGAAACAAAATACAAACCACAAAATTTCCTGGAGCCTAAGCTAAAACATAGAGCAGAGAGAAAGAGACTCAATTAATTTTAATAATGTTCCGTTTAACCTAACGTATCCATCCACATGCTCACACCTTCAAACCACAGTTTATATGAAAAAATGTAAATGAGGTAATTTAGTGTTTACTTAACCTTCATTGTTTGTTTGTTATTTTTATTTACATACCCATCTTATTTAGAGAAAGCCCCATCTAAGGACCCACTGTGCATGTGGCCTATAGTTGCGTGTGCAGAAGACTCCCTGTTAATCCATTCAGACTCATCAGTCAGTGCACAACCCAGATGAGTGTATCAGCAATTCTCTTTCTTCTTCAGTTGAATGTCTCTGTATCTCTGATTCAGAAGCCATCCCCTTCACCACTAATCAGAACAGAGAAAGATCACTTAAAGCAAACTTGAAAAGATAGCAAGAGGCATTATTTTTTGCTCCTCTAGAAGTTTGAATAGAGTTACTTCTGGTTCACATAATCTCCTTTACACAGTCTGAAATAAATGTCCATAGAAGAAAGTGAAGCATGAAGGAAATTAAATATAATTGGACAGGTTCAGGACTCAATCACACCTCTACCTTGTGCATCACATCTAAGCTCCCAAATCCTAATTCATCAAATGATATAACACTATCTCTTAGGCCAATGAGGAGAGTTAAATTAGATGCATTATGCTTAATACAGTGCCTGATTTGTATTAGACATTCAATAAAAATTTTCTTAAAGATTTATTTTATTTTTAGTTGTGTGTGTGTGTGTGTGTGTGTGTGTGTGTGTGTGTGTGTGTGTGTGCGTGTGTGCATCCCATGTGTGTATGGGTATAATAGAAGCTAGAAGAGCATTGGATCCTCTGGAGCTGGAATTACAGGCAGTTGTGAACTACTCAATGTGGAAGCAACTGGGGTGTGTTTTCTGTCTCTCCACGCAGAGCCACACCTAGAGGATAGGAGAGATTGACCGAATTAGGAAATCTGGCTTTTAAATCTATGACTATGAAGGGTTTCTTGGAAATGCTGACAGGGAAATTCAAATGCCAAGGGTTTATGCAAAATATCTTTAAATGGTGTGTGAAAATTAGACTCATGTATAACTTTTCTCATCACCTCCCATGTGAACCCCTAAAGAAAGGAGAGAATCCTTTCCCTTCAAATGCTTGGCTCTAGTATTACATTCAAAAGACGATGGGGCAGCTGACAAACACATGTCCAAGAGAGGAAGAAAGGACACAGCTGAACTTCACATTGTGCTGAAATTCATAAACATAGCAGTGTAGAGGCAAAGCCAGGCATACGCTTTATGGGCTTCCTGGTGGATTGTCTGCAGCCTTCACAACTGGTTCTGAAGCTCTACTGACAAGAAGAACCTTCCCAACAAGTAGCAACTTGATGGTGGCAGGGGAGTGGCTGTGGAGAAGGTGCAAGGGGTTCTTAGAGCCTTGGTTCCCTGAATTTATCTGCACCTTGGGCTTCTTCTCTATCACTGTAACTTTCTTTCCCCAAACTATGATATGTAAGAAGACCTCGGGATCCCTTTTTAAAGTTTTCTCTTACCTTTGGTTTTTTAAACTAGTGGCATTTGGACACTCTCATGATTTTCCCACTGAAGATGTTAAGTTTCTCTTCTAAACGTTTGGATTTTAGGAAGTTCATTTCAGGTCAGCCTTGAGCAGTCTGAGGTTCCTTATTAGTCTCAGACACTTAGATATTCATTGGAGAGGGCACACCTCAAGGTGCCAAGCACAGGTTTCTATCTGAGAAGGTGACATTGATGATGTATTTGCCTGCACTTGAATGATAGTGACGTATTTGCTGTACAGGAAAGCCATCTGTAAACACAGTTTCTAGGATAAAGCTATAGTTCGTAGGATAAAGCTACATTTTGAGGAATGGACCTTGCTATCCAGAGACAAGTTGGTAGGGATGTTTGATGTATGTGCTGTGGAATGTTGTTCTGTATGTTGTGAATATGTGTTGCTCTGATGGTTTGATAAATAAAACACTGATTGGCCAGTAGCCAGGCAGGAAGTATAGGTGGGACAAGCAGAGAGGAGAATTCTGGTAAGAGGAAGAGCAGAGCCAGGAGTCATCAGCAGGACACAGAGGAAGCAAGATGACAATGCAGAACTGAGAAAAGGTACCAAGCCACGTGGCTAAACAAAAATAAGAATTATGGGTTAATTTAAGATGTAAGATCTAGTCAGTAATAAGCCTGAGCTAATGGCCATACAGTTTGTAATTAATATAAGCCTCTGTGTGTTTATTTGGGTCTGAGCAGCTGCAGACTGGGTGGGACACAGGAAAACTTCCAACTACATATATGTACTATTTTCTTACATGAAATCACCTGTTCTTTGTCTGCCAGATGTTTTATTATTATTACTGTTGCTGTTGTAGCTGTTGTTTATTTAGTTCTTATTATCTCTTCCATATACCCTATGGGTGGAGCACCCCTTAACTGAAAGGCTTAAGACCTGAAGTAGTTCAGATTAGTGTTTTAGTTTTCCAGATGTTGAAGTATTTGCACACTCTTAGTGAGATATTTGAGAGTGCAAATCTGAACATGAATTTATTGATGCTTCATCTTCACATATATCTTAAAGATATAGCCTTTGGGTAATTTCATACAGTTTTTTAAATAAGCTTTCACGGGGTGGAATTTTCCTTTTAGTATCAGGTCAGTGCTTAAGAAGTTTCTGATTGGCTGGGTGGTGGTGGTGCACTCCTTTAATCCCAGAACTGTGGAAGCAGAGGCAGGCAGATTTCTGTGAGTTTGAGGCCTGCCTACTCCACAAAGTGAGTTCCAGGACAGCCAGAGCTGTTATATAGAGAAACACTGTCTCAAAAAAAAAAAAGTACTTTCTGATCCTGGAGCATGTGTCTTTCATATTTTAGATTAGGAATACTCAGCCTGTGTACAATACTTTGGATTTGAAATATATGCAACTATTCATATGTACATTTATAGCCTCACAGGTGACTGTAATATCTATATTATATATAAGGGACTAACAGTAATTTGTCACAAAACTCGTAGTAATAAAAAAGAAATCTATAATGTTGGCAAGGATTTTCTCTTCGTTTCTAGTCTAGCCAGTATTATTTACAAGAAATCAAATGAGAACCACAACCATAGCTCAAATATACAGTTTGAAGTTTCTGATAACTACAGTATAAAAATAAGTAAATAAAAGACAACAATCCAGGTAAGATTAATTTAACAGCTTCTTATATTTAAGTATATAGATCTAAAATATTATTACAAGATTTGAGTAAAATAATGGAGTCCTTTTTCTCTAGTTTTTTCTCTTTGTAGTCCATATCCCCATTACACTCTTCCTAGGCACTCACCATTGCAGGTCAGCACATGGCTAACGATTGGCTTTCATCTCTCTGTGAGCTCGATGATCTGCCATCTCTAGCCTTCAGTAGCCCAAACTGCAGCAAAACCAAAAACCAGGCTACTCATTGCAGATTACATTTGAACAAAGGAAATATCTTTATGCTTGAGCATGAGAACTATTACTTTACTAATACTGGGTGACCCCTGGGTCACTTTGAGCCATTTCTCATGCTTTGCATTAGGGGTTCTTTGAGATACAATATGAAGTCAGTAATAATTAAAATGATATGCTGTGCTATTAGCATTCTCAAATCTTTAAAGCAATGTGATCTACACCTGCGGTCCTGCCCATGCTGGCTAATTAAACAGCATACGTTGGTACATGGCTATTATAAGCAGTTTTCTGTTCACACCTAGAGAAGTGTGACTTATAGTGTCAGGGATGCTAAACACAAAGAGTAGCTTAAAATAGAGATCAAGGCCACATAAATAAGACTGATTTTGAGAGAATGGCTTCATTCCTTGTTGCTAATAGGGGATTGTGTAACAACTTGGGCTCCTGTTGGACAACAGGTCAAGTGTGGGCACATGGGAGTCAAACATCCATGCCTTGAGGGCTAAGGATGCAGGATGGTGTGCAGTACTGCCTCATCTCTGTTCTTTCTCCTTTAAGCCAGCGTTCTTGAGGGACCAGGCAATAGTACCCAAAGAGGAATCCGGGCTCCACTCCACCTAGCAATTTCTAATCTGCTGTGATCAGCTCCTGAGCCAAGGGACTTGGGTGTGTAAACTCAAAAACTTGGCTCCATCCCCTCTCCCTCATTTCTCCCTCCCCTCTTTGTCCTTCACTCCTACAAATCAGAACTGAGCTGCTTGCTTCCTGCACTGGTTTTCCAAGTCATTCCAGAGGAAGTGGCGACCTCTTCTTTCAATTTCATAGCCATTCTAGATGCCCCATAACAGAACTTGAGCTAGCTTTCCATAAACCTGGGAAGTTAGCTGAAGAATCCTGACTTTTTTTTTAACATTCTTCATTTCTTCATGCTGATCAGTCTGTAATGACCTTCATGCTGTGAACCAAATTTGAATTTTGATGTGGCAAATATCATAAAGTTTCTGATTGATATTTTACAATGCTGCTTGTGCCACTCATGGGCAGGTGGCTGCCCGGGAGCTGTCATCATTGGACTGACAGCATCAGCACAAGGTATACCAGTTACCTGCAGCCTAGGAAAAAATCAGGGTTGAGGCAGAAGTTCTAATGAAAATGCATCATTTTTCATATCTATAAAGTTAAAAAAGAAAGAAAGAAATCTAGACCAACCATTGTAAGTCAGGAACCCTCAGTTTCTGCATGGAATAAATGTAAGGAAATAGACTACAGAAGCTAAGTCATCCATTGGACCTGGAGCTGTAAGTCTGAAAGCTCATATACTTGGGAGGTTGAAGCAGCATCAAGGGTTTGCTGGACTGTAGCATGAGTTCAAAGACAGCCTAGGCAACTCAGAAAGACTCTGCCTCAAAAGAAAAAGTGGAAGAAGGCCAGAGAACATAGCTAAATAGCTGAGTGCTTGTATAGCATTTAGAAATCCTAAGATCCAATCCCTACTACCAAACACACACATACATGCAAAAGACACAGCTGTCTTGTGTTGTGACTTGCTTTTTTGACTGTAATTGAAGGTGAAAGAAAACTATGTTTTCCTAGATCAGGCATTAATAGGCATTGAGAATAAAAGCCTTGCTGTCTCTAGAAGCAACTCAGATCTATGGAGCAAGGATGCAATTGCTGAGAATAAAATGCAAGGATTCACTCAGAATAATGATCCCTTCAGGCATCTAGGTATCGAGAAATTCAGTTTTGAAAGTATCTGCTCTGGCTTATCTAAGTTTGTATTATCCTTCTTGTTTTTTTTTTTTTTAATCTATCGAACTTACCTAAAGTCTCTTTTCTCTGAATAGTGTGGAAAATAAAGCATGCCCTCGCTGGAACATGACTCAGCAGAAACACTTTGCTCCTTGGGTGTGTTCAAATGTGTGGGCCAGACTTTTAGTGCCTCAACTTGCTTAAAGTAAAGATGAACTGGTCACCAAACAGGTGCCCTGTAGAAGGAAAATGAATCACAGGAATTAAGTGTAGCAGTCACATTTTGGAGGTTTACTCAGGGTGATCCTTTTGGACCAAAGTGGGGCAGACTGGAACTGCTCAAATTATCCGAGCTGTCAGAGTGCTTACATCTGAATAATGGAGGATGATCACATGTAGAAACAACAGTGGGCAGTGTTTTCCTTACAACAAAGGCGCTCCCCACCAGCTACTTTGTACAACCCAGCAAAGAAAAGCTAGGGTTCTACTTCAGCTTTAGCCAGCCGACTGTAGGTGGAAGCTGCTGTTTAAAATAAGACTTGTGACTCCAATAAGGAGCTGAAGATTCTCTCACTCACTTGTAAAGGTAAAGAGTGGAACACACAGAAGCAGAGAGGGGAACAGTGGTTGCCAGGCACTATGGGTGTGAGAATTGGACAGATGATCAAATGCACAAAGATTAGTCACACAATGTAGTGACTATAGTTAATAACAAAATTAAAAAGAGATAATAGTGATGAAGAGATGGCTTGGCATTTTGGAGTGCATACTGCTTGTGCAGAGAATCTGAGTTTGATTCCTAGCAATGACTTTGAGTAGCTGATAATCACCTAGAACTTCAGCTCTGATGCCTTCTTCCGGCCTCTATAAGTACCTGCACTCACGTGTTCAATACCCATACAGACACATACACACAAATAAAAATAACTTTGTTTTTAAGGTAGTTTAAAAAAAAGTTTGAATTTAAGTGTTCCATTACAAAAAGAATGTTAAGTGAGAGTATGAAGATGTTAAATATGTCAATAAGTTTGATTTTGTTACCCACAGTGAATGAACATATACAAATATGATATCAGTAAACAGCATGCTTTAAATCATAAACACATATAATTTTGTATCAATTAATAATAAAAGTCTTAAGTTTAAAAAGGGATAGAGTAATAAGAAGAAAAAATAGTATTTAGAGTGAAAGAGTGATGGAATGTTAAGCAATCCAGTTATTATTAGGGACTCCTCTACATACTATGTTCATGGGACAAAATCATTTTACTCAGTTTTACAAGATTCACAAAACTGTTACCCCATACATAATATTTTCATACATACATACATATGTATATATATATTGGGGGGTTAATCAACATCTATATATTTAGGTGACAGGCTCATAGCTTCTGTCTTTTTTTGGCATCAGACACTGTTTTCATATTGATCATTTAGTCCCATGATCAAATGAATAGTCTATTTTCTAAAGTGAATATTTTGATATCATGGTAACAAATTCAAAATAAAAAAACATGTATGTGTCATTGTGTCATAATGCTCTAGTCCATCGTTAGTTACATTATTTCCTGTGAGGAATAAAACTTAAACATTTGAGTAAAATAGTCAGTTGTATTCCCTACCTTGTAAGCAAGAGCATTCATTTGAATGCATTCTAAATGGTTGTTCCTCTTTGTGTGGTTTGTTCTGCAGGATCGCAGCTGCTTATAAAATAATCACTCGGAGGCTTAATATTATTTACTAACTGTATGGCCTATGGCAGGCCTCTTGCTTGTAGCTAGAGTTTTCCTGCCTGGCCCACAGTCAGGACAAATCTCTCTCACCTGCCAGTCCCACAGATGCCCAGACCCAACCAAGTAAACACAGAGACTTATATTGCTTACAAACTGTATGGCCGTGGCAGGCTTCTTGCTAACTGTTCTTACAGCTTAAATTAATCCATTTCCATTAATCTATACCTTGCCACATGGCTCGTGGCTTACCGGCATCTTCACATGCAATTTGTCATCGTGGCGGCTGGCAGTGTCTCTCTGACTCAGCCTTCCACTTCCCAGCTTTATTCTCCTCCTTGTCCCGCCTACACTTCCTGCCTAGCCAATGGCCAATCAGTGTTTTATTTATTGACTAATCAGCAACACATTTGCCATACAGAACATCCCACAGCACTTCCCCCATTTTTTTTTCAAAAAGAAAGGTTTTAACCTTAACAAAGTAAAATTGCATGTAATTTGGGAATTTGGGCGTAGCTTCTCTTACTACTTCCTGCTGGAGGGGGGCGCTGTATCTTATGGGGAAACAAAGAAAATTTTAGGATTATGGAATAGTCCATGAGGCTGTATCATCTGAGCCAGTTGCCTTGAAACCATTCTGGATGTTGGATCATCTGGGCCATGGTGTCATCGGAGACCTTTCAGGGGGTCTTGGCTGGTCAAACCTGATGTATCTTAATCTTGAACAAATCCATAGCCTCTGGCTTTCTGTGGAAACAAAAGAGACTCTTTTCCAAAGCAACATATCCTTATATCCAAATTTTGAAGTCAAGGTACCTTTAAAATATACATTTTGGCATAACTCAACATCTTTTATGATCAAATGTTTTTCTGCAGTTAAAAATCCCAAAGACAACACAATCCAGATTCTCTGTGTAATATTCATCTTTACGTGGCTTATTTTTTATATTAATTTTACTGTCTCTTTAAAGACTTTATTTTTTAAAACTATGTATTTGTTTCTATAACTGTATATACCACCTTTTTTGTCTCTTTCAAGCCTACGTACATTTTTACACACATTGTAAACTATTACATCTGAATCTGTCTTATTGTGAATCTATTGCCTTAAACTGCAGCAGCTGTGGCTGCTGGCTCCGCCCACCTCAGCTTCCCAACATGGCGGTGGTTTACCACCAGCTCTGGGAGCTATTGTGGGTCTATGCTTTTAGCTAAACAGCATGTAGCCTAGAAACCTTTTTTGTTTTGTGCTAGCAAAGTCTAAATCTACCATGCAGCTTAATGTGCCACTTGCAGAGGCCTCATTCCCGCCATACGGAAGGTCGAGTGCGCACGCTAGGAACCCACAAGTAGCTCAAACTGGCAGCTGCTGCTCATTTGAGAGAGACAATTAGGAAGCTGTTTTTAGCTCCGTTTTAGAATCTTTTCTCTCAGTTTTTAGGTGGAAACTCTTGCCACCACGTTGGACGCCATTTGTAGCTAGAGTTTTCCTGCCTGGCCCACAGTCAGGACAAATCTCTCTCACCTGCCAGTCCCACAGACGCTCAGACCCAACCAAGTAAACACAGAGACTTATATTGTTTACAAACTGTATGGCCGTGGCAGGCTTCTTGCTAACTGTTCTTACAGCTTAAATTAATCCATTTCCATTAATCTATACCTTGCCACATGGCTCGTGGCTTACCGGCATCTTCACATGCAACTTGTCATCGTGGCGGCTGGCAGTGTCTCTCTGACTCAGCCTTCCACTTCCTAGCTTTATTCTCCTCCTTGTCCCGCCTACACTTCCTGCCTAGCCAATGGCCAATCAGTGTTTTATTTATTGACTAATCAGCAACACATTTGCCATACAGAACATCCCACAGCACTTGCTAGCTAGCTCTTATATCTTAAATTAATCCCTTTCTATTAATCTATGCTTTGCCAAGTGTTTCATGGCTTGTTTTGCCATGTGTTTCTTGGCTTTACTCGTCTGCTGGCATGTTGCTCCTTGGGTGGCAGGCTGGTATCACTCTGCCTCTCCTTTCTTCTTCCTGTCTCTCTTGGATTTCCTGCCTGGCTATAACCTGACTCACCATAAGCCAGAGAAGCTTCTTTATTAACCAATCAAAGCAATACATATTGACAGCATACAGAAAGACATCCCCCCAGAACTTCCCCTTTTCTATCTAATTAAAAAGGAAGGTTTTTAACTTTAACATAGTAAAATTACATATAATAGAACAGTTATCAAGCAGGAATTACAGTTACAATGTCTAATCTATTTGTATTTGGCAAAATTAAATTAAATATTCTATGTATCCTATATTTGTGAGTCTAAGGTTTCATATCTAATTTATCTTTTAGCATAACCAGGGAAAATTATAATTATAACTATTTAGTCTTCAACTACATCAAAGACCCCAGAAAGATATAATATTACCTAAGTAAACAGGAAGTACTTTGTATGCAGCTTCAAAAAATCTAGAATGACAGAGAAAGCTGGTTGCCTGGACAGTCACCAGAGGTTCCTCTGCAATGTTGGGGCATCCATCTTCAACCTACAGGCCTAGCATACCTGACAGACTCATCTATGAAGGAGGATTTTCTAAAGAGCTTTTCCACCTTGTCTTGGCAAGGATTGCCAGTCCTTTTTTTGTATCTTGCTTGTTCATTTTGAACAACATACTGTCAGCAGTTGAGGCAAGAGCATTTTCTTGCCCAGTAGCTAACTTTTGCCACAAGGAAAATAAACTCCATAAGGAATTTCTTCAATGCCCATAATCTTCTCTGCAGTAGATTGGTACTGTCAGGAGCAGATATGTCTCATTGTCATAAAAAAAAGAAAAAAATCTCTGTTATGAAAATATCTTAAATGTCATATTCTGTAGATCTCTGAAGTGTTTGAAGATGACCTATATATCTAAGATATATCTCTGCTTGACCTTGAAAACACACCTAATATGACTACAAGTTCTATTATAATGACTAACTACTAACCTGCATTTCTTTATTATCCTAAATAGTGGGTAATAACTTTCAAGTACTAGAAAATTGCATTACATTGTTAAATGAACTATATAGGTACAATACCTTGAACAAGATTAGAAATATATGTACAGTATTTTCTAACAAAATCAATCTCAAATTTGTATCAATATACATAATTTGTAAACAATATACAAAAATCCAATCCAATGTAAAATATTTAAAACTAGTAGTTGCTTTCTAAAAGTCAATTCACTAATCTACCTTTTTATTTTATCATATCCATATTCTCTCTTTTCTCATTTCAGAGTAGATTCAATAATCTACCCTTTATCCATCATTTCTATATCTTTTTTTAAAGAGATGTAACACAAATCTTAAATGGTCTTATTAATGAAAAATGTGGAGCCAGATATTGGGGTGAAAGTTGAAAGATCAGAGGACTAGAACAAGCCAGCCACAAGCTGTTACTGCTGGGAAATCCTCAGCCCAAGAGAGCTACTTCCTGCATACTCACGCCTTATATACCTTTCTGTGCCCTGCCATCTTACTTCCTTTCTCTGCCCAGCTATATCGCTTCCTCTTTCCACTCAGCTCTATCACTTCCTGTCTGTCTGTACAGACCTCCAGACCTCTATGGTTAACTAGTGCTGGGATTAAAGGCATGTACCACCATACCTGGCTCTGTTCTCAGTGTGGCCTTGAACTCACAGAGATCCGGATGAATTTCGGCCTCCCAAGTGCTAGGATTAAAGGCATGTGCTACAACTGCCTGACCTCTATGTTTAATATAGTGGCTGGCTTTTTCATCTGATCCTCAGGCAAGCTTTATTTGTTAGAACACAAATAAAATATCACCACAAACAACCACAAAACAAAAGGCACACAGACTGAAATTGGTAAAACAGAAATTTTATTTTCCAATGATTTTATTATTTTCATTGCTGGTGCCATTCACTGACCTAGAAGTGGAAAGAGTCCACCTCTTCCATCCATCAGGCATACAACACATTCAGAGGACACTGACTCCACCCACTCTAAATTCTTACAAACATTATTAGTTCCTCTGGCATAAGAATTGGATCTCTAAACATTGACTAAACCCACTTGGATACATACTTCAAATCATGACTGAGTGTTGTGGTGTATTTTTCTCAACAAAAGTCTAAAATCATCCTGCTATCCCATAGTCCTCACCAGCAGCCTCAATAAAAACAGATAGTTGGAAAATGATGTAGAAGAGTGAACATGGACTTAACATGTAGATGTTTGCTACATAATGGGGAATTCCTGGAATAACTCACTTTCATAAGTGCACTGCTCCCGGCGAGAACAGTAGAGTGGTCTAATGCATTGTTTCACCAAAATCCACCCAACATCACTATTGTCTAAGGAATCATCCATCCATACTTATATTGAAGAAGAAGTTGCCGTTTTAAGTAGCTGGACTAAAAATCTAATGAAATGGCTGGTGCTTGCTTATAACCAACTGGAATCTGAGCAGCTTGTCATTTCAGAACGGAATTCAGCTAACTAGACAATTTATGAATATAAAAGACAAACACTGAAATGGGAAGTGAATGGATGGAATGTTGAGGAGCAAACAGATCAGAGCATTATTGTGATTGACAGAATGTTTACAGGTCTAACATGAAGCCTAGCCTACATCAAACTCAGAGCCATAACGAAAACAACAGAAGTCCTGATGTGATACCAAGATCGCCTTCACGGTCACAGAGCATTACTGTTCTGCACATGGTGCATCCTATTGCCTTCATAGGACAAAATCACGTTATTTCTGAGACTCAAGTCATAACCTTAGACAACACATATCCATGAAAGAATCATCAGAAAGCAAGGCACTTTGCGGGAGAATTATTTTAACTGGGCATAGTAACTATTTTTCTAACTGGTCTATGCATCTACTGCTTATGATACTTATATAGAAATTTAAATAAAAAACAAAGATTTAAAAAAACTGAATAATTAGACAGAAGACTGTGGAGACAAACTGACCTCTCAGGTCCAGGATGGTGGTTTTTGTGATAATGTTTCCCTCCTGGAGACCTAACAGGAATACTTCTCACTGTCATAAAGCACCTAATAGTCACTGCCGTCTGCACCTGCCTTATTGGCATTTTTATATGATGAGTACATCATTGAGATTTTCCATTTCTGTATCAGTTTAATATTTTCCTTTTCCTCTTCAGGTCTCCAATTGAGTCATGCAAAAAAGTTAGAACAGAAAAATATTGAAGTAATTTGACAATGAGTACTTTCAGTAAGACTTAACAGTGAGTGCTCTCATGAAGCCAGGTATTTTGACGCAGTCAATCTCTCTAGATTCTTACAGCAGCTTATGAAGTAAATATTCTCATCAGCCTCACTGTACCGTATAAGTATAAATGCTTCTTCAAAGGCCATGGAACATGCAGATTACAATCTTACAGAATGATCCTTTCACAGGGAGCTTACTTTTCTCCATCCGTGGATGAAGTTTCTGGCTTTGTTTTGTTTTCTTTTGATTATAGATGACTGATAAAATCAGACTCTGATAAGTTTTTACCCACGTTGCCTCTATATAATGATTGAAACTCAGATGCAGTAGTTTAAATTTCCCTGTGCTTTTGCAGCCTAGGCCTATGTAGTAAGAGAGCAATTAGCTACTTCTTCTTGTCCTATGTGTCTTCCTCCCCACACCACCAAGTGTGTGGAGGATAAACTCTCTCTCTCTCTCTCTCTCTCTCTCTCTCTCTCTCTCTCTCTCTCTCTCTCTCTCTCTCTCTCCCCCCCCCTCCCCCTCCCCCTTCCCCTCCCCCTCCCCATCTCCCTCTCCCTCTCTCTCTGCAGGGAGAGAGAGAGAGAGAAGAGTAGATCTACTGGTGAGATCAGATCTCAGATTGTGTTGGTCCATATGCAACCTGGCAGGTATTTCATGGATCTCTCTGAGAGCCTTTCTTCCTACATTGGTGAGGATTCCACACTCCCAGTTGTCTTTATGAACAAATTGTGTATCATCTTCCCCAGCACAGAGAAACTGCACTCTGGACCTTTCTTCTTGTCATAGAACCTATCTGTCTGTTTTTCCTTTAAAACTGACTTTGAAATGCTATACTCAATGAGAAAACCCCACAGTGTCCCTAAAAGCCTACATTAGAGAACTCTTCTTTATCCTCATATATTCCACAGAGGCATCACATTCAGGCTTGTTTAGTCTACTGTCTCATTCCTTCAAGAGACCTCTCTCCAGTGAGATCTAAGGGAACTCCAGACTAGGTATCCTATGCCAATAGTCATGTTTGAGAGAAGGATCAATACTCAAGGGACACAAGATGCGATCCAAAAAATTATTTCTAGCCTCTTTTCTATGACAGAGATAAATAATCAGAAAATCCTGCAAGGCTTGTTTTCTCCACAATTTTTGCTTTGGTATACATCCTTTTTGACTAGAATCTCCAGTACCATTGTTCCCTTTCAGCCTGTGTTATTGTTTAAACATCATGAAAAAGTTATGAAAAGTTAAAAAGTTTTAGAAGTCACAGTACATTTTCTAGCCTTTGTCTGACAACTGGAACTGTGGTTTTCAAACATAATTCACTCATTTGAAAGCATCACTGTTTGGCCACTGTTATTTTCTTCTCAAAAATAATATTGTAACATGTTGTATCTTTAAAACTTTGAAAACAAACTAGTTCATACCAATAGCAAATTAGTGTCAAAATCTTTGAGAGCTAGGATTCAAGCTGTAGGCTTTGAAGGCTTAAGATAAATCATTAGCTTTAGTCATGTCCCTTAGGATGAAGGTCTCATCAGTGATCTGTCATCACAAATGTGAATTCTCTTTGCAAATATTTTTTATAAAACTTTGCATGCACTTCTGTAAGACACCTGCACAACACACAAAGACAAGCTCTGCTAGGTCTCAAACTTTATGGGTCAATATAGGCATGCTTGGTTAATGTTGCATTTACACCACATGACATGTTTGCTAGTCTGAGACTGGAGGAGTGTTCAGTGCTCAGGGCTACGTGCACATACAATGTGTGCATGTGGGAGCCTTGGTGCACACACCTCTTTGTTACATAAAAAAGCAACAGAAATACTAGCCATTTGTGACAAATTTAAAATGGACAACATAACCAAATTACTGTTGTCCCTTGCAATCCCAAAGAGGTGAGTTCCAGGACACTGTGCATAAGGAAGTCCATGATGTTAATGAAATTATATGCTTCACATGAACTGATTCAGTGTTTATGCAGCACTTACTGGCATGTGTTTTATGCTTGGTGTCTTCACTAGGTTCCTTATAATACCTGATACATTGGAGGCTGTGTCAATAGTTGTTAAATAGCAGTAGGCAGTAAATTAATAAAGTTGTTATACCCTATTGTTTAGAGAATAATAACAATAAAAAATGGCACATGTTCAATAGCAAATCCACATTTGGTTTTGATCTAAAAAGAACAAACCACAGATATGGAATGCTGACTGCAAACAAAAGAAGAAAAACTAAGTTAAGTTGGAAAGATCAAGCTTTAGATGCCTTCTTGCCTTCAAGAACAGCTAATGGTAGTTAGAAACATAAGCTAAGAGAACTACAGGGGCACAGCCAAGATGGAGGAGAAAAGGACAGATCTGGGTAAGGAAGACAAAGAAGAACAGGGGAGAAGTGAAGAGATGTGTGATGAAGACAGTGACAGCTGAGGGCTTGTTCCTTGAAAGAAGATGGAGGCAAGGCTGGCAAAATGGCTTAGTCACTAAGCCTTAGTGGGTAAGGACATGTGCCACCAAGCCTGATGACCTGAGTTTGAAGCCCAGAACAGACTCCTGCAAATTGTCTTTTAACATCTACATATATGCAATGGCATGGCTGCCCAGCAAATAGTAGATAGACAGTATCAAAAAGAAAGAGGATGATGAGGAGGAAGAGGAGGAGGAGGAGGAAGATGAAGGGAATAGGAGAGAAAATGCACTCAGTATAAATGAAAAGAAAAATCATCTTCACAATTTAAAACCAAAAAATCTAAGCAGAAAAGGTAGGATTCACTTCTACCTACAGCTATGACTTTGAGGAAATCCTAAGTCAAAGGACCAAGTACAGTTTATGTTTTTTTAATGCCATTATTATCTATTATTATCATTTAATGTGTATGGGTGTCCTGTCTGCATGTATGTCTATGTACCACATGTATTTCCAGTGTCCTTGGAGGCCAACAGAGGACACCAGATCCATTGGAAATGGAGTTTCAGAAGGTTCTGACCTGCCAGGTGGGTGCTGGGAACTGAAACTAGATTTTCTACAAGAGCAGCCAGTGCTCTTAATTGTTGAGCCACCTCTCTAGCCCTGAAGTCAGCTTTTCTGCCTGGGTCTAAGAAAAGCTGCCCTCCTAGCTTGGTAACTGGGTATATGACATCCTGGGTGTCACTGTGACTGAGAGAATCTGATTCTGTGACTTGGCCTGGTTCCAGATCATGAAGGTAGGTAAAATAGGAAAATCACCGGGTAGGAGAGGGTGACATGAGGTAGACAAGCAAAGATGACACTCACTGGCTACACTAGCAAAGAACAGGAGAAAGAAAAGATGAATTACTATAATGATGTATTAGTGCAATAAAAGTATAGATTAAATTAATGTTGTAGCTGAATCTTAGAACAATATTGATATCTGAAATAAAAATATGCATAAATGATTCAAGAACAAGTAGACGTAATAAAGACATAGACCAAAGTTTTAAACAATAAAATGGTGAAAATTGCTAACAGAAGAGGCATGCTTTATACAAATAACTATTCTAATAATTTTGCATTTATTAATTTATTGTTATAACTCAAAATTTATGTATCATTGCTGTACTTTTAAATATGAAAAAAAATTAAATACAGTGGTGAAGTACCCAACCCAAATCAAACAGCATGAGGCTTAGTCAGGCTCTGAATGGCATAGAATATTGAAAAAAAAAACTTTCAGAAAATAGGTGAGATTGACATTAGCCTTATACAGAGAAGCAGTAGTGTTTGCACTATAGAATAGTACTGATCTAAAATGAAAGCAAAAAGAGACAAAAAGACAAAAATAATGGAAAATGAAGTCAAAAGAAAACACATCATTTTTGAGCTCCCAGTATATGTTATATAAAAAAGAAAATCAGAAATAAAAATCCTGCTAAAACAAAACAAAAATCATCCCCCCTCCAACACACACAACACAAAACATGGAGTTCATTTTCTGTTGGCCAACTACTTCTGGGCATGAGGCCTGACCTGGATTGTGGCTGATATGCTCCACTGGGGAGAATGGATTTTCCCCTTTGCCATCAGGTATCAATTGCAAATAGCTTGTTGATAAAGGTGGGACTCTACAAAATGGTAGAATGTTCAGTATTTGAAAGTCATGAATGATATTTTGAAATAGTTTGTGCTACTACAGATTAATTGTGCAAAACAGAAGGTTTGTTAAGATATTTTCATATGCATAGACATATGTGCATAAATACACATATAACGCAGCATGATTGTTTTAACCCCTATGACTCACACTCATCACCCCTACTCTCTCTGATTCTCTCTTTACTTTCCTTTAATAGATTCCTCTTTTTTCACAACTTTTTTCTGTTGGTTCATAACATAAAAGAAAAAACTGAGCCGGGCGGTGGTGGCGCACGCCTTTAATCCCAGCACTCGGGAGGCAGAGCCAGGCGGATCTCTGTGAGTTCGAGGCCAGCCTGGACTACCAAGTGAGTTCCAGGAAAGGCGCAAAGCTACACAGAGAAACCCTGTCTCAAAAAAAACAAAAAACAAAAAACAAAAAAAAAAAAAAAAGAAAAAACTGACGTGTCTAAGTATGGCTTATATTGCTTAACATGGTAATCTCCAATATTTCCCATTATCCTATAAATGAAATAATTTCATCCTTTAAATTTTTTTATTTGCATTTATTTAGTGTGTGTGTGTGTGTGTGTGTGTGTGTGTGTGTGTGCATGAATGTGTGTACCCATATATGCACCTGTGTGCCACTGTACATGAGCAGAAACCAGAGGACTTGGGAGACTGCCCATGATCCAGTAGATGGCCCTACACCCATGCACACACTGACAGCACTAAGTGAGCTCAGTGGGTTTAAAAACAAATCACACGAAATTTGGAAAGGAACAGTGTGTGTGGGGGGGGAGGGGGAATAAGTGAGAAACTGGGGTAGGGAATGGAGGTAGATTGGTTGAAAACACATTATACGCATGAATAAATTTCTCCAAAATTTTTTAAATGGCAAAATAATAAAGAAAAGAAGAGAAGAGACCCAGGAAACACGGGGGTTTTGATGTTTGTTTTTTGCCTGTTTGTATGCATGTTGTCCTCCTGGTGAGTTCATCTTCTCTGCTGTCAGCTTGAGCCTGCCTGCTGCCGATCCTCCTTTGCTCCCAACATTCCTTGCTGAAATTAGAACCCATATCCTTGGCCCTTCCACTGTGGCCTGAAGACCAGTGGCTGCACAGGCCTTCATCAGCAGACTGCACTGCTGTGGCATCCTGCCTTAGGAACTGAGCAGCTTCCAGGTTCTTGGTCTCCTTAGGGTGGAGACAGCCGACTACTCAGTCAAGTCATGATAGCCAATGTCCTTCCATAGGCTGTGCTGCTCGGGAGGTCCTTGACTAATATCGGACCTTGTTCACATCTTTGTTGGGTTTATTCTTAGGTTATTGTATTGGGGTGGGGCATTATAGTGAATGGGAATGATTTTCCTGGTTTCTTTCTTGTCAAACATGTTGTTGGTTTACGCAATTAATGTTTGTGTATTGATCTTGTACCCAACAGCATTGCTAGAAGTGTTTGTCACATTGTGAGTCTTTTGGCTGGCCATTTAGAGTCCTTGATATATATGATTGTGTCATCCACAAACATACTTGGATCTTCTTTTCCTATTTGTAGCCTTTCCATGTCTTCCTTTCACCCACTGCTTTAGCTGAGATTCCAAACACTGTAGTGGACAAGAGTAGTGATATTGAGCAACCTTGTATAATTGCTGATTTTGGAAGAATTGCTTTCCATTTCTCCACATTCAGAATAAGGTAGAATATAGGTTTGACATGTATAGATTTTATATGTGACATGATTATTCTTACATTACTAATTATTTTTTTCATGGCTTTTACCATGAAAGAATGTTGAATTTTGCCCAAGGCTTTACTGCATCAATTTTATGATTCCCCCATCCCTTGATTCTATTTATGCAATATATTCCTTCTATTACTTTATGTGTTCTGAACAATCCTTGCATTCCTGAAAGGAATCCAACTTGGTCATAGCATGTGACCTTTCTAATGTATCATTGAGTTCAGTTTGCAAGTTTATTGAGGAGTTTTCCATCTCTATTCACAGTTTTAGTATTTAATAAATACATACCTTAGAGCAAATGTCCATGAAAAACTGAGCATCCCTATATGAATATGATTTTGTAGGTAAATAGTCAAACACATGGTACAGATAAAATAAATTAATAACCTAAAGCAACCAAGGAGAAAGACATTCTATTCTCTACTATGGAGTTGGGGACAGTTGGAATTGACATTGTCCTTCTTATCAGAAACTAGAGAAACCATGAATTAAACCATAAACAATAATACCTTTCAATTCAAGCAAACAAATAAAATTAAACTCTTCTTTGTTTTAAAATCAGACAGATTGGAGTTTGGAGGTTGAAAAACTTGATACGTCAATGCATTTATTTAGAGGCCAGAATTTACAGGCTGACCTTAAGGATAGGAAGACTATCATAATACAATGGGATTCTACCCCAATGGCAAGTGATAGAAAGCCTGGGATCATGTTGACCTTGGGCTCATGTGTTAGCATATTTGTGTTCAATTTATGTGTGTGTGTCCTGATCAGAATTTGCACATTTTTCCTATTGTTGCTGTCAAGTACTTTATAAATGCTGACTACTTTATTTAAATCTAGTGCTATTAGGGTCATTGTAAGAACTTTCCCCCCATAACATTATTAGTTGTCACCTGAGTATTTTTCATCATCATCATTTAAAAGATAAAAAATGATCTTAGCAAATAAAAGTGTTTTCTGTGGTAAGAACACTTAATATGGGAGGTAACTTTTAAACAAAACTTTAATTGTATACCTGTAAGTGTTGACCATAGGTGCAGAGCTGAAGGGCTCATCTGCAGGGCTTATTCACTCAGCTTAATGAAAACCAACTCCAGCTCATCATTAGCTTTCCTTTTCCAAGCCCCTGGCAATCAGAATGCTGCTCTTTCTGTCTCTGAATATGACATCAGTAGATCACTCCTATAAGTGAATTGTATGGCATTTTTCTGTCTGAAGCTGGCTTATTTCAGTAGCTAGCTTTTTTTTTTAATCAATTCATCTGTTATTGCACTTTTAAGTTGTTTTTACACCATTGTGATTGTGAATGTTGCTGCAGTGAACATGGGAGTATTGATAATTTTTGGAGCCATGATTCTGGCATGTTTAATTTCTAATACATGGGTTGTAACTAGAATTACGTGTAGGCACTAAGGACTGGATACTCATTTCTATTTTTGTATTCACTTTAAGATAATGAGTCTGTTTATCCTTTAGAATGTTTCAGCATATAAGAAAGTCTACAATATCAATTCTAGAGATGTCTAAGTCTCAAGTGTAAGGGAATTTTACAACCTTAAAAACAGTATTGCAGTGCTTAAACTAGCATACCTCTTTGTATTTCTGTTTAAATTATTGGGTTCATAAAAGTTGCTAAAATGTCCCAAAAAGTTTCATCACTCAAGTATAAACATAATTTGGGGGGGCATTAAAAGTGTCAAATATATTAAATTTCTGAATATGAAAAATACTTGTTTTACCATAAACTACCAAGGTCCATAAAGTGAGCTTCAGAGCTAAAGAATCCAGGTGTCACAGCTTTAATCAATATCTGATAAGAAATAATATCTGATAGGTGTCATATAAACATGCAAACTTTCTTCCTTTTCTTTTTCCCTCTTGAAAATATTAGTTCTAAAGCCACAGAAGAATACAACAATCCAGGTTTCTTCAACAAATGAGGGATAATGGTAGCCAGAATGGATGAAGATACAATAGATGTGGGATGGCGCCATTCCAAGGAGTAAGTTCACACACCTCAGTATGGTGAAAAGACTCATCAAGCCAAGAAAGATGGGCTCCCATGAGGAGACATAAGCTGGGGTTGGGGTGTCTGGTCAGGGGGCAAAGGGAGAAATGTATACTACAGAGCAGCAGGGGAGTTGGTAGGAGTTAGTGATTTCCGGTGGGATTTATCTCATAAATGAGCTTGTTAACTCTACTGAAAGCTGTATCTCACAAATAGAGAAGGGAACAGTAAGCAGGAAAAGAGAATGCAAGGTGAGCCTCGGCTTGGAATGAAAGGCACACCCACAGTTGTCTATATCAGTTGTCAGATACCAGTGTTTCTCTATGGATCTCAACCAGACTTTGGCCAGAGATGCAGGAGTGCTGACTTCGTATGGACCTAAAGAACCAACTGAAGAGACTGTGCAGTCATAGTCTCCATTGTGCAGTTTACAGCAGGTGTCTATATGCAATGCTTATGTCTAATGTTTACTAGTGTTCACTGCCTTTGCTGCTGGCCACAAATTGTAAGCAGTAAGGAAAGAAACGCTACTACAAAGAGAGGTGAGCAGGACAAATTGGAACCCACAAGTCCAATTGCCATCCATGTCGCATTGTGTCCATTGTTCGTAGGAGGACCTCCAGAAGACAAAACTTCGATCAGAAGGCCAAGTATACACCAGGCCTGGGCCTGGAAGGAAATGATGGAATTGGGGTTCATCATTTGGAGCTAGCTGTGTCAACCAGCCAGGAGAGCAGATTTGTGAGAACATTCATTGGATACGGCAGCATCCTACAATCACACTGATCTTGGGGCAACAATCATGGATGCTATTTCATTCCTGCCATCTGGACCTTGCTTCAAGTTCACTCATAGCCAGTATTAGCCCAGAACTGCACAGGGAACCAAAGTTCAAAGCTTAGCTAATGCAGAACAGTATAAGGTCACCTCAGTCACAGAAGGAAAAACAATCCCTTCCTATGGCGCTCCTAGCAGACAACCCTTTTACACGGTCATCATCATGGACCTCACTGGTAATGGATACACTGAGATCACATACACCTGATGGGATGCCAGGAGAACTAAGTCTGTTTCAGACTATTCCTGTCAAGGATTCATAAGCCAAATCTATTCACAAGGAAAGGCCACACAAACTCAAACAGACACTCTTGGGAAAATTGTTCTATAAGATAAACACCATGGCATTATATAACTGAATAGGAGAAGTGGGAGCTCTTCCCAGCTGAAGTGACTTAAAATAAATGACAGTCATACAGCTCATGCTTATTAATTGGATATTTCCCACAAAGGGTATTGTGTAATAATGAAGAAAACATGAAGAGGGTCTAATGTATAAGTACTAATAAACCTACTAATTTTCTGAATTGATGATGGTTTTCTGGTCATAAAAAAGTCTGTTTATAAAAATAAGCACTAAACTGCTGAAGTTTTAGTTTGGCAATATGTTCTAAATATTACTGAAAAAGTATCCCTGATACTTAACTCTGGCAACCTTTTATAAAATTTAAGATTCTCTATAATTTCAACAAGCACATGAAATGAAAACAAAATGATCATAGTAAGTTCACTCATTGCATGTGCCATATACCATGTATATACCATATATATGTGTGTGTGTGTGTCTGTGTGTGTATCTTACTTTTCATGACAGTCTTACATTTTTTACAGCAAAGCAACAGCAAAATAAATTCCCAGTGTCATATCCCAGTGAATATGGATATAGATCTCAACTCAATTTGTCATTAGAACCTAAGTATTTGATCATATAGAACATTCAAAGTCTTTATATTTGATGGCTGAGAGAGGCTACCACAGTCTTAAAGAATGGATATTAGTAAGGAGAAAAATGAGCATGACAGCTAAAGGAAGGACCCAGAAGAAGGAAGTTTTTCACCTTGTCTGGGAGCTAATAATCTACAGAAAACGGATGTAAAACTATTTATCTGGAATTAATATATTTTGTTGTATGAATCCAAGAGAATATTCATGCAGATAATTTAAACTAGTAAAATGGCTGGAGAGACATTGCAGCAAGTGAAGGTGCTTGCTCACATGCCCAACACCCTGAGTTCAATCCCTAGAACCAATAGTAGAGAGAATTGACTCCAGAATGTGGTCCTTTACCTCCCACAAGCATATATGACGTGCCTAAGCCGAACCTGCCTACTCCTTCCTCCCCATACCCTTACATACACACAAACACACACATTAAAATGATAGTAAAACAGTTAAGTGGCTGAAACAATTAAATATAGATTTTGAAAAAACACACTGCTTGTGAAGTGTACTTGGAAAAAGCATGTCATTCTCAGGAAGAAAATGAGAGTGAATAACAAAAATTTCACCAGAATAAATTCAATAAAGACACAGAAAATGTACATAGAGAGAGTTTTTGAGTAATATTGAAAGATAACAAACTAGCCTCACAAATTACATTATATCATATTAATAGATAGCAAAACAATATCAGAAAAAAATCTATAATTTCCAAACAAATCTTTACATGGAAGCATGATGATGGGCAATGAAAATAGCCTAAAAAAACAGGTTTCCATTGATGAATAGCCACATGGAGAAATTCATGAAGACATGTATGACATGCTTTACAGAGTAATGTTTGAGACAGCAATACTGTCTATAATTTCAACACAAAGAGGCACTGAAATTAATAAAAACTACACAGACACCATTATATATGTTTTATATACTCATAAACATATGTTTACTACATGTCTATGGCATATGTTTAGTACATACTCCACAAATACACATACATGCTCATAGTATATGAAGTCAATATGCACATTTACATAATAAATGTCTGAATACATGTAATCAATATAAAAATTAAATGTTTTTATAATATATATATTATATGTAGATGTAGTAAATATATATCTATGCATCACTATGTATTTGTGATTGTTTCTTCTCCATTCTAGTAGTCTTTATTCCCACCCATGTATACATATATATGTACATACATACAAACATGCATGAGTGTGTGTTCCATATTGTGTAAAGGACCACATATACAGTGTAGAACTCAAGACTTTAACGGAGTCAAAAAATTCCAATTGTTTGTACTTTAAGCTAATGTTGTTCTTGGTTACAATGTTAAAAAAGATTAAATTTCATAAAGCACGAAGTTATAGTAAACTAAAATAAATTTATTGTGAAGAGAGAAATTCTTACAACTTTAATGTAGCTTGGATGTCTGTGCTTGTGAAGCCTAGAGTAAGGCAGTGTGCCTCTGCCCTTCACACACATGCAAGGACAGGCAGAGAGGTTTCTAGTCCTGAACTCTGCAAGCATGGTAATGCCACACTCCTGTCTTTATTGTGCCCTTTCTATATTTAGCAGTATGTATACAGATCAACGCTTACCATTATGCAGCAGTGGCCTCTGTATTCAGTACAGAGGTGCGTTGCACTCCTGGCTGTACCAGTTGCCTACCTGTGTGACAGGCTGACCCGCAGGTCTGTGTATGTGTGTTCTGTGCTGTCCCCCCATGTGCAGAACTGCCTAGACTTGCATTTTTCAGAATACATCACTAAGAGGGCTCTGGCTCTCCCACAACAGAAATCTAATTATAGACCACTGTGGAAGAATGGCTGATTCACTTAATAGTGGAATGAAGGGTTTTGATCTCTAGGGAAAAACAGAAATAGTTTTTGACCTCATCCTATGCACAAAATGTGTGGATTTTTGACTTAATGTAAAAGAAAGCATTATATTTCTGGAAGGAACTGGGGGTGAAAATCTTAATGATTTAGGAGTCAAGGAATATTTTCTGAAGTTCTAAAGGCAAAGGCCATGAGGAGGAACTTTGAAAAAAATTACTACACTAAAATTAAGGATGTTTTGTATATCAAAATACCATGTATACATATGCAGAAAATATTTACATAATTGTACACACAAATATTAGCAAATAAATCTGTGCAAAATGAGCAGCTGTGTTCTCTGTACCATCCTATTCCTTAATTAGGTAGGTAGGTAGTTTGTTTGACACAAGATCACACTTTGTAGCCCAGGCTAGTCTAGAACTATGGAAACCAGTCTCTCTGTAGCCATCATGTCTAGCTTCTATTTTTAAAACATTCCTATGCTTGAAATAATTTCTACATAAAAGTGTTTTAAAAGACAACTTAAAGCCAAGTGTGGCACACACTTGGAATCCCAGCACTTGGGAGGCTAAGACAAAAGGAATGTCCCATGTCCTAGGCCAGTCTAGATTTCATAGTTAGACCCTACCTCTTCCTCATCTGCCTACCCTCCAAGAAAAGAGGAAGGCACTCAAACAGGCAATTCCTAGGAAGGAGAAACAGAAGGATCACAAACGTGTGACAGCACCAATTTCCCAAACCATAAAGGTACTGTCCAGGGGGTTAAAGAAGAAAGTTTTACTCTTCACTCTACTCATACAAATTCTGTGGTTAAAAAGAACAAATCAAGAGTGACGGGAAAATGGGAGTCCCATGTACTTCTCCTAGAAAGAGAAACTGGTCCCAGTGAGCTGACAGCTTACACTTCAAGAATAATGCAAGTCACTATTGACAGCACAGTGGCCCAGACAGTGACCCAGAACAAGAGCAATGGTTTCAAAACAGACATGCTGCTTCTTTGCCTCTACAGTTTCAGGCTCTGCCTGCTTTGCCTCTTTCTTTAGCACCTGGCCTTGGCAAAGCACACACCCTGCAGGACCGGCGGAGGTGCTGGCTATGCCAGTCAGACAGATAGATCTGCCTCAGATAACACCATGGAAGCCAGTGAGTCAGCAAGCCAGTTGATTGTTTCCAAATATACAGACCTTTGTTTGCCAGGCAGGGCCAAGTTTTACACCAGACTCTTTCAACATGCATGGTGGCAGAGGATCAAAATCACTCCTGCTGTGACATTTGGCCAGAATAATGAGAGGCGGGATTTGAATGTGGAAGCTTGATTAAAATAATACATTTCATCATCACTGTTTTCTTTTGATATTCTGAGTGCAGAGTGGAAAACAGCAGAGGGGATTGTTCTTGCCGACTGGCTCTCATGACTCAATCCTGAAAATGCTCTGACACCTTGAAGTTTCCCCTTTGTGACAGTTTCTCCCTGGAACAGGCAAGGAAAGGCCACACTGTTGTTGCAACAGTCCTCAGACAGAAGACACTCCACTCTGGTTTTCAACAGTTCAATAACGTTTGTGGTTGCATACTGAAATCTTATACATGTCCACTTCATTTATACTCGTGCCTAAGCTTGCTTGCATGTATGGTTTTCTGGGTAATTTTATTTAAAAAAAAAAAACTTAAGTGTTATGCCAGTAGTATTGGCTGCTCAGTTGTGTCAATCATTCCTTTCAATCACAAATTTTATTGAGTGTCAACAAGGTGACCCATCATGACCCTGGTGTTGGATATAAGAACAACTAGTATTTATTATGTGCCACATATTGTTCTGACAATTTAATGTGAATTACCTCATTTATTCACTTCAAGAACTCCATGACGTAAATGCTATTAACCCATTTTACGGGTGAGAAAGCAGTGGCAAAGTCAGAGGTAGTAAGTGAAAGACCTAAGATTAAAACCTGAGGCATCCATCTCCAGAGGAAGCAGGGTTTTTTTGTTTTGTTTTGTTTTGGTTTTTGTTTTTTTGAGACAGGGTTTCTCTGTGTAGCCCTGGCTGTCCTGGATCTTGCTCTGTAGACCAGGCTGGCTTTGAACTCAGAGATCTACCTGCCTCTGCCTCCCGAGTGCTGGGATTAAAGGCGTGCGCCACCACCACCTGGCTCAGAGGAAGCAGTTTTAAGTACTAGAGGATTATGTGTCTTCTAAGCAGCCATGGTATTTCATGTCAGCAAAAGTATGCATAATATGGTTTTTATTGACATATAAAAATTGTACATCTTTATGGAGCATGATTTGGTAGCTTGACACGAGTATGCAGTGTGTTGCAATCAAGCCAGGACAATTAGCATCTTTAGTAGCACAGGGATATTGCATTGTGAAACTTGGATTCCAAGTCTTTGTAAAATAAGTTGTTAGTTGAAGTCACCCTATCGTGTCTTAAGACATGTGAACACTCTTCCCGCTTCCCGTCTAATTGTATCTCGGGATATGGTAGGCTGTTAGCCCAGCACCACCATGCATAACCGTCTTCAAAAGTGGATGCTTGCACAGTGAGAGTTTCCCAGCATGCAGCCTTCTGCTTCTTGTTACCACTGTGGGTTTCAGTATGAAACAAATGGCACTGGAGATGAAAGTTCCCACATCAACCCAGAGACTCAGAAATAGCGAAGGGATAGAGTCTCAAAATGGGAGCAGAGGTGGTAGGGTCAGGTACCTGAGGAATGAGTGGACAGAGGATTAAAACATATCTGTATGCTAAAATCTGATCCTTGGGAGGACATGGGTTTCCAGCATAGTGTCAGATGTTCATTCTAGAACTCAGTATTGGTATGTCTGGCCTCCTACCCAGGGACCATTTGCCCTTTCTGTTCCTGCAGGGAACGATGAATGATTTGTCAAGGCCCCTTTACTGCGTCATGACTTCACCTTGTTCTCAGAGTTTTCAAAGGTAAGAACAAAGTTACAAAGTTACAAAGGTAAGCTGTTCTCTCTGAGAATGCTTTCTGCTTCAAAGGTTTTATCAGACTCTGAGCAACCCATCTTAAAAGGAAAATAGCAATATAAAGCCTAAAAGATAAACTACTGCCAACAGCTTCCCTTTTATCTGCAACAGTGTCCACAGAAGAGTGGGTCAGAGGCCTCTCCTTCACACAGTTCGGAATCACGTGTAATCACCATGCTGGCATTCATAAAAAGGCCACTTACTGATTTGTTCTCTGTGTGTCTTCATCTGTACTAGCACACCCTAAGGACACAGATAGCAGCAATACTTATTCATTTTAAATGATTTCATTTTCATATAAAATTACGTGTATATGTGTTTGGGGTTGGTCAGTGGGTTGCTTCCTGCATGTGAGTGCAGTGACCCCTAAGGCCAGAAGAGGGTGTCCGATCCTGTGGAGTAGGAATTAAAGGCTCTTGTTAGTCTCCAGCCTGAGTCCTCTGCAAAAGCAGTACTCTTTCTTAACCACTGAGCCATTTCTCCAGCCTCTATGTACTTTCTTAAGATTATTTTTAATTTTCTAATTAAGTATAGTCTTCCTAGTATACAGAAATGCATTACTAATATTTTTGTGATGGATTCTATAATTTTCTATGTACAAAGGACTCTCATAATACTATTCTATTTGACCAGGAGTATGTTGTGACGGACAGCTGTCCCTTCTCCTGAGCCCTGTCCCTAGTCACAGTCTCCAGGTGGGAAAGACCACATCAGGTCACACTTGGGTATCTTTGGCCGAGTTGGTCCCCATATCTGGGTACCTCAGGGTGATAGATGGAGAACTAAAGCAGATGCTCCAGTAGTTGAAAGCTAAAGTGGTCCTCTTCAAATCTGTGAAATGTTATGTGATGTATTATCGACAATTTGCAACTATATAAGATTGGAGAAAAAAAATCACTCCATGCAGAGAAAGGTTTAAATTATTACTGTGATGTCTCTATAATTTTTCATTAAATGCTGGGAGTCTAACATTTAAATAAAGTAATTGAAATACATAATAAATAAAGTGAAATGTGGAGAAAGCCTATTGCTGATGCCTCAGAAAGGATGTCGTGCCAAAAAGGGAGGGAAAGTTATTTGTAAAATTAAATCTTTTTAATAATGTAATGTAGACAGTGAGTTAAGTGGGATTGCAGAGACATCCAATAATAGTCACTACCATGCTTAACTTATGGTTCCTACTGACTTTTAAACTGACTATTAGTTACAGTTAAACAAAAATACTTAAGATTGTTAATAATCAAGTTATTTATAATACATGGGGTTTAAATATTTTAAAAGAAGAGTTTCATAGAAAACACTGCATTATATATTTTTGTTATATTTTGTAAATATTATATGCTGTAAATGAGATGGAAAGAATCACCGTTTCCACCCCCTCAAAATAATTTTAGTTTAAAAGTTGTCAAGAACATCAGAATTTTAAAATATTTTGGCTAAACATATGTTGGACGACATGGGCATACATGCTCCATTTGTTTTGGTCTAATGCATGAGTGTGTATGTGTGTGTATTTTCAGATGAATGAGAATGTGTGTGTGTGTGTGTGTGTGTGTACACGTGAGTGCATATGCAAAAGCATGTGCTTATTTCACTGAAAGTATGCTGGTGATTTCCACTCAGCAAAATGCAGCTAGAAAAAGAAAACTATATATGCTCATTCACTTGTCCTCTTCACAGTCATTCAATCCTTTAATCTCAGTTTCCCCATTTATGAGTTGGGAAATGATAAAGTTTAATTATGGTGCCTCTGCATAACCTAAGGTAATACATACTGCATCATAAAGACACAATAAATAATAGCCACGATTATGATTGCTGTTATTATTCACTAGTATTTGGATGATTGCTTGGTAAGACATAGGAAGGAAAGTTCCAGATTAGAATGTAGACCAAATATACACTCCTGAACACCACAGCCACCGGGCATGCATTAGAATGATCTTGGAGTGCTTTATTTTAGTAGACAACTTTCTAGCACTTGAAACTCTTTGGTCTGGTAACAACTCTTTGAAGTCACTGTCACGTTTCCCATGTTGCTCCTGATGAAGCCAAAGTCTGGGGTGAGTTAGGGACCAACTCCTAATCCTGTGCACTGAGCTAGAACAAAGACTAAGCACAAGCAAGCACTGGTTTCCTTTACAATTTTTATCTCTCTGTGTATTTATGATGTGTGTTTTGTGTGTAAATGTGTGCACATGTGAGTGTACATATGTGTGAATGTGTGTGCAGATGAAGAACAGAGGTATTTTCCTCTACTATTCTTCACCCTAGTTTTTGGGGTTCTCTCAGTGAGTCTGGGGCTCACCAGTTGGCTAGACTTATTTGTCCGTGAGCTGTGGAGCTCAGCCTGTCTCCCCCTGCCCAGTACCGAGGGAGAAGATACTAGTCAAAATGCCTTTGCATGTGTTATGTTGTTACAACTCTGTCCTCAAGCCTGTGTGACAGGCGCTTTACTGATGGAGCCATCTCTCCAGTCCTTCAAGCACAAGTTCCAAGCTTCAACATATATGTATGTGTGTGTATATGTGTATATGTATATGTATTTTTTCAAGTAGCATGCAAGAAACAGGCCAGAGATAACAGTCACAGCTTTCCATACAAGAAAATACATTACTTAGGCCAAAATGTGTCATTCATTAACTTCCGAGTTTTCACTACATACCTGAAAGTTAGTATGTTTGTTACATTAAAGTGGTTTTCTTTAAGTGGAAATACTATGTAGAAACATGAGTGGTGAAGGCACAGTCAAGTTCATGTGAATGTTCTTGTCATGGCCCACGGTGGCAATGAGTTTGTGATAATCTGGCTTTCAGTTAGCAAAGTAGAAAGGACACAAAAGTTCTTGCCTTAAGATTCAGTTAACTGCATCATGAAGCAGTAAGATGGGGAGAAAACACAGAGGCACAAATACATTTTCTATTAGAACAACGAATACTCTCTAAATAGTAATCTGAAAGTTGTTGGCCGATTCCTCTAGTGTTGGTAAATATATCTATGATTGAAGTGATGGATTCCATTTAATCAAAAAGTCTCATATTGTGTCCTTTGATGAGCACAGCTGTACTGGTGATTATGCTCCCAATGTATTTTGAAGTAGGAGTTGTTTCTTTTAATATGATGCTTCTGAATGAACTTCAAGTGATCTCATGTGCGGAATCTGTGGGTGTGTATGTTTGGTGAATAAAGAAATCTAGATGACACACAATGGTTTCTTGGTTGACTAGCACACACCCTTTGCTTTATTGAACTTTCAAGAGTGGGTCTGGGAATATATAGAGGAAGCCCATGAAACAGGATACAGTCCATGAAGAGCTGAGCCTGGTATCCAGGGTGGTACCAGTTTCCTCCCACTGACTCCCATTTAGTCTGCAGTGATGCTGTGAAGATCTTTCAGCACCAGAGAGAAAAGTCTCATGTAGCAGCTGAGAGAATGACCTGGAATCAAGGCTGTTGGCTTTCCATCTACCAGCACCATGGATTCACGTGTAAGGTTTTGGCTGTGTGTCTGTCCTTCATCTCTTCAATGAGCTGGAAATGAAGCATGCCTTGGCCTTTGATATTCCTAATGACACTTTCTGCAATTATTTTTCATCTTTCCATATGAAAATGACACAAGAAGATCCATGAGAACCCACTAACCTTCAAAAATCTCTGAAAACAAAGACTTCTTCCAAGTTTTTTTTTTTTATGACTTCTGCCAATATGTATGAAACAAATCAGCTGTACTGACAGCTAAGATGCTTGTAGCTTTTAAAGGTCTAGAAGGTTGGGAAATTTAATGAGTAAAAATCAGTCTATTTCATTAACTTGAATTCTATGCCATTCTACTTAACAGAGTTTTTGCTACTGGGCCAGAAAGGTTCTAGATTTGCTTGCAAAACCAACAAACAAGCAAACAAACAAAATGGCGGCATGGTTGTAGAGCAATGGCAAATCTTCGGAGGGCAGAGGTGGGAAGTACTTTCAAATGAGGCCTCCAAGAAGCGCCAAGGCTTCTGTGCTTTCACTTGCCAATCTGTGTAAAGGAGAAGGACTGGGAAGTCAGGCTCATAAAGGTAGAGTTGTCTTGCTCAGGAATAGAGCATAGAGGAGGGAGATAAAGATTCAACCAAACCAAAACACTTGTACACATAGCATGGCCTAACTCTATCCCTAACTCTAACCTATTCTCACAGACATACTGAGGATACACAGGAAGCATCTCAGACACCCAGAGGAGCATAGCAAAGGGCAGCCAGCCATGTCATGGCTCCAGCTAACCAACTTCCTGTTAATGATTAAGTAGGAAGAATCCACGGAGCGCACGTCCTCTGTGATTTTTCATGTCCCAGAATGAAGCATCGGCTGGGTGACTTAAAGGTCCATTAATGATCACTGAAGGTAAAACCTCTGGGGTGACAGCTCCCGACTTTTTCTTGAGAAATTATTTGTCTCCTTTGGGATCACCTTATAAAGCTTTTGATAAAAATATTAAAATTCTATTTAGATGTACAATGTTTTAATGCAAATTTTTAACCATAAAACCAAACGCTCCATTCAGTTAAATTAATAGAATTACAAAAAGTGTAATGATAGCAATTAAGTCTTGAAAATGCAAATTTTATAGTCAAGGACAATTACCTCATTTATAGTATATTGGAATGGTGCCAGACGAAGGTAATTTAGAGGCCCAGCTCAGTTACACCATGATAGATATCGCCATTTCATTAGTACAACAAAGATGGGCAAGAAGTTAGACAATACATAAAAAAGAACTGGAGAGTATTTGACCTTTCTAGTGTAACTAGAACCAGAATTTATTCACTAATTTATCAAGCAGTTAATGAGTACCAATTATCTAAAATATTAGTGCTATATTTTCTTCTGCCTTAGCAGGAAAAAGAAAGAAAAAATGAAGTCATTATTTTCATCACCTGCAAAACACTGGTTTGTGGAGAGATCAGATTGCTTGTAAATCAGGTTGGGTGCTGGCTGCTTGAGAGTATATTTATGCAGGATGTGGGTGACCTAATTGATTTTTTTTTTAATAATACTAAAAGTCCCTGCAAAAGAACAATGAGTTTTCACTAATTATCGTCATCTCTCTCTCTTTGGAGTATGTTTAAAGAGTTGTTGATTTAATCAAAAGGTCCACCTGTGGATACTGTGATACAGCAGTGATTATGTTTGATGCTGTTAAAGTCTGCTCCATGCTAAGTAATGCTCCATATTTGAAAGGTAGCCCCTGTCGACCATTCATTGGTAAAGCATCTAGAAATTTACCCTTTTCAACTAACACTAAACCCAAAACTTCTTTAAAATCACAGATAAATACAGCATTAGTGCAGACTTCGCAAACACTCGTTTTCTGAATGCAATCTTTGCTGCGTTTACTCACTTAAATGTTGACACTGTTCACCTGTTCACAGGCTCTTCTTTTCCCCTCTAGAGGGCACTAGATCACACTCCTTACTGATGAACAAGCATCAACACTAAGGCCTACTTGGTGCTATGAAAATCTTCCTATCAGTCATTAAGGAGAAAGCAAGGCCTGTCGGAGGGAGGCAATTTCTATGAGGAGAGGGCAAGTGGTTTTCCCCGACAGAGGGAAAGCTGAGCGCTCTGGCAGCTTGGGAACCCGTCTGATCTAGTACAAACAGGAATCTTGCTCTTCCTAGAAATGTTCTGTAGAATCATTTAAAGTGTCTGAGCCTTGTTTACTCATCTATTAATACAGGCATAGTAGTAATACGGAGGGGGTTTGTGGTAGTGAGATTCAAATACTTTCTACCCATGGAAAGAAGTTATATTTTTGGTTGTGAGCCTAGCCTTTAACGGCTGAGCCATCTCTCCAGCCCAAGAAGTTATAACAATGAATGCCTACAGCAGATTTGCAAGGAACATCAGTTACTGTTATTATTGTCTTTCATTTTTCACCATTTTATCCCAAAGAAAGCTTCTGTACTCTTGCCCCTAGAATCTTTTTCTTAATCCCAATGACTCAAATAAGCAAAGCTTTAGTGAACTCCCTGAGAAACATGCGACTCCCTCTTAAGGATAGAGGATGACTCAATGCACTTTCAAAGAAGCTGATGTCATCACCTCATAGACGTCAGAGTAGAAAGTATATTCCCTTCTATGTCTGTCACATGATTTTGTAGTTTGGCTTCCTTGGTCGTTCTTAAGAAATGATTCCATTAGTCCAAACATCTAGAGGTGAAAGGCCATAGAACCATAACACACATGTACATTGACAGACAGACATATACACACACATATGTACAAACATACACAGCACACACACAAACAGACACACAGACACATACACACCACCACCACCACCACCACCACCACCACCACACCACACCACAATCACACCACAATCACACCACACCACACCACACCCAAATAGAGAGGAGACATACAGACCTACAATATACAGAAAGGTTTTTCCCAGTTTGGATAGGGAGGCCCAGACACTAAAGTTTTAACCTAACCTGCAGCACTACACAAGTTGATGGGACACTAGTCATTAGAGATGTAACTTTGATAGAGAAATTGGCATCTAGGTTTCTTCCTGTCAGCTCTTCTCTTCCTTATCACCATGAAGTGGGCAGCATTGTTCCTTCATAGACTCCTTACTTTTGCATGTTCCCTGTTGCAGGCACAAAAACAGTGAGGGTATCCAACCGTAGACTGAGACCTCAGCACCTAGGAAGCTGATTAAATCTCTCCTTCTTTTGATTTTTCTCAAACATTTTTCTCCAGTGACAGAAATTTGAGTAGCATAGTATAGATACAGTGAAAGTCCTTTAGGATATTGGCCCTAGAATTTTCATGTTAATTTGAAATTCAACATTTGTTATCCATCCACCTTGTTATTGGCGGGAGTGATACTGGATCTGCTTTCTCCTCATATATATGTTAATTTGTCGAGGTTAAAGATAAACATTTATCTACAAGGTTTCAAAAGAGACACTTTAGTAACATTCTGAAATGCATATTCTTACTTTGAATTGCCAAAAGATCATTACCCAAAGAACACTGCAGAAAACCATCCCTATCTTTGGTTATAGACACCTACAAATAAATATTTAATAAAAAAATCTCTAGAAAGAGATGTGCCTAGTCGTTTACCATATATGGTAGTGTATTGATGAGATTTCCATTGCTGTGACAAACATTGGCTACATATTTATTTGAAGTTCCTAACTTGAAATATTCATCTGAACAGCAGTAGGAATTTACCGGTGAGTCAGCTTATAGCCTGTACCATCACCTCTGATAGATGCCAGTGTTCTGTGGAAGCCCACTCAGGCTGAGACCAACAGCCATCCCTCTGCTTGGACTCTACTTCTAAAATGGCCAGGCACTCAAGCACCTTGTAAGAATGTTCAATCTATTTGAATGGAAGAATAGGACCGCTTTGATCAGTATTAATGAACACATAGGCTCAGAGCATGTTAGGTAATTAGATGATACAGCCTAATGATCAAATCAGCTGTATGTGAATGTAGTGCATGAGATTGAAGCATGGATGGCCTGGTCTATACCATCTGTACAGTTGCATTTGTAATGTACATGCAAGATGATAGTTGATTTATCTGTTTCCTCTTTGTAATTGTGAGTCTTCATGAGTTAATGATTTTCTTCTAGTCTATGATACAATTAGAAGGTAAGGCTTCATTTCATAATCAGAGAGACAAATATTCATATATTCTTCCTTGAAGTGGCTCCTATGCAAAGCTATCTAATTCCTCCAGAAAACAAACAAATCCAAAGGGTCGTCTGATACCCTCACTGCTTTGTCTTTCTTGTAAAATTCCCATCTGTGATCATAATGGGATATTGATTAGTTTGGATACCATACAAAACTGAATTGCATTTCTTGGTGGAGCACTAAAGGTCACAGCTTGATTACTCAATAACTTTTCAAGTACAAGAAATGCTATTTAAAAGTATGCTTGAATGACTGGGTTGCTCCATAAGAGGGAAATGATGCCATCTCATAAAGAGAGATCCTAAATCATTTCTCTGTCTTTCATTTATGTTTAAAATTCTGTAATGTTTTATATGCTAGAATAAAAACCATGAGATTAAATTGCAAATATGATATTTACCTTCCATATGATATCTGATCTAGGAGACACATAATTCACTTGGTTTGGTAGGCATCAGCAGACTTTGTCACTGGAATAGTTTAATACATATTAGCATTTATTCAGTGCGATCATAGTTATAAGGGGCTTTGTTTTACACTATAGACAATACATAAAAAACAAAATTATATAAAGAAAAGCACGTTTATCGATAATTCTGTGATCATGATTAAATTATCTTCTTTTCCCTTTTTGCTCACAAAAGCAATATAAATTTTTGCTACTGTAAGTGGGTAGAGTAGAGTATGAGGGTGAGTAAGAGAAATAAGTAAAGTGTGTGTGTGTGTGTGTGTGTGTGTGTGTGTGTGTGTGTGTGTGTGTAACAGAAAAAGAGAGACAGAGAGAGAGAAAGGATGAAATCCATTACTTTGCATTATAACAAAAATATTAATTAAAAAAGTAAACATAAGTAAATAATTGGTGAGTTGGGTTTTTGTTTTATTTTGTTTTTTGATATTCCAAATCTCTAATTGTTGGAAGTATATAGTCATTCAGGTCCCATCAGCCTTGTGACACTATTATTTTATGTAATACTCTTGTTGGAGAAAGTTTTCACCTTTGACCTCATTGTTTACACCACCAAAAATTTACTTCAGTCATTTCTAAGAAAACATCTGACATCGGTGGCATAGCTTATTTATTAATGCAACTTTTGGTTTTAGTATTAAGAAAAGGCACAATTTCTAAGATACATCAAGAAAGCTGCAGCATGCTCCTGCTTGTGCTCACACGAGTGTGCAGTGTGCAAAGGTCCAGATGGGGCTGGCTCAGGAGCACCCAGAGCTAGAGACCTGGTCGAGTACAGAGGATGGGAGGAATGTTTGTGGTGTGGAAATACTTCAGAGTTAGGTGTTAACAGCATGGCCAAGAACCAGCCGAGTGAAAACTGGTGAAGGGAAAGATCAGAGCCGTGTGTCGAGCTTGGAAGAGCACGCTAAGGAGAGGACATGCTATAAAGAGTGTCAGGGCTCCTGTGGTTACACTGCCAAATCTGCCATCCAGTGTCCATACCAGCCTGAAGCCAGCCATAGTGGTCACAGAGGAGGATCACCATGACATTCTGAAAAGCTCGCTTGCTACACCAATGCACCAATAAGCCATTGGCAGGAGGAAGGGAGAGTTGATGTTAGCACCAGCAGACATTTTGTAAGGATCAAGAAATACAAATTTAAGTGGACTAAGAATAAATACAAAGACATATCTACTAGCTGGCTACTGCATGGTTTTAAGAAAGAATACAAATTCTTTAACTAGATTGTATGTGGTCTTCTGATAGAAAGGGAAATCATTTTAAAAATTGTAAACTACACTCATCAATTCAGAGTGTTGATAACAGTGAGAACTATGAAGATACAGGAGTCAAAATTACCTCTCAAGATGTCATATTGCTGGATCTCGTAAGACCCAGCAACTACAACAGGAAGCACATGGAAGTTATACCATTTTGATTTTAAAACTTTAAAGTACTTTGGAGTCCTTTATACAGTTACATCAGGATGACAACTGCGTGTAAAGATGTGTATCTCACAGAGTGAGTCTGTCTGATGGTCTAAATAAGGTCTACATAGAAGTTATAGCCAAACCTATGAGTTTATCCTGGTTGCAGGTAGGATAGAAATTAACTGACCTGAGGCAATGCCTTGTTTTTCAATGGTGTGAAGAAGAGAGGGAACACATATAGGAATAATGGAAAGAATGATGGGAGGCCAACTGTTCACTGTGAAGCCAGAGCATTTTCCTAAGGAGGATTAACCAACAGCATGGGACGAATGTGCAGATGCAGTGAGATGAGCTTGCTCAGTCTCAGAACTCCATCGTCACAGACTCAAACTGCAGTGAGCAGAAAAACAGTGCTATGTTTCCTGAGGGACGGAATGCAAAGGGTAAAGAGACTTGGGTGCAGAATTCCCCTTCTGTTGTCCTTGTTTAAGAGTTTAAATGAATGGAAACACATGAACTATGAACCAATGACTGAGGGGTCCCCACTGGATCAGGCCCTCCGAATGGGTGAGACAGTTGATTGGCTTGATCTGTTTGGGAGGCATCCAGGCAGTGGGACCAGATCTTGTGCTCATTGCATGAGTTGGCTGTTTGAAACCTGGGGCCTATGCAGGATTGTTTGGCTCGGCCTGGGAGGAGGGGACTAGACCTACCTGGACTGAGTCTACCAGGTTGACCTCAGTCTGTGGGGAAGGCTTTGCCCTGGAGGAGATGGGAATGGGGGGGGGTGGGGTTGGGGGGAAGGTGAGGGGGATGGGAGGGGGGAGAACAAGGGAATCCGTGGCTGATATGTAGAACTGAATTGTATTGCAAAATAAATTAAAATTAAAAAAAAAGAGTTTAAATGAAAAAGAGAGTGGAGAAAGAACACTGTTAGAGAGGAGCACCGGGCCACAGGGACAGTGGCATGTTGTTGCTGGTTTGTTCTCTTAGCATGGGTCATGTTCCAACCTGAACATACATGTTAAAAAGCAAGACAGCCGAGCAAGAGGTTTGAAGGTGACTTCCCTAAGATAAATAGCTCAACTTAGTGTTCTAGAGAAGTGCTGCCTCTCTATACTTGGTGGAAGAGCCAATGCTGTAGCTGCGGTTTATAGATGGAGTAGAACATACCTGTTCTCCTAAAATTGGCATTTTAACCAGGTTGGGCAATTAGGTACAAGATAAATTAAGGGGTCAGGAATATAGAGGGTGATATTGGACTTGAAGAAGGAGACCACACCTTTTCCAATTGCTAAGCTCCATATTCTAATGTTTACTTATGGCAGAGAGACTTGAATAGCAAAAGTAGGTTGGTGTGTGTGTATGTGTGTGTGCATGTATGTGTGTGTGCATGCATGTATCCATAAAGTACTTCTCTTTGCTCTTATAGTTGAATCTTAACTGATACTAAAGAGTTTAATTTCATTACTATTTATGTTATTAACTGTACACCTTTAGAAAAAATACACTTGAAAATTGTCTTAGTGTTCTATTGCTGTGAATTGACACCATGACCAAGGCATCTTAGAAAGGAAGACATTTAACTGGGGACTTGCTTACAGATTCGGAGGGTTAGTCCATGACCATCACAACAGGAAGCATGGTAGCAGGCCTGGTGCTGGAGCAGCAGCTGACAGCTCACATGTGATCCAGAGGGTGGAGAGAGAGAGAGAGAGAGAGAGAGAGAGAGAGAGAGAGAGAGAGAGATTGCACCAGATGTGGGCTTTTGAAATCTCAGTGTCCACTCCAGTGATACGTCTCCTCCAACAAGACCACACCTCCTAATCCTTCCTGAACAGTTCACCAACTAGGGACCAAGCATTCAAATACATGAGCCTATGGGGGGGAGGGGCATTGACATTTAAACCACCACAGAAATGTATTTTTTAATTATTAACTTACTTAAAATAAAACTTTTGAACACCCTAAAGGTGATTTCTGTTTTGTTGTTTTGGTTATTTATTTATTCATTTATTTATTCATTTAGTTTGTTTTATCGAATATTTCTCTTGTTGTCTACAATACTAAACCCTGATCCTGGTCTTTCACTGGGAGGAACTGAAGCTTCAACAGTAGATTGCTCCAAAGACTGATCATGCACTGAAAGCTGATGGTGGATAGACAATGACAAGAATAAGGAAAGTGAGCAGAAAGGCCCGCTGCAGGGGGTGGCTTTAGGATTTTCCACTGAGAACATGTGACGACAAAGACAGAATAGCACTGGGTCTTCAACCATGAACTTGATAGTTTTGTCCAAAATGGGTATTAACATAGGGTTTCACAAACTTCAAGAATCAAACATCCAGTACAAGATCACTGTAAAGACTAGAATACATCTTTGACTTCCCAACATCCCATCCAATGACATCCATCTTCAGATAAGGGCTCTAGTCATAACCTAGAGAGCAGAGACTCTTTTTAGACAGCCCGAATTACAATAAGCATATTTTTATATCTGTGGCTTTTTATTTAATATTCTTCAATGCAATATAGGCAAACCAGGTTTATAGTTCATCCCATTTCCTCACTTAACAGTGTTTCAATACTTGAGGTTAGGAACTCAATTCAGTATCATTTAGAAGAGTACTTGAACTTGGTGTAACCACTTATTCTATTGTCTTTGTCCCTTCTCAAATTGGATTTGCAATACTTTTCAGAACCTGGAAAAGAATTCCTTTATATGGCTTTTAACTAACATTTTAAATTATGCAAATTCTTCAGGAATTTATAATAGCTTTCAACTTAGAAATGGTCCCTGTCATGTGTTGGTTAGTTTTTGACAATTTGACACAAGTTAGAGTCATCTGGGAAGAGGAAAGCTCAATTAAGGAACTGCCTCCATCAGATTGCCCTTAAGCAAGTAAGTGTATGGGGCTTTTCTTGATTAATGACTGATGTGTGAGATTCCAGCCCACTGTATTCAGGGCTACCCCTGGGCAGACAGTTCTGGGATGTATAAAGAAAGTAGCTGAGCCATCTGCAGAAAGCAAGCCAGTAAGCAGTGCTTTTCCATGTTCTCTGGGTTCCTGCCTCCAGGTTACTGACATGAGCTCTGCCCTGTTTTTGCTTAATGATGGACTGTGATATGAGTATAAGATAAATAAGTCTTTTCCTTCCCGGTTTGCTTTGATCATGGTGTTTATCGCGGCAACAAGAAACCAAATTAGAATGTGTTAATGTATATGTACACTCAAATTTACTACAAATCAAAGAACTCCAGCGTATTCTGTTTTGACAATGTCCTTCCAGGTCTTGTCTTTAGAATGCAGTATTGATTCTCTCTGTGTATCACAATATCCTGTGATGTATTCTCCTCCTTTTTGTTGGTGTATAACTAACATTCTTTTAAAAAAGTCTTTAAGTTGGAGAATTAAGTAGTTCAGCAGAATTTCTTCTTAAGTAGTTGTAAATATTTCATCATTTGTATAAATGAGATATTCTCATATAATGATATATACTATTTTTTAATTTTAATAGAGATGGAATCCAGGGCCTTGCACAGCTAAGCAAGAACTCTGTCACTATGCATGCCTATATTTCTCTTTCTAGAATTCCCCCCTCCTCTAAATGTCTCTCGATAACTCAAACACACACACATACTTTTAAATACATTTAAATTAATTATTTGATAATTTCATACATGCATACAAGCTATTTTGATCATATTCACCTGTTCCTTGTCTCCATATTCCTCCCAGATTCACCCTCACCACCTCCCTTTTATATTTTGAAGTGAAATTTCATGAAATTGTACAAGCTACCCTTGACCTCATTTTGCAAGCCAAGCCTTCTGCTTCAACCTCCTGAGCAGCTGAGATTTCAGGCATGTTTGAATACTTTTTACTTCATGTACACATGCAAATTTCAGTTTGCCTTAGAAGAAAGCATAGGTACCTACAGAGAAAGACTCCAGACTCTGTGAGAAGAGAGTGTCTAGCAAATGCCTTGAGTTTAGGGTGCTTGATTCTCCCTGCACCTACCATCAACTTGTAGACAGATCTCTTCTCCTAAACTGACTCTACATTTGGACCTTGCTGTTAGAATGTGATGCCATCCTGAGTAAATATATTTTCCAAATTAATTGATGAAGAAAATTTTCTTAGCATGAATAATAATAATAAGTTTTTATTGTTATAAATTAACTTCAACTTGGGAAAATATTGTTCCCTTTAGTTTAATTATGTTAACATGTTCTTGATTGAGACATCATCTTTTCCTGAACAGCTGTATAATTCACATATCCTTTTGTTGTAGAATTACCATACTACTTAATAAAAAGTATTTATGAATTTATCTTTTCAATTGGACTATGAACTCATTGGGAATAGAGGTTGCATTTTTCTTCTTGTTGTTGGTTCTTCAATAAATCAAAAGGAAATAAATCAAAAGGAAAGACACAAGCAGTTCTTTTCCTCCCCCTTAGACTTCCAGCTTAGGGAATTCTCAAGAGTTTACATAATGGCTGCATCTACATGCAGAAGTAGGACTATCTCCTGCGAACGCCAAGCTCAGAGAATGATGCTATGCAATAAACAGAAAGAACAGAGAGAAATTGAACCAGACCACATCTATCAACTCTGCTCCAGAATAAATCAAGTTAAATCCAGAGAGATAAATCATGTTTGTCCACTGCAAAGAGGGCATATAAAACCAACAATAAGAGGCCCCAAATCAAGTAACTGTAACAAGAAAATGGTGGCATGTAGAGGTCAGACTGAAGGAGAGAGTCAAGAAAACCAATGCTTACAGTTGGGACACTGCGAGTTTATTTGGAGAAAACTGCATATGCAGATTATATGAAGAACATAACCTGTAAATGAACATGCATGTGCACGAGCACACACACACATGAAAATGTTGACATGGAAGAAACTGTGATTCCCTGAACACGATAAACTACATCAGACTAATTGACATAATTTATGGGACCTTAGTTGTTATTCTTTGCCTGTCACAAAGCCAGAAAGTGTCCATAAACTTAATAATGATGTCCAAATCAATTCTTCAGGAAGGATAGCCGACAGTCTGTGGTGAGCTCAGTTGGGCTGATGTCCTAAAGACTTGCTGGAGAAAGCATTGGGGATTCCAGAATGGCTTGAATAACGGGTGGGGGAATTTTCCAAATGGGATGTTATCCTATCCATAGCAGCACTGTGGGCAAAGAAGGAGAAATGGGCCAGAGATCTCACCCAAGGAAATGAAGACTATGGGGGAATAGGCTGTATTGTGCACAGTTGAAATTCCATATATTTTTATTAAAGCAAGAAAATACGGTATCACAGGTCAGGGACTACAGATGTTTGTGATTAGTGGCCTCAACTCTCATTGTCTTGGATTCCACTCTCCTCTAAAACCCTCATTTTATCGTTCTCATTACCATCACAGAATTTACACTGAGTGGCTCACTCAGCTATATGAATAGGTGTTCTTCCTAGATTTTCTATCTTGTGGTCCTTTTGCACAGTATAGTCATTTGATATTTCTTAACTAGGTAATGGTATTACTATGGTTTGAAATGGCCCCTTTGGAACAACCTGCATGCAGCTTCCTGTTTCCTCCAGGATGGTTTAACCTATGCTGCAATGAGGAGGGTTGCTGCAGGTTTGGGTATTTGAAAGCAAACCTTGTGTTGTTGCATTAAAGCGGTTACTATCACAATCAAGAATGTGGCAGGTAGGCTGTTGTCTATTTTCCTGGAGAAACCCTGCAAATCTTCCTTTCGTCGATGACTTCTACCGTTTCCCAATGACCCCTGGCCATACAGAGCTTGTTAAGTCTGTGGAAGCAGTGTGCCTCTGCCATGAGGACTCTGAACTCAGCTTCCCACCTCCTCTTGTTTGCCGGGCTTTGCTTCCCCTCTTCTTGTGGTGCTTTAACGAGCAGGGAATTATTCTCAATTAACGATAGCCAATCACTGCAGTGGGGAATATACACTGAGAGAATTATGACAAATCGCCACATACCGTGTGATCAGAGTATACAAATTACACCAGGAGCACAAAGTAGTTATGCTTGATTGGAGCAATTAAATGTTTTCTTTTAAAATAAAAAAAAAAACCTCCAGTGAGAATATTTTAGAAAATGGCTTTTTAATCATCTGTAGAAATGCAAAAATTACTGTCTCATAACAGTTTTAAAGAGCACCATGTTTAGAATTAACTATAATCCCTTTTCATGGCCACGAGACTGCACCCCCTCCCCTACAAACCTGTTTACTTTAAACGTATTTTTAATCACAGACTTCAAATCATTATCATTTTGAGTGAAGTGATGATAAATTTTTTAGGGATAGAAATGAGGCATTTGACATCTATAGATGAGCAAGTACTGCTCACTCCACACAGCTATACCCTAAACAAATATGCCATCTCTCCACCTAGTGGGACAATTCCCACCAGAAGAAAATGGACCAAGTATCAGGAATAAAGTTCTAAGCAGCTCCTATCTAGAGTCTAGTTTATTTCATAGGCACATTATGCAAAACCTAGGCAGTCACTAATCTTATTTGAGAATGGACTATTGAATTTAGGAACTCTGATGACAAGAAGAAAGAATATTGTTATGTCTTATTTTTACCGTGTCTTAGTCACTGTTCTATTGCTGTGAAGAGACATCATGGCCAATGTCAACTCTTATTTATTTTTTTTTAAACATTTAACTGGGAGATTGCTTACAGTTTCAGAGACATAGTTCATTATCGTCATGGCAATGAGAGCTTGGTGGCATGCAGGCAGGCACTGGAGCAGTAGCTGAGGGCTTTACATCCTCATGTCCAGGCAGCAGGCAGAGAGAAAGGGAGACACTGGACCTAATGTGGGCTTTGAAACCTCAAAGCCCACCCTCAGTGACATACTTCCTCCAGCAAGGCCACATCTACTCCAACAAGACCACACTTCCAAATCCTTCTAATCTTTTCAAATAGTTCCCCTCCCTGGAGATTAGATGAGCCTATGGAGGCCATTCTTATTCAAACTACTAGACACTGTGTTTGAGAAGATACAGAGAGAATAAAAAGAAAGCAAAAGACTTAAGGAAATAAGAACAACAGAACATCTGTTCCACCAGGATTCAGGAACAGAATTCTGTCTTACTAGGCCAGTGTCTTCTTTTCTGCTCAGCTTTGCTCTTCAAGAAAGCTTGGATATTTTAGTTGAGCTCCTGTTGCTATAACAGAATATCTGGAACTGAGCATTTTATAAAGTACAAGAGTATATTTTGGCTTATGGTTTTACAGGCTAGAGAGTGCAAGTACAAGGTTCTGCTATTGGCTCAATTTTTGATCCTAGTTTAATGCTACTGCAATTGATGGTTAAGAAGAAGGAGGAGGAAGAGGAGGAGGAGGAGGAGGAGGAGGAGGAGGAGGGGAAGAAGAAGGAGAAGAAGAAGAAGAAGAAGAAGAAGAAGAGGGGGGAATGGTATACACAGAGATATGGGTGAAGGACCTCTTGAACAGCCTACCACCCCATGAGAAAACCATGAATCAACTCATAAGGTCCTTGGTGCCCATAGCCCAGTTATCTCTTAAAGGCCTATCACATCTCAATCTGCCTCAGGAAAAATGATTTCAACAAGAGTTTTGCAAGTAACTAATATAAAACCACAGCACTGAAGTATCTTCCCAGATGGAGTCAAGACTTTCAGGAAATCAGGAGACATGGAGAAGGAGAGCTTGTGGAGAACATGTGCAGTACATATACCTAGAAGACAGAGAGAGGAGAGTAGGGGGAAGAGAGGGAGAGGGATAGGCCATGCATCCACAAGGGTGCAGATTTCATTCTGTCCATTGATGAGTCAGGCCCCCTGGACTTTCAGACTCAATCATCAGGGATTTATAAGGATTCTGGGTGTTTTCAAGGATGTGGAGGCAAGCAGCCAGCCTTGTTAGCTATTTAAACAAGGTCAGCCATGTGTATGCTTCACGGCAGCACTAATATATCTAGTAATCTTCACTTTGAGTCAGTTTTATAAATTAAATGCAGAAATCTTTTATAACAATGTAACTGTTTCTGGTAGGTTCCAAAAGGCTCCTGACAGAGGTGAATACAGAAGGTCCCTCTTTGAACTCTATGTAGCAGAGACTAATAGGTCTGAGCTTTGTCCAGTTTAACTAAATGCCTTTTTCTAAAGTACCTTCTTTAGATAGTTCCCCAAATTGACTACATTTTTCCAAGACTTACTAAATGTAGGCACCCATTTTACACACACTGCCACATTGAACCTTGGCAGCACCCACTTATAGAATAGCCTTAAAAATCAGGAAGTTAAGGTTCAGAGAGGTAAAATAAGTTGGTCATATGAGAAAAATCTAATTTTGGATCATGTGGGAAATCAGTTCCATCTAGTTTCAGAAAACAAAATAGTCATGAGACCTATTCTTTCTGTCTGGACAGAAAAATGAGACTTTTTATTTAGAGGGGAAGTCTTACCACAAACATAACAATTAAAAGACAAAAGACCCATATTAACAAAACACCCAACAGAATTTAAACCTTGTTCAACTTGTCTTTCCATGGTAGGAAGCAGATGGCATATTTGAGAGATCACTTTTCTTCCTCTTTCATGCAAACTTATGATTATGTTGATTCAACTGTAAAGGTTATTTATTAAACGTAATTTTAAATTATGTAAATTGCCATAAATTATTTCTTATGATACTCTTTTAGTGGTTATATGGTTCATTTAATTAGTTGACATTGTGATTTTTAAAAAGCAGATTAGCCCCACGTCTTAGGTTTATTTGCTTGGAGATTTATCTACCTGACCCAGGTACCTGTGTAATTTTTAAATTTTATGCATATCTTTACATGAGGGTGTGGTTTCACAAATTTCTCCTCTTTCTGGGCCCGTCCAGGGCTACATGGCATCTGGATACAAGTGCACTGCTACCGTGAGCACTGGAGTTTGGATCTTGAGCACCCTGAGAAGGCACACATATTAAAGGGTTGCTCTCCACTTTTACTGCTATTGGCAACAGTGGAACTTTGAAGAGGTGGAGCTTAATGGAAGTTACTGGGTAGCCATGGATGGGATATTGGGATTGGAGTTTCTTTCCTTCCCATTCTCTGCTTTCTGTATCTTATGAGCTGAATGTACTGCCTCCACCACAGCTCCACACTCACATGCTTTATTTATTTATTTATTTATTTATTTATTTATTTATTTATTTATTTATTTATTTTACAGCCGACCACAGTTTCCCGTCTCTCCTCTCTTCCCGGTACCTCCTCTCCCACCTCCCCTCTGCCTCCACCTGCCCCTAATCTGCTCCTTCTCAGTTTCAATTCAGACAAGGAAAGGCCCCCCATGAATATCACCAAAACACGGCATTTCAAGTTGTGCTTTCTAACCCAGGGACAACGTAACTAAGGAACCAAGAACTAATATCTCCAAGCCAGTAAGCCTAAATAATCCATTCCTCCTTGTAAATTGACTTGTCTTGATTTATCATCGTGATGGAAAGCTAAGTAGTATTGTGAGTATTCCTTTTTTTTTTTTTTCTAGGCCATATGCTTTGAAGAGATGTAGAGTTACTAAACCCGGTTCAGATGTAGGGAGAGAAGCTCTTTTCCTTACCAAGAGGCATTTCCTGTTATAATACCATTATACAATGAAAGTCAAGTGTCCTGGGATTAAATTTAATGTGGTGTTGGCTTCAAGGTCTCTAGGCAAGGCCTTTGCCTGACAAGTAAAAGTTACAGAAAGTGTCCTGTTGGATCATTCTGTTGTTTCCTTCTCTGTCGGCACTCTTACAACCTGCGGGTTTCTGTTTGAACCCAGGCTCCCATTAAGACAGTAAGACAGCCATATTTCTGTATTCAAGTGGAGGACTCAAAGTAGAACTAGAGAAATTTCCAAAACTAATAACCTCTACCACTCTGAATAAAGACACGTGATCAAATTAAGTCACTGTGATCTCTTTATCCACTGACATCCTGGAATCAAACCAGGGTTGGTCTTGAGATTAGGAAGTCAAACCTCAGACAGAATTTATAAAATGTCAAGTGACTAAATCATCTGTAAATCCTCAGCTCCATCCTCTGTTCTCATTTGCATATTTAATTGTTTCCAATAAGACCTCTTTCCAGCAGAAATAGAAAGACGGCATGTGTGTGAGCGCCCTGATGTGTGTTATCATCTGAAATCCACACAGGGTCTGCATCTACCTGCTGTGCTTAATTTCAGTATACATTTCTATGATTAATTCTGTTTTTCTCCAGTACATCAAACTGTTCTTAGTCATTTATGTTTTGCATAGTGTGCTGTGAATTAAAGGAGACTTAGGCATCTTAAGAAGTCAGCTGTTCTTCAATTTGAATTCTAGAGACATTACAACTAACAGCCGGATTCTTTACCCGAGACTCTCAGTCCAACACATGGACACATTTAGATGCCCTCAAGACAATTTAAGGAAAAGTGAACCTGACTGGGAAAATTTGCTCTGGTATTTTTATTTTTATATGGCAGATAATTTTCACATTTCCTTTGTAAGACATCAAAAAGGTTATGGCAAGATGAACAGTACTTACAAATTTGTGAACAGTAGGAACCATAAGTATTTTCACATCATAGCATTTCAAGTTTCCTGGAAAATACTTTCTGTTCATCACTCCTTCAACAAATACTGTCATATTTATTTATTTGATTATTTTGGCGATCCGGCAAGTTGAACTAAATGCTGAGTTGATTAGGCAAATGCCTTTACAGAACTATATTGCCAGCCCTTCTTTTATATTTGCTCGTGAGACAAGGTCACAGGAAATTACCCAAGCTTGAATCTTTCTACAGCCTAGGCAGGGCTTGAACTTGTGATCCTCCTGCTTCAGCCTCCCAAGGAGCTAAGATCACATGCCTGAGTCATTAGGCCCAGCCAACGTGAAAATACCTTTAATATCCTCCGCTTGATCTTGCTATTTAATAAATTAACAAATACTTATATTTTGATAACTTCAACACAACCGATTTCCTGAATACACCTCTGTATCATATTTTGTATCTTAAGCAACAAACAAACCTGTTATTCTGAAGGTAGATCCTTGGGCTTCACCAGATTGTTATCAAAATTCATGACTCAAAAAGCGTCAGCAAACTTTTTCCAGGTTATACAGAAATTTACATCCGTGGGGTGTTCTAGTCTTACAATGGGGAAAAAAATCATTCTCCCCTGCACATAACTTTGAGTATAATGGGGTTTTATTGAAACTTGTTATGTTATCTGTATTTTTCCATAAATATTTTTATGTTTCTATAAAATACATAAATGCAACCTTTTATGAGCACTTATTGAACACTCAATCTGCTTTTGCTTCTGTGCAAGGTACTGAGAAATATAAATGCAAAATAACTCATGGTGCCTGCTCTCAAAGACGTTTGAATCAAGCTGAATCAACTAAGCCCCAACTGAAGAAAACAACTGGGGGATTAAGGCTGTTCTAAATACTCAGGTGCTAACAATAGGTGCCAAAGATGAGTTCAGAAAATGGAAAGACAAGCATATGGACCCCAGATGTTAAGGAAACTGGTGTGGCATGGGGAGACAGGGTTAGAGTTCCAGTAAACAAAAGAGAGGCAGTCCTCTTTGCTAGACAGATACAAGACCCACAAGCTGAACAGAAACAGTTACACTCTGTGCCCTTGTACTGGTTTATTTTTATCAGAGCATCCACAGGAGCTTGCCATGCTTTTATTAGCCCAATTCAAGTGTGTCTCAAATGCAACTATAATACATGAAATGTTATTTCCCTCTAGGATATATCCATAGAATGAATAGAGAGCATCTTCTACACAGTGGCTGCTGTAAATACTTGTTGAAATAAGGAAGAATAGAAAGAAATAAGGGAAGGAAGGATGGAGAAAGAAAGGGTGAGAGGTGGGCAGAGGAGTGCGCATGGGAACAGAGAGACCCCCAACCATCAGATTGGAGCAAAGTGTAGAGAGAGGAGGTAGAACATTCATACACATGCTTATAAGTGGATCCACTCTCACAATCAGTACTGCGAGGCTTTGAATAGGAAAGTTACAGGGCATGTGGTAATGCAGTAATTTCACATGGAAGTACCCAACACAGGTCTGAGAACATAGCAGGGGCTCGAGGAATGTTAGCTCTTTCTTGGTTATCTCTAAGTGTTGCGATGGCTTAAAGCTCCTTTAATTACAAAAGCTGCTTCTTTCAAGGTATTTGAAAGTTTTTCAGAAATGCAAATCAAAGTCCTTTCCTTAGAAAATCTTTGTCCCATGGAGTCTTCACAACTGGCTTGGGCGGTTTGTGCTGCATGCTAGTTTTCGCTTCCAAATTCCTGCAAGGGCTTCATTCAACACTGAACATTTATTAAGAAACAGGTACAATGATTAGCAGTTCTTAAAGGCCAATTTAGAGAAATTCAGTTTAATAAAATAGAGTTAGAGAATGTTTCACATTTGTATAATATGTCACTTCTCTGATTCTCAAACATACTCTTTCTGTAGAATTCTCAGCTACTTACTACCTTAAGAGAAGTTTCAGTAGAGCTCCCTCAAGATGTCTGTGTTTTTCTCTCTTCTAAGTATCAGAGCCTGGATTCTATATACCAACTATTCAATTAACATGTTTAAAAGGAAGAAAGTGAAAATGAATATATGGATGAATACCTGGACTGAGTATTTGTGTTTGAGTATTGTAGGTACTTTACTGTACGATTTTTTTTTTCATCTAAGTACTCAGAATCTTGGGATAATTTGGAATCATAGTGATAACTCCAAAATTTTATTTTCACATTAATTAACAAGGAAGAGAATCATGCTTTCTATTTTAAGTGGCTAAAGATGAACATTTACACTTATCTATAGTGAAAGATTTCTTACCAGTATGACTTAAGATGTAGGGATGGCAATGGGTAACAGCTTGGTATAGGAAAATGTCATAAGTTCAGAATTTAAAGGATCTAAACACATGTACTAGTCCTACTGACTATCCATTTTACCCTGCTAGTTGTCACAGAAAAGGGATAACACTAATATGTTCACAATAGGTAAAGAGTGACTTTTTTGAGGCTCAAATGAGATAAAATGGGACATGCCATCCGGGTGAAGAGAAAGAGTTGTTATTCATATTTTCCAACATATACAATAATGAGTCTGGGCTATATGCAAAGACTAATCTTGTCTGTGGCAGAACTGTATAAATAATTGTCTTCTAGTAGATCCTGGAACATGGACCTGATGTTAATTATTTGTTTGGTTCTATAATAGAACTTCAAATCTCACCCAAGTCACCTTTCTGGTTTTTTAAGTATATTGTATACCTTTTTCTAAGTGTATGGTATTATTATACTATATACCAAGCAAACTGTACACATTGTTACAAAGAATAAAAGAGGAAAGAGTTTAGAATTTGTTGTGAAACTTGCGAACTCAAACTGAGGCCAAATTTTTGGATGTGAGGACAGTGTGTCTTCCAAAGAAAATACGTGTGTGTTTCAATATCACTAATTGGTTATCTACAATTTTGATCGTACAAGATTGAGAACACTGAAGTCAAGGAGAGAACATGTAAGGATAGGGCTTGTCTGAGGACACCAGAGTTCTAAAGGCAATCAGAAGAAGCCAGTGCGTCCCCTTCTCTTTCTACATTTCATCAGATTGTATGATGTAAAGCGATTATTGAATAGTTTGTGGAGGGGTTGGGGAGAGGGCTCAGGGGTGAATTGCTTGCTGCTCAAGCATAAGAACCTGAGTTCGGATCTTTAACATTCTCATAAAATGTTTATGGGATGGCAGCACGTGCTTGTAACTTCAGAACTGGGCTTCAGCAGACACAAGCAGATCCTGGCCTCATTGGCCAGCCAGCAAATTACAGGTGAAACATGGCACCCTGTCTTCAAAAATAAAATGGAGAGCAATATAGATGGACAACAGAGGTTTACCTATGGTCTTCACAAGAGTATACAATGAGCAAGCATATTGGGACGCACACATGCATGCATGCACTCACACACCTAGAGTACGGATTGTTATAACCCTTAGTCAAGAGCATGCATCTCTCAAAAGGAATGCCTTATTGCATTAAAGCAATGAATGCACCACAATGAGTTATCATTTCTAGATCTTTAAAGAGTAAATTATCAGCCGGGCGGTGGTGGCGCACGCCTTTAATCCCAGCACTCGGGAGGCAGAGCCAGGCGGATCTCTGTGAGTTCGAGGCCAGCCTGGGCTACCAAGTGAGTCCCAGGAAAGGCGCAAAGCTACACAGAGAAACCCTGTCTCAAAAAAAAAAAAAAAAAAAAAAAAAAAAAAAAAAAAAAAAAGAGTAAATTATCATGTAACCTTAGAAAGATGTATCATAAGTTCAACAACCATGCAAATCAGATAGATTTGCATTTCTTAGTCCTTCTTCCTCATCCAGTACAGACATGATTGTGAATGCCCTACCAGTGGATCAGACACTGGAAAATTTTACAACTTCCCATCCTCTGATGAATGAAAGTATTAGAATAGCAGATGGAGACGCCAGGAAACACAACCAGCAGGGCAAGAGCCATCAAGGTGCCTGGCGTGTGAATGATTCAGTGTCCATAAAGCACTTTGATAGCTTCCTTAAAAAAGAAAAAGAAAAGAGTAATATCTGCCAGGGTTTTCCCAGGAGGCTTCACTGAATACCTCCATCATCTAACGGGGGGAGTGGGGTCAGTCAACATAAGTGGCATTGGAAAGGTGCTAAATGACTCTGGTCAACAGCACAGTGAGTGAGAGAGAGAGGTATCAGGTGCAGTGTAGGGCCACAACCCAGAACGCACGGAGTCTCCAGCCTGAAACTCCAGCCTTTCTCAGCTTTAGTGTTAAATGCTGCCTGAGTTGTTACTCCTCAGTCCTGATCCCTTCCTCTACATTGGTAGATTTCACAATTAATCTGTTGTTCAAGACAGAAAAACAGAATTCTCATACCTACCCCTCAAAGATGTGTCTTACATGAAGAACACTTACCCTAAGACTCCAAATAGGAAAATTGTGTTCCTTCCTGTGTGCCAGGGAAGAAATAAAGATGCTGTGTGCATAGTGTCTCCACACAGCATTCCTACAGAAGAGGTGGCCACTTCCACTCAAGGATCTATGAGTTTCTCTTTTTTTAGCCTTTCAAGCTACACCCTCATTTAAGGGCAGCTTACTTATAAATTAGCAGTATTGATCACTTGGGGAATTAGAAAAATGAAAATGACAATCTATCATTATGTGTGGGGGGGTGTTACTCAAAGCTGTAATATTATAAATGAATAGGCCCTTCAGGTACAGGAAATAGCACCTATGAGTGCTTCTATAATCATCTGACCTACATGAAGGGAAGAATCAGCTAGGTAAGGTAATTCTGCTGAGATTTTGATGAATTTGAATGAAACAACTCTGTCAATAGATAATTTAGCCATCGTTTTCTCCCAGCATATGGAGTATGCAAAAGTATGCAAACAGATTATTTCTTATGCAGGTAAAGATTTTAAGATGAACAAAAGCATTTTCTCAATATTTCCTGAAATGCACATGTTAAAATTCAAAACTATATAACTTTAATGCTTCACCCTGAAGGTCTGTTTCTAAGCTATTAATTTGCTATCATGTTTTGGGGGAACTTGTCAAGTTCAAATTTTTTTTCTTTCTTCCATATCTGCAAAGTGTGCACACATTTGAATTATGACTTTCCTACAGGAACTAACAGCTGTATGTGCAAATCATGCATATAAATCAATTACCAAGGCCTATGTACTATAAATGCACCCATTAATTAAGCAATGTCAGATGCTATGAACCGTGAAGTTCATTACATCTTTAGCATTCAAAACCAAGGATTATTTGAAGAAGAAATACTAAGTTTACCTAATAGTTAATGAAATTAGGGCGGGTTGTTGCCAGCATTCTTATTTTATGCCTAATTCGGTGTTTAAATGTTTATGAATAAAACACTAACTGCTGAAAGCGGATACGTTGAAATGTAATTACTGGTAAGTTATAACGCACTTGAGGACTCATTATACCAGACTTGGGAGTTTCAAGATCACCAATATAACACACTCTCCAAAAACACCGAGTTTTTATGGGCTGAAAGCTGGAAAGACATAAATGCTGTTGAATTTGTCCTGACTGAGTGGAAATTTTGATGATCGCCGTGCTATGATTTATGAGTGTAACATTTTCCAGTCATTACGTGGTTGCGGTTCAGCATTGTGACATGATTTGCATATGTGAATATCCCAGCAAATTAGCTTCTGATGACTGCGGCATCTGCCTGGATAAAGAAGTCCTTATCTTTAACACAGAGCAGCGGCTGCTACAAAGAGACCTGGATGGAACAGAATTGTTCAGTCCTGTTTCCCTTTGAAATCAATAGTCAGGGACTCCGACACACATGGGTTCAATTTTGAGGATAAATACATGCTTGAAATGAGTAGGTTTACACATCTGTAGACATTTTAATATCCCTTAAGTTGTCTGCCTCACAAAGACTTCCTGGATGGTTCAGAGAAGCCTGACACCTTTTCCCACACCCCTTCGTCTGGGCTTGGAAATCCCATGGCTCTCTCTCTGTCTGCCCCCACTAAATTGCCTTTCACAGCCTCCTACATCGAAACCATACTCACTTGTGACTTAGGGAATAGAAACTCATATTAGTATATACATGTGTGTTTGCTATACGCCTGCACACATGCTACCAATATCCCAAGGTTAACCCACTCTCATTAACTCTAAAATTCTGTTTAATTCTAAGAGTTAAATAAAATACTGCTGTTCCCCAATTGAGGAATCCTTAAAAATGAATGATATTTTCTATTCCATAAATGCATTTGAATTTCTGAAGTCTTGCATTTGACAAATACATTCAGGAATTTTAGTATATTTTAATTAATTCCTTGAGAATTTCATACAATGTGTTTTGATCATATTTGCCTTCCCCTGCTCCTCATCTTAATTCCTCCCAGATCCACCTCCTACACCATCTTCTTCAATTTTGTGTAGAACATAGGGGCCTCCACACCCTCTGAGAGGTCATACCTTTAAAGAAAACCGACTCTCCCTCTCTTGTAAGCCAAATGTCAGGAGCTACTCAGCTAAAGGTGGGGGGCTTAGAAGCCCCTTCTCACTCCATGAGGGAATGTTGACTGGCTTCATCTTGTGCAGGCTTTGTGTAGGCAATTGCAGCTGCATGAGCACAGTGGTCCTGTCACACCCAGCAAGACTGTTTGAATTCCCTAGAAGCTAATAACACCTTGGAGAGAAAATAAATGTGTTAGTTGTTAAATCTCTCTTCCCTGTCAGGTTAGCTGTTTAGCTGCAGGTTCTCACTATGCATCCCCATACGACCTCAAATTCGAAACCCTCCTGCCTCCTCACAAGCTTTGAGATTATCAGCTCACGCCACCGCACAGCAAGTTTGGATGCCTAATGAGTTACTATTTCATTTCTGACTCGTATTTGTTTTTCATTTTAATATTTTCCAGATACAAGCCTTCCTCTTTTCTCCCCCATTTTGTTGCTCCAACATAATTTTAAGTGATTTCCCCCTGTTTTTAACACCATTTAAATAGGATTTGATGCTTACATTTAAAGTTGTCTAAACTTATGATTACTTGGGACTTCAAAAAAATGTTTTGATCCAGAATTCCATGGTACATCCTAGGCTGTCCTTGAACTTACTATGTTGCCTACATACCCAATTTCTCAATCCCCCTACTGTGGTCTCCAGAGTGCTGCTATTATTGATGTGTACCACCACACCTGGCCTGCTTATTTTAAGAAGCAGCAGTAATTCTATTTTCTTATTACTTTTTAAAAATCTACTCCTGGAAATAACTTCTCAGAAGCCATTTCATTTCAATCCTTAGATAAAGTCTTCTTAATGAGGACTGTAGTGTCTTTTCTCATGCTTGGGGCAATTCTCAAGGGCACATCCATACATAGGACAATCTGCTTTACCTTTGACATGGTCATGAGAGACCAAATGGCTTCTACCCAAACAACACTAGGTCTCTGCTATGACCTTTGAGTGAGAACTCAAAAGTACACTAAATCAATACTGCTATGGAGTTGATGTTGTCCTGGCTACAAATCTCATCACATGTGGGAAGCATCAATAGTTATTTGGACCTTGTCATGTGTAGCATGGCATCCAGAATCATGAAGCAGCAGAGTAGAATCAATGTTCTTTGCATGATGACTAATTTGCCCCTTTTATAAGGGGCAGTAGTAACATCTCCACTGCCATTGTGATGGCCCTCCCTGCAAAGCATTACTTCGAAGTCCCCGTTTTTCCTTGACAACATTCCAAGAGGTAAAGAGACACATCCAACACGGCCTTCTCCAGTCTTAGCCTGTACCCTGGGAGCCAGGTTGGTAGGAAGTTCCAGCCTTCCTGCCTCATCCCCCACTGTGTTACACAGAATCTCTTTCCTGTTGTGAGCAGGGGTTTGTGCTGACACAGGCCTTCCCAGTACTTTAAAATCTAAATTATTATTCATAGAGAGCTTGGAAATGATGACAGATCTGGACTTAACTTTGATGATCAACTCTAAAGACAACCTAAACTAAATCATTTCTGTCACAAATACATCATATAAAGTGGATTTAAGCAGTTAACCAACAACTTTAAGGAAAGAGAGACACGTGTAGGGTTTCAAACTAGTTAAGATTATTGTATTTTGTTTTGCCTTCTTTAAGAAAAACCTTTCCTGTTCACCCTGGGGAAGAAGACCACAAAAAAAAAAAAAAAAAAAAAAAAAAAAAAAAAAAAAAAAAAAAAAAAAAAAAACCAGAGCATGACTGGTTATCAATGAGGCAAGCATCTCTGCTCAGTCCATGTGGCCTAAATCAGCGCATGTTTCTGTTGTGGAGCCCGAAGTCAACAGCATGACCATGAAAATGTCAAAGACTTCACTTGTTTTTGGGAAGAGTTCTTTATAAGGATATGTAGAGGATTTTAGTTATTAATAATATAATCTTTAATATAAACTACATCAATTGCAAGGTCATTAACATGCATAAATTTTAACAGCCATCTCATAAATTTTTTGCAAAAACGTTGAAGAAATTCTTATAGTGCTGTGAGTGGGACATTCCACTTTTTGTTCACACAGAAGGAATTACACTCAACAATTGCTTGAGACCAACATTTGGCAAGAATCAGAGCAGGCTCCAAGTGGATCTGACGGCAAAGCATTTGAGATGTTTAATCAGGTGACTTAGCTGAGGAAGGATTACTGAGATCTCGACTGCCGGTCAAGCTCTGCTGTCTGTCAAGGTTGAATGACTGGTGAGGTTGCTATAAATCTGAGGAAATTAGCTGTCACCATCACCTGGAACCCAGTTCTAAAACCCTCCTGACTGAAGTCAGACTGTGGAAAATTATGACTGGAGTCTCTGCCATTAACATTTCTAACTGTCTAGGTGGGAATTTTTAGAAGTTTGTGATATTTGAGGAAATTTATAATATGCTTTATATTTCAGTATATGATTGTCTTCCTCTTGGGGCACATCAAGTTAACATTATTATTTTTTTTTTTTTACAAATAACAAAAATTGGGAGATGGAAGATAGGTGTTCATGTGCTTTTTCCAAAACTGGTGGTGATATTTTGGGGAGCTGTGGACTCATTAGAAGACAGGGCCTAGGTCTGTCAGAAATTTAACACTGGGGTTGGGCCTTTGAAGGTCATCCCCAGGCCCTGGCTCCTGTTGCATTCTCTGTTTCATCGTCTGTTATGATGGAGAACAGCTTTTCCCACACTGGAGCTCTGCTCCAGCATGTTTTCTTTGCCACGATGGATTAGAAAACCTTCTGAAACTGTTAGGCTGCACAGATCTCTCCTCTAAGGTGTTTCTGTTGGGCACTGTGGTCCATGCTGATGAGAAACTATCTGACTCACAATATTTACCCTAAATGGAAGATGACTACTTAACTATGAAACACATTTTATTTTGTACTTAGTTGATCTTATCTAGTAGTTCAGAAAAAATATCTATTATTGTCTCACTTGGAGTATAATTTTAGATTGTAGGAGATAAAAAAAGTTAAACAAGAAATTCCAAAATAAAGTTTTCATATGAAGTCACATCATCTAAATCAAAACTAGAACTAAACAGTACATTTCACAGTGTATAGTAGTTTGTCCCTCTGATTCCAGCTGAGGCTGGAACAGAATGATTATGAATTTGAGATTCACCTGTTCTGCACAGAAAGGTCACGGATAGCACAGGTTATATAGTAGGATCCTATATAATAAAAATTTGGAAGATAAAAAGAAATTTTATGTTTGCTCCTTATATGCATAAAATCTCTATAGGTCACCTGGAAGAATCCCACTATGAACCCAGCAAAGGCCTTTCAGGAAGTGATATGCTCCTTCCTACACACTGAGGTAAACCCCCATTGACAGGGTGGACTAGGAGTTATGAGGGGGGACTTAGGGCTCAGCAGACAGCAGCTGGAAAGAGGATAAAGGGTCCAGTGTCACTGAGGTTGTGCAGTCACAATTATATGTGCTTGTTTCTCAAAGCTGATATAACTAAGGGTTATAGAGCAGATGAAAAGCAGAAATTGCCCCACAGGTTTGGAGCCAGAAAGAAAAAGCCAAAGTCCTAGCAATGTTGGTTTCCTCTAAGGGCCTCTGGAGAGTGTCTGCTCCACCTTTCTCCTGAAGCTCCTGTTAGATTGCCAGTGATGTTTGGCATCCCTTGGCATCCCTGTCTCCAGCTCCACATTCAGGTGGCACCCTCCCTGTGTGTATCTCTACATTGCTTTTCCTATATGGTCACCTGGTCCTATTACACTAGAGATACACTATGCATCAGCAAAACTCATTTAAACTAATGACACCTTCAGTGATTTTTCAAAGGAAATCCCATTCTAAATTAGTACCCTAAGTGCCTTTGAGATGGAGACTTCAATATAATAATGTTATTTTGGCATACTTCAACTTCCCATACTATTTCATTCAACTTCTGTGAAACTGGGAAGTTTTCTTCATCAGAGTATCAGTTTCCCCATAATATGTATTACACAACTCACACTATATCATTGGAGTACATAGGATTTAAATGGTACACATACATAAATATGTGGTTAACTAAGTACATTTTTATTTTCATCAATGGTTTAGTATAATAATCCTGTCTATAAATTTATTTCCATATGGTTGTAAATTTTGCATACTCTTAAATTCTTACCTATGGAGGAAAATGTATGACAACTTTTGTATGAAAAAAAAAAACCTGACAGGTAAAATGCAAAATAAAAACTAAATGCAATTGTCAATGGTCATCATCTGTCTAAAAAGCATTCTGGATAAGTTATTACATACTTCCATATTAGTCTGGGGACTCAGTGGGAAAGTGTAATCTATGATCAACATAGAAAACTCATTATTACTTAAAGTAAAAGTATCGAGACTAATATTTATAATCTTCCCACTGCATATTTTGCAGAAAAATACACTGCACATACCTAATAGTAATAGTCAAAAACTGAGATCAAATAGAGCTTAGAACTCACTTTGTCAAAGCCATAGATACTTTGTATGGATTTTAAAATATGTGACTATTTCATGATATTTTGTGAAAAAATATAGTAAAAAGACTATATTCAAAATAACAGAAGTCAGTCTAGCCTCCATGAGAAGCCTCATTAGTTTTCTTTGATAATTAGCTATTACTGCATCAAAAATTATTAGCTAGAACAAAACAAGATAAAGGCTCTCTGGAAAGTGAACCCCCATGAATACTTATTGTGAGTAAATTAAATTGAAAAAGCCTCGATTAAGCAATGTACACCTAATTTCACACAAAAATGCTGATCTCTCCCTGAAGAACAACTATAAAATACATTAAGATAGGAGAATTTCATATGAATGCCAAATAATGAAAAATTGTATTAGTATGAGGTCTCTGAATAGATTCAAAAGCATATAGCACTTTGTGTATTTAAAAATGAGATGAATTAACATCAGTGTTATGCATCAGACAGCAACCCAGTGGATGAACCTAAAGTCAACAAGTTCATCCTGTGAATTTATGTCCTTTAGCAGTCTTAGCTATACCCACCCCTTCATCATACTAGTCTGTAGGTGGATACATACATTCTAAATTGGGTGAGATGTTGATATATTTCATAATACATTTTTGCCATGTGTGTATGTGTGCAGGTACACACATGTGGTTGTGCATGGCTTTCTTGATCTTTCTCCACTGTATTTACTAAAGCATCATCTCTCACTGAATCCAGATCTATTTTTGACTATGGACTAGCTGGTCCCATGGATTCTTGCGTCTACTTCCTAAACACGGTGATAACAGATAGGAGGCCACACACTCATAGCTTTTATATGAGTGTCATGGGTTTGAACTCAAGTCCTTAAGCTTAAAGGGCAAGCACTCTATCTACTTAATCAACTCACTAGCCCATCATAATATTTAAAAAACAATTTTTAGCTAAGAAGCATGAAATGTACAAAAGTGAAAGAAAAGGGAAAAAAAATGTGGTCCAAAGTAGTTGTGAACAGAGTGCATGCTTCCCAGTGTGAGTATTGATGGGATGCAAAAGTGCCTGCTTAATTAACTTTCTGAACACGTTACAGCACATGTGCTTCACCAACAGCATCCTGTGCAGGATGGATCTTAAGGGAAGTTTTCAGACAGATCTCAGAACTAATTTGCATTATATATTCACAAAATTCCCCTTATGGTAAGGAGAGGCAAAGAATAAGACAGATTTGTGCAACTTACATACTTGGTGGCACATCCCTGCCTACATCCCTAAGCCAAGAGTTGTAGTCACAGTGCTCACGCTCTGTGGTGGTCCTCTGCCCAACACCATCCCTGCCTACATCCCTAAGCCGAGAGTTGTACTCACAGTGCTCACGCTCTGTAGTGGTCCTCTGCCCAACACCATCCCTGCCTACATCCCTAAGCCGAGAGTTGTACTCACAGTGCTCACGCTCTGTAGTGGTCCTCTGCCCAACACCATCCCTGCCTACATCCCTAAGCCGAGAGTTGTACTCATAGTGCTCACGCTCTGTAGTGGTCCTCTGCCCAACACCACACCATGCTCTCTACTCTCTGAAGGTATTGGATTTATCGCTCCTTCCCTTTACAAGGTAGATAGTACAACTCTTCAAGATGCAGCCATGTTTAGTAAATCTGCCTGGATGAAGCCATGGCTAGTCAATAGCCAACACTGGAAAATGACTGAGTTAATATGAGTCTACTTAAAATTGGCCTGAGCTTGGTCATGGTGTGATAGTGGGAGGAAAAGCAGAAAAGAAAGGAAGGAAAGTCAGTACTCTTTGTCAGATCTTGATATTTTCACTAATATTAAATATACTGGATAATTATACTACAAAGTTTCTCATTTTATATCAGCCCATACAAAATATTCCCATCTATACTTCATCAATCAAATGATAACCATTAGAAGTAAGCTTCTATAATTTATAAATGTTGTGTATATTTTATTTTTGAGCAACTGGCTCCTTAGAAAAATTATAATTACTTAAAAAGGAGAAATAGCCTTTAAAAATTAAATTTTATATTTATTGGCATTAAAAGTGACAGGTTTTATTGAACCATTTTTTTTATTTACCTCCCCACCCACTCCTCCCTATCTCCTGGCTCCTACCCAGTTTGGTAGGACCCCAGCACTCACTCCTTGGATTTCATATCGCTTATGTTCAATCCTCCTTTCTAGTCTCTCCCTTACAGCTTCTTTTTCCCCTCTAATTGGCACAGGTTAATCTGTTATGGTTAATCTCAATTGCTAACTTGATGAGATCTGCAATCATCTTAGAGATGGTCTCCTGGGAATGCCTATGGCATTAATGGGGTTGGAAGCTCTGCCCCTTGTGGGTGGCATCAATGCCTGGACTGGGATCCTGGATTATATGAAAAGGAGAAAGTGAGATGAGTATAGGCATCCATTTCTCTCTTTCTCCTGACTGTAAATGCAACGTGATCAACAGCTTCAAGCTCTTACTGCCTGGACTAACTACATCCTGATGTACTAGACCCTTGAACTGTGAGACAAAGGAAATAGTTCCTTAAATTGCTTTTGTCAGGATATTGTATCACAACAACAGGTATAATAACTAAGATCGGCCCCTTTTTAGCTTCCTGATTACTAAGCACATAAGAGAAATCCTTTCTGACACAAATGTGTAATCCTACAGCACAATGTTTGGACCTTTTATGAATTTAAGTGGTTGACAATAGTAATCACAGCCAAGGTGATCATGCCTCTTTAGAAAGTCCTAATTAGAAGAATTAGACCAGAAATTTTAAGTGAAATTTATATAATACAAATTCAACTTTTTACTATCTCTAGTCAATTTTCAGTAGGAGTAGGTTTGAAACAAGCCTTCTATTCAAGAACAATTTTCTTCTGCGATGTAAAGATTGCATATAACACATCAGCTCTCAACAATGGGCAATGAAAGGATTGGGTGACACTTTTGCTTGAATTTTTATTAAAATAAAAGATGTTTTCTAAGTGACACATGGTATCTCATGCCCACACCTAATTCTTGGGAGGCTAAGGTAGGAAGAGTGCTGTGACTTTGAGACAAGTCTGGGCTACAGAGTACAGATCCCCACATATGTATAAAATTAGTGGAAGTCTGCTTCTGCTAAATACTTTTTTGTTAATTAGGTTCCTGCATTCAGTCGAAGGGCTCACATAAGGACTAATGGCAGTGAAGGGGCTCTCTGTGCCCTCAAGAGGTTAGCCTGATCTCCATGGTATCCTAAGAGCTGATAGTTAATCTTGTCTTCTGGTCATCATTAATCAAGGATAATGATGTCAGCAGCTCTCTTACTTGTCTAATTGTTCTTAACATCTTTCAAAATATTGTGGAGTAACAGTTGCAGGTGATAGGGAGTGGGATGTGCCACTTCCAGGACCACAGAGAGACACTATTTTGATTTATACCTAGATTTTGTATTTTGCTGGATTTCAGTTTCTACGGTGTATCAGAGAGCCCATTTTCATTGCTTACTAGCATAACTGTGGGTATCTGGTGGAGGTAGGAAGAAATTCTGAAAGACGGAAAGAACACTGAACTACTTAAGATTAGAGCTCAGAGAAAGACATCCACCCCCTAAGACACAGCCATTGCCTACGTTTCCTCTGCTCCATAAACTACAATATGAGAAACGACAATGAGAGACATAGAGTCACTCAAGGCATGGTGTCCTAGAGTCCAAGGAAGAAAGATGCAGATGTCCCGAGGAAACAGACAACCAAGAGTGGAGAGAGCAGTCGGGTGTGTTAGGGGTGAAGCTAAAGAGCAGGATTGTAGATGTCTGGATGGATTTGCAGGAGGAAATAAGCTCACAGTGTAAATGATGTACAACTACCAAATGGGGGTCAAGTAAAGGCCTGGTGACAAGAGAGGATGCTATTTGTCATTTATTTTAATGTACCATCACCCTGGAGGCAAGGTGGGAACTGCAGTGAAGACATAAGGGAGAAGACAGAGGCAGAAGGAAAAGCCTGGGTTTGGTAGCAACCTGAGAGGATACTAGTAATTGAACTGAGGAAGTGGAATGAGAAATAAAACAAATCATTTGGACATTTGAAAAATTCACCAATCCTTGGTGGCTCAGAGAAAGACAGATGCAACAGATGATACTGGGATGATATGATGGACTTCGAATAATTAGATGAAAGAATCCATCAAATGGAGTTTCCCAAAGTTCAATATTTAATGTCCAGTTGAGAGGAGAAAGAAGACAGTGGGGGGTATAGGGCAGGGAGGGAAGCACCACAAATACTTGGAGATTAAGATGTTAAGAAATGTCAAAACATTGCATATGGTCTTCTGTCTTGAATACTGAAGGGATTAAGTATAAGAAGAAAAATATGCCCATTAGATTTAGCAACAGGAAATCAGTGGTGAATTTGCAAGCTATATGTAATGAACAGCTATCAAAAAATTTTTGAGGACTGTGAAGATGAGTCAGTGCCTACAAGCATGAGAATTCCCACCATTCACATAAAGAGCAAGTGTAATGACAGGCATCTTTAACCTCAATGCTGGGAGAGACATGGGTATTCTGAGGGCTTGCTTGCCAGCCATTCTAGGGGAAATGGCACGTAACTGGTTCAATGAGAGACCCTGACTCAAAATAAAATGGAGAAGGGATTGAAGAGGAAATCCCAGGCCAATCTCTGGTACATACATGAATGTATGCATGTTCTCCTCCTCTTTCCCCCACATACAAGGAATGGAAAGAAAAAAAAATGAGAAGAAAAAAAAAGAAAATAGTTATTTTCAAGTCGTGAACAAAACTGCAGATGATTTTGTCTTCAAAAATTTTTTAATTGATATTGAAAGAGATTAAGGTAATTCAAATAAATCTCACCAAGTCACTAGTCACTTACTACCAGAGTTTGGGCTGGCATCCTCTCTCATAGATGTTTTGTTTTGTTTTTGTCAGTGGTTTCTGATATTTAGTTATCTGAGGATACCAATCTCAACTTCTAATTAAAACAGGCAACTGACCACTCAAAGTAGTAATCCTATGCTCCAGATCTTCAGGACAATCTATTCCGTTCTCCTAACACTGTTGGTGAGTGTGTTCAAGCAGACACTTATTCGAGGAATTCAGAAATGCTTTGATTCAAAAGTTCCACCAAAGAAGATGAGAACTGTCGAGTCTGACAAGCACAGGAAAAGGCACCTTTCCTTTGGTCAGTGTGAAAAAGCTGTCGATGATGCCCTTGTCAAAATTACTAGAAGGCAACTGTAAAATGTGATATCAAAGCAAACAAAACAAACAGTCCTCCATCCACCTTCTCACCGCGGTGTACCTGAAGCATTGGAAAGCACTTACTCGGCATTACTTTTCACTTTGGTAAGATGAAAACAACATATTTTTTCCTTTCTTCGTCATCTCTTAACAATGTACTCTCTCTGGCTAAGACTTTGCATTCCAAGTTAAAGCCTAGGGCGAAATTTTTATAGCTGAATTATAAATCCCTGAAAATAGAGATTTATAATGGAAATTTTGGAAACTCATACCTAATAGAGCCACACTACCTAGAGTCCGTCTAATGAAAAGGGCTCTGTGCCTTCTTTCAAATAGCTTTGCTAATAACATTAAATGATAAAAGCATGTACAGATAAAATATTTAAGATATAACACTCTTTTTCTGTTTGATGCAGTAAGCCTTACATTGTTGTAAAGGAAAAAAGCAAAGGGTCTGCTCTGACAGAAGAGGGTAAAACATGAACAATATCTTTGGAGAAATGATGGGTTGTTAAGGTATGGCCTGTAACATCATAGTCAAAATCTATAAAACTTTTACAGCCTAGTCTTATTTTCACAGAGATTACATGCCCAAATCTCAGTGCCAAAGACACATGTTAATAACCTTACAACTTTTAATTAAGCAATATGTAGAAGTGGAGTCCCATTAAGCTGTGATTTGTGGGTTACTTCATTACAGTGGGTCCCAACCAAGAGACACATACTCAATAGAAATCAAGCACTCTGCATTACCCAGCTTAACGTGAACCTGTGGCTGATGCTTTATTGCCAGTTCAGAAGAACAGTTCACAGAAAGTCTTTTCCCCCAAAGACGAGGACAGAGATCAAAACCTAATGACCCTGTGGTGTTTCTCTAATGAAATGACTCTTCTGCATTGTTTATTTGCATTACACAGTCATTACTCATAAGGTTAATTATCATACATCTGATTATCTGACCTGAGGGGTTAGAGTTGCTATTGACACAAACCCATAGAGGGCAGCCTGGCAGTTGGTCTGGTAGTTAGGGGCAAGACTAAATTTCCTTCCTTTTCACTTTGGTAAAGGATGTATTAAGTAACTAATGGCCTGGGAAGAATTAGGCACATGAAAAGAAAACAAGGCTGTCTTTCTTTACAAAGTAAATTCTCTAGGACTAAAATATTAGTTGTAAAATACAAAAAGATAGGAAAATGAGGAAAGAATATGAATCTATGGCTGAGTATTTTGTATAAAGAGAAGATGAAAATGTAAGAAAACTGATATAGTTGATCTAGTAGATAATAAGTCTCTAAACAAAATATGAACACCCTACCTTCAGAATTTTAAATGATACATAGCATAGAAAAATATTTGAGTTAATTAATATAAAATCAATATCTAAATATACTCATTGGATACTCAACAGTCATTATGTGTTGGGAATTTTCATAGATGTAATACCACATATATTCATAATATGCATATTACTGTATATGCTCATATTGGGGACAATGTGTCTCAAAAATCTATATGTTGGTTTGTTTAGATTTTTCCATCTTTCTGTCTGTGTCTCTCTCTGTCTCTGTGTCTCTCTATCTCTGTTTCTCTGTGTGTATGTGTGTATGTTAACTCATAAGTGCTCTATCCCATCGTTTGCCTCCACCATGATGCATTACCCTCACCAGAAGCCCAATGATATCGAACTACCCAAGATCATGGCTTAAAATAAACCATTTAGCTTTACAAATGACTTGGCCTAGGTATTTTGTTTTAGTAAAACTGAACTAACAAATGTATTCACCCCAACAAAATTCATTTTCTGAATATGAGGTTGTTTGACTTGTCCTGTACATATTTTTAGGCCTCCTATTCCATTCAACTAATTTGTTTACTCACATTTGTGACCACAAACTAGTGTAATAATCAAGTTTTCTGTACATTTCAAATTCCCCCCCCCCCCCCCCCCCCCCCCCCCCCCCCCCCCCGCACCCTTGGTTAGGTATTATACGGTTATTGCAAGAATCTTAGAAATTGTGTAACTCACTGAAAACACCAACAGATTACCAGGATTACCAACATGATATATGCATTCCCATTATCACTATACAAAAATATACTTATTATTTGCATATGTAAAGAAATAGATACATCAAATATGTTTTGACTTTAAGCAATAGTGTATCTACTTTATTAAAGTATAACATGTACATTTCCAAGTCAATTCCTATATTGTGGCAAGATTCCATGTGATGCTTTAGAAGCAGTCAGCAAATTCAGGCTCTTCACATCTCATGAGGGCACAGCTACTTCCATCCCTTTCCATATTTCTCTGGGTGGTGTCATGTTATTGCAAGACAGGGAAGAGAGTAAAAGAATGGTGTTATCTGTGACATCTAAAGTTCGGTCACCTCATAGGAGCTCTCACAGTCCCTATACTAAAGCACTCCCTAGAGACACTCCATTCCCGCCAAGGAGACCTGGTAAACACGACACAGCTCCTTCCATACACTGACCTGGAAATATCAGTGGGAGGAGCTTTGAGCTCACTGTTTGATGATCACTGGTAAAGATGAGACAAAGTGCTCTGAATGAGTGAGACATTCTTCTGCATTAGATATTAACACTTAGGATTCATCTGCATCCTTCAAGATTGTAAATAATCCTATTGTAAAAAGCTGGAATTTATGTCACCTATCTTCTGGTGTTTAATAACATATATTTTGTTTATAATATGTAACAATAAACAATATAATGTGAAATATATATATTATATTTATTCAAGTCCTTCTTTGAAAAAATGAAATGTTTGGCTATGTGGCTTAAATTTCTGCTTATCAGGTAGATATTTATTTAGGCTTTTTAACTTTTCCTTATAACAAATGACTGGTCCAATGTCTTGCTGGTATTTATTGAATCATTCTTTCCTTACTGAAAATTTTGAATTAATGATAAATCCTTCCAATGAGAGGCCAGCTTATTTCTCTTTTCCTTTACTAATATTATGTGCTGCAATAGTAGACTTTGTAATGATGCTCAGTGTCAAGGGGAAACCTTGACTGTGAGCAGGATATTTTCTAGAATGTATTGCTTACAAATTTTGCTAATATTTTTCTAAAATTCTTGGTGTGTGTGTGTGTGTGTGTGTGTGTGTGTGTATACCAGGCTTTTTCTTTTGGGCCACCAACCAGCTACCAAATCACAATGCAGAGACTTAATATTAGTTCTAAATGCTCAGTCTTATCTTAGCTTTTATTTTAATGTGTTTCTCTTTATCTGTGTGTTGTCTTGTGGCTTTTTACCTTCTTTTCTTTCTGTATATCTTATTTTCCTTCTGTCTCTATGTATGGTTGGTTGGTAGTTGCCTAGCTTCTGGCCACAAGTGTGTCTTTTTCCTCATTCTCTTCTCCTTCTTCTCTGTAATTCCTAGATTTCTTCTCCTACTAATTCTCTCTGCCTGCTAGCCCTGCCTATGTTTTTTCTGCCTAGCTATTGGCTGTTCAGCTCTTTATTAGACCAATCAGATGCTTTGGGAAGGCAAGGTGAAACAAATGTAACACACCTTTACAAAATTAAACAAATGTATCATAAACAAAAGTAACACACCTTTACACAATTAAAGTAATATTCTGCAACATAAACAAATGTAACACATCTTTATATAGCTAAATATGCCACAAAGATTTGTGTGTGTGTGTATGTGCAAGAGAGACAAATAGAACAGAGACACAGACACAGAGATAGACACACACACACACACACACACACACACACACACACACACACACACACACACAAAGAGATTGCTGGTACACCATCAGTCCTATATTACTTGTATGTATTTTAAATTTCTAGCAACTAATATTTTGTGATCTTAATTATTTAAATGATATGGTGTTTATCTGATCTTTTGGTGGTTTTATTTACATCAATCATAAGTTTACTATCTTGTGATCTTTGAAGGATCCTTTCTATTACCTTTTAAGAACATATTTCAGTATTATTTATTCAGGAATTTAAATAGCTTCCATAAATTTGTTTCTTCTTTTGAAAATTACCTGGGTTGTTAATACATTTGTTATTTCTCACCACAAGACCATGTATACTGCATTTTATGTTATAACTTCTTCTTTGCATGTAACAACATCGTGCTTTCTAGTTCCTAATGTGTGTTCATTTGTTCCTCTTGTCAATCTTGCTGGAATAAGGAATTAATGCCAAGCTTCAGTACTTTAAATGATATCATTAATTTTAACTAATATTCTAATTAGTTAGCTTATATTCTATTATTTTTATGAATTACTTTCAGATTTTGATAGTTTATTCTTTTTATATTTTTCCAGCTTTCTTGTGCATTTCAAAAGTAATAACAGCGTGGCCACCTCAATGCAATTTTTTTATATCTCGTAGGACTTCATAAACACTGCTTTAATTACTTCCTTATCAGTACTTTATTAGTAGCATATGACAGCAACTTTTGTTTCCTCTTTGGCTCAAAGTAATTTAAGAAGTTCTTTGTATGTGTTAATTTACATGAATTTGTGTCCTTGTGTCTTACTTTATTATATCACCTGACTGTGTACTATCTAACTTGTCCTGTGTATACAGCTTCTGTAGTTCAATTCCCTGTCTTGAACAGGAGCCTTGATGCATGGAGTCTTTTAAATGCAGTAGCAACATCAGAAAGTAAGAATTTTTGTTGCTTCTGCAAAGCATTACCTCTTCTGTGTAAATTGCTCTGCTGTAGTGCATTCTGGTTTGCAGTGTAATTTTGCTATGTGCATCAGTGAATGTCTAAAACTTTGTCAAAATTGCATTGGATGCTGTGCCAAACCATGCATGCTTTCCTGAATCAACCTCCTAAAGGGTCAGTTCCAAGGTTCACTAGGTGCTCTCCCTAACTTTCACAAGAGATTGGTGGGTTTTCTTGATACAGTTTGTTTGCTTGTTTGTTGGTTTCATAAAAGTTAATGTAGGGATTTTTTTCTAGGGAGATTTTCTGATGAGAATGTCAGAGCCCATTCTCTTTATGTCTCTTCAGTGGCTGTATAAATTAGTCATGAGTGAAGGGAGTTAAACCCATCTGCCTATGATGTGATACAAGCTTTAGGCCTTTGAGAAGAAAAACCTAATCAGACTTAGTGGGCTCTCTATGGACTGGCCAGGTGGAGCAAGATGCAATTTTTAAATACAGGAGTGAATGTTAGCATCCCATGAGAAGAGGCTAGTTGAACAAATGCATGTGAGATGGAGGTGTTAGCCAGGTGGACCTGTGGGGGAACCTAGCTTTGCAAATGCTAGCGGTAACCAAAAGTCTACTGCAGACTTTTAAGCAAAAAGAACAAGGGCATTTGAGAAATAGAAAGAAGCCAGGGTGATGGCGCCTAAGGAGCTGGAGAGCGCGAGGAAGAGGTGATGCTGGACAGGCCGAGTGACTGACTTGGCCCTGAGGGCTTTGTGCTGTTGCATCACTAAGTGGGAGCTGGGGCAAGAGTCACACGTAAGTCACTGCCTTGTGTATTAGTTGCCGTGCTGAGAGTAGAGCAGATTAAACACGAAGGAAACTTACTGAAGAAGCCTGAGAGCAAGGAGCAGCTCAGACTGAGGCTTAGTAGGGAGTAAGCTGACACGCGGTCAGATTCTGGACTGTCACTGCACACCTATGAAGCTTCTGAAAGGCTGACAGGGGTGGCAGAGAGAAACTGCTGATGTCTGTACCAGCCCCTCTTCCCTGAGCACCCACCTTTTGTGACCATGCACCTTCTTGTGTTGTGGTCGTTGGATGGGGTATTTTCAGCCCTACCTGGAAGCCTGTGTTAAAACAAGTGTGATGAAATTTCAGAGAGTCGCTACTCAATACGGACATCAGGGATAGGTGACAGCTATCCTGTACAGAATTCCAGGTGACATGTGATGGCCATATTGAAGCTTTAAAAAGAACTTTCATTTTAAGCTAGCAATGGCTACTCCCAATGACATGGGAGATACATGCTATATTTAATAAAATCATATTATACTACCTAAAACATGGTAAAGATGGAATATTATTACTAGCATATTCAGATACTACTGTCTGAACTTGATAATGTATTTAAAACGATGAATTAAAGGACTTTGTCAGTCCACTTGCAGTCCTAGCATTTGGAGACAGAGGCAGAATTATTAGTTTGCAGTCAGTCTGGGCTGTATAGGGAATGCCAGCCCAGCCTGGTAAACAAAAAGGAAGAAGTTGTTGAGAGAGGTTGAGGAAAAAGAGGAAGACTGAGAAAAAGCCGGGGTGGGGTTGGGGAGGAAGAGGGTATAAAGAACATTCTGATTATCACAGTTCCATCACCAAAGAGAGCCACTAACCGACATTCAGAGAGCGAGGACAGAGATAACTGAGGTGAGGCAACGTAGATGGGGAAGCCGGTTGATGGGGCTTCTTAGGCTCCAAGGAAGGGGTTCTAATTTGCTTTTTATTGCTGTGGTAGCACACTGACCAAAAGTACCTCAGGCAGGAGAGGGCTTATGCTAGCTTACAGGTTACAGTCCACCATCAAGCAAGCCTAAGCTGGAGTTCAAGGCAGGAACTGAAGCAAGAGACTGACTGGCTCCCCATGGCTCGCTCTGCTACCATTCTTATACACCTCAGGACCATCTGCCCAAGGGTAGCACTACCCACAGTGGTCTGGGCCCTTCCACATCAATCATTAATCAAGAAAATGCCCATAGGCATGCCCATAGGACAATCTGATGGAGGCAGTTCCTCAACTGAGGGTCCCTTTTCCTAGGAAACTCCTGTTTATGTCACGGTGACAAAAACTAACCAGCACAGAGGATGTGCTCTACATCGCTAATTTAGCAATAGCTCAACAAGAAAGGGCACAGGTGAGAGCTCCCAGAACGTGGAGCCAGAGCATCACTGGGGCACTTATCCCCTAATGTGAACTGGGGCCCAATCACCAACCATATTTCACAGGGAACTGGTATTGGCGTTCTCCAAGGCAAGTGGGTTCAGAAGGCTGAACAGTGACCAGCTTCCCCCTCCTCTGGTGACGGTCTCTATTGGGAGTCATTTTTCTTGGGTTTCTTTCTTCTGTTTTATCAGTGAAATGGATGATAAACTTGCAAAGTACATGCACTACCCCTGAGCTTCAGGTACATCCATCCTGTGGTCCTATCTCTGTCTTTCTACCATTCAGTGGGTGCAAGGATGATAAATGACATTTCTTAGTTTCTGATTGGGTGGAGTTGTTTCACTATGGAGGTGAACTGGAATCAAACCTCCTGGTTTTAGAGCACATGCCACACCGACTAAAACTCCCAGATACTAAGTGGCGTGTCTCTAAGAGGAGGTGATGGCATTTTGAAAAAATAAAGATGAGCAGACCTCGTTTGGATCTTAATGTCACCATGTTGTGTAGCAATTACCTCTGAGGTAAACCTGCATCTTAGAGGGAAGTTTCTTAAGGCACAAGATGGTCTGAAGTGGTAGTTCTCAACCTGTGAAGCATCAACCCTTTGGGGGTCAAAGGACTTTTCATGGAGTCACATGTCAGATACTCTGCATATCAGGTATTTGTGTTATGATTCATAACAGTAGTAAAGTTAGAATTATGAACCTGCTTGGACAGGATTAGATGAATAAATCTGGGACAAACAAGAGAAGGTGATGGAGTGATATGAATGAAGTGTATGATGCACATGTAACAAATTGTCATAATGAAATATTGCAATGTACATTGCAATATACAATTCTTATATGCTACTAAACATTTAAAACCAATTTGTATGATATGCAAGTAGAAGTTTAAGGGTCAGTTTAATTCTCCATTTAATGTATTCTTTGGCCTAGGTCCGGGAGGGTAACTGTGACATAGATCAAAGCTTCCTCCTTGAAGAGGAGGCAGCATGGAAGAAGCTTTGCTAATACAAGGCACTCAAGTTCAGGTAGTGTTTGTCACTCTATTGTCATCTAGCCTATCTAAGCTGATATAGGATAAGGACAAAACTGTTGACCTGAGCAAATGGAAAATTGATCATCCATCAACTGAGTTGCATGAGAATGTGTAGAAAGAAGTTTAGAGAGGAAAATGGTATGTTGGGATTACCGTGTTTATTTTTTTCTTTTTTCCATTTATATATTCTTCTCTCATACAACACATGCTGACCACAGCCTCCCTTTCCTCCACTCCTTCCAGCCCCCCTTCTCGCCTCTCCTCTTCCCCAGATCCACTGCTCCTCCATTTCCCTTCATAAAATAGCAGGCCTTCAGGGATATCAATCAAACAAGGCATAACATGATGTAATAAGACTAGGCACAAACCCCATATCAAGGCTGGATGAGGCAACCCAGTAGGAGGAAGGTGGGGGGGGCGACTCCTTGTTTTAATTGAGATGTTTATTCAAGTGGAGATGTCCAGTAGACATTTGAAAATTGTATCTGAAGTTCTCAATCAGTATTAGGGCTGGAAGCATGAGTTCAAGTCATATGTTTTACACATGTCTTCTGCTACTGTCACAGACAACCCTAGACTGGATAATTTATAAAGAGCAGAAATGTATGTCTCACAGTTCTGAGAGTCTAGACTAGCCATTGATATCTAGTGAGTGTCTTCTTGCTTCATCCTAACAAACAGGACTCAAAGGTCACCTGCTTTGAGTCCTCTGCCTCACCCCGTGCATGACCAATGAAACATACCTTTCTCTACACAGCAGTGTGCCTGTTGCAGGTGTAGGAAGTAAGTAGACAGGCGACAGGCGTTAGTCACAGCAATTGCCCCAGCTTTCCCAGGGGAGTAGAAAGCCCATTCATTAGTGGTGTGTAAAGCTGTGGGAAAGTATTGCAGGCTTGGGAAGAGAATGATAAAATATGATACAATCACAGTGTCCTTGCGGGGTGAATGAAATAAGACAAACTGTGACCACCTGAAAGCCCCAAAGGTCCCCTGAGAGCTTCAGCTGGGATTTTAAAGTCAAATTCATGCCAACGTCCATTTTTCCTACAGCTGCCTCTAATTGCATGGGAGTGGGCACAAATCAGGCCCAGGTGTCTCATCCAGGCTGTGGTTTCTCCAGGTGATAAGAGGAAATGAGTGGTGAGAGAAGTGGGAGCCACGTGAGCAGGGAGGGAAGGCCTTGGGCCACCACAGAAATGAAGCTGAAGCAAGAGAAGAGGGCTCAGAGGAGGGAAGGGAAACAGATCTATGGAGGGTAGAGGGCTGGAGTGGGGAGAGAAGACACAGAAAATAGTAAGGGGCAACACTCAGAAATGACATAATTCAATTTTATTTATTTATATTTTTTTGTAGTATCCATTCTGCTCTCTAAAGCCTTGATGGTCTCAGTTGACTTTACAATTGTTTTTTCCATTTTGGGGAATCACTCCTCCCTCTGACTTCCTTCTCAGTCCATCCTCATGTTACATGTTTACAGGGCTTATCTGCTACTTAAAGCTTCCTACTTCTAGATCATGCAATATTTTTCTCTAAAATGGTCTAGAATAACATGTTGAGCATCCCTCTTGGGCAGATAGTGTTCCAAGGTACAATACAGCTTTTAATCTTACAGGTGCTAGCACATAAGATTTCTCTTATTTCTTCAGTGGCTTTCACACATGAAACATTCGTTTCAGTGATTGCTATAAAAGCATCATGATTACCCCCTCACCTATCCATGCCTGAGGCAGGTGGGAGAGCTGCCCCAGCCCACCACCAGCTGCAACACTCAGGAGAGCAAGGCCTTGTACCTTGCCTGGGCAGCACAATAGAGCCAACCCCATTGGCGGAGGTGTGGTGAGCCAGCCCCGATATTGTGAGCATGGAAGAGCTGTCTCCATTACTTACGTGTCATGTGGCAGCATGGGCCAGAGAGAGATACCCTCCCTCCACCCATCAATGCCTGAGGCAGGTGGGAGAGCTGGCCTTGAGGTCATAAGAGCAGGAGAGCTATTCCTGCCCCTCATCTGCTGCAGCACTTGGGAGAGTGGCCCATCTGGCACACCTTAGCAACACAGTAGAGCTGGCCCTGAAGGTGTAGGTGTGGGAGATCCAACCCTGAAGACATGAAAGCCGAACTGGCCCCACCCCTTGCTCATTGCCACAAAGGGTGAAGTAGCCAAGACAATGCAGGAGAGATCACCCTGGTGGTGAGGACAAGGGAGAGCTGGCAGCTGACCAACCCTGCAGCTACCCAGGCCCACAACCAGGGTCATGGGTTGGCACACCCCAACATCCACCCTATCTGTGATCTGCTGGAGCACGTGAAGAGACCCATCCTGCAGACCCAAAGCTGCAGGATTTCTACAACACAGGGCAACAACAGGATATCCAAGAAGAGTCCCAGTGAGGGCCCAACATCACTAGTGTAGCAGAAACCAGATTCATTCAGTTCTGTTGCACCCTTTCCCCATGTTGCCAGCAAATCTTAGCGGCATTCATTTAATGATCAGATATCGCCGACTTGTTAGAGAACTGCAGGAACTGGAGCAGTCTGGCACAAACATGAGCATAATCAAACTATCAGTAGAAACACACCATTTTCCAGGGGGTAAAGAGATAGTCTAAACCCGCTTATGATATAATAAAAGTAGCATTTGAAAATAGCAGGGAAATGGTTAGCAATTTAAGACATCATGTTAAGATAACATAGAAAAGCTCTACAACCATGTATTAAACAATAATCTTGACATAATTTGACAATATAGAATATGGTCAAAGTTTTTACTGGTCAATGAACAAAGACTTTTTATTATAAAGCAGAAAAAAAGACAAACATGCCAACTGTGACTTTTTTGTTATTATGTAAGATCAAGAGCATTTATAGCAAGATAATCTTCACCTTCGTAATAAAGTATTTTGTTCACTGTATGTCAGTAGCCAATGTCACCCTCTTGAACACTGTGTGTACCTGCCCTCACCCATGTCAACTCCATGCTCATCACAGAAAGGGAAATTTGTGTGAATTGTACTGTATCAGAAGTAAAGAATTTAGATTAAACAAACAAAAAACAGCCTGCTTCATGTCAGTCAGTGGCTACTGAGTTAGGGTCTCCCCGTGGCCACAGATCTTCATTGTGGCATCAGCAGTTCTCACAAGGCATTGGTCAATGTCATTTTAGGCCATTGGAAGGAGTTTGTAAAAGTTCCCATGGGAACTTTCCCTATTTCCAAAACTATCTAAAGTTCAGTAAGCTGACCAACTGGAAGTGACGTCATAGAATAGGGCATTCTTCACAGAAGTGTCTGCAACAGAGCATGTCCCAGAGGGAGAACTCTTAGTGACTGAAGCATATAGGAAATGATATTTGGAAGACGTCTTGAACAGACACTCATGAAACAGAAATGCTGTAAAGTCATCAAAGCCATCCCTTCTTGTTATCCAAGCATGATCAGTTGATTGATTTAATAAAACTGAGGACCAAGGAAGAACAGAAACACAGCCTCCAATAGCAAGTACTCATGCTGTGATCATTGAAGTGGGAAGTGATTTGATTTTAATGCTGTGTGTACCACTCAGCACCGTGTTTAACTGAAAGAAGAAAATCACTCATTTTTTCATCTTCTTCCTTAATGGACACTTTGTGTAATCTATCTATTGTTACTGAACTTAATATAAAGAGCATATAATAGTTTTCACTTTTAAATTTACAGCAAGCATGAACATTTTTAACTCCTTCTGATTTATATTGTTATTCCTTTTCAGAATGAGGTTCCAAATAATCTGCTCAAAGGGTAAAAGCATTTTGGGGCTAGTAAAAGTGAGCCAATAAAAGAAATTTCTTATTTACAGCTTCTAATTATTTTACAATTAGGAGTGTGACAAAAAGATCAAACTAAATAACATGTCAATTAGTATGTTGCTCTAAGAAAGAGGGATTCTAATGAAATCACAGAAAATACATGCATAACTTATAGATACTATTTTACTAATACAGTCTTGAAAAATTAATTATTAGCATCATAAATTATCCTCAGTAGGCTAAAGAAAAAAAACTGACGACTCAATCTACAGATCTATAGTCCCCTAGAAACCTATCTTTAATTTTGAAATAGTCCTTTGAACTGTATATAAATATGTACTCTTTCCTAAGGGCACTGTGACTGCCACATCAGAGCTCTGCGCTGCAGCACATCTGCAAATACAACTCTCTTCTCTCTATAGCCACAGAATATGAAGGATAAAGGACCACAAAAGACAGAGGCATTTGGAGACAGTGCTTCTATCCTTTCCCCCACCCTGTTTTCCTTGAGAACCTGACCAAACATTGACATCCCTGGAAAGTAAAAATTAAATAGATTCCTTTAAAACCCATGTAAATAAGGTGCTTAGCACTGATGTAGGCAGTATCAGATTCTTACTTTAGGCCTGTATTGGATAACACTCTGCACATGAGCATCAAAAAGGTTGTTTTCTTTTTTTAACAAGAAGAAAGAACTTAAGAGAAGCATTTGTATGAATCTTTACCTACCACACACCTATATAAACACTGCATCAACAAAGCTTTAGACAAACACAAATGCTGAACCTATTATCTAATCCTAAATATTCGGTAACATTCATGTAAAGGCAAGGAAAGTAAATATAAAGAAACAACAGAAACAAAACACGCTACAGACTACCATTTAAAATAACAAAAACCACGCCTTGCAATAATGCATTAGGTGATGCTGTAGATTAAGAAATCATGTATCCCGGGTGCTCCTAAGGAGACAGAAAGTATGGTCCTTAATTATACTCATCCTTCCAGCTGGGCCAATGATTTCCTAAAAGAAACAAGAAAAGGAAAAACAACTATAGAATGATCACCTGACATCTTATATGCATTTGGATCACTGTCTTACAGATCATTAAGAATAAATTTAAGTGAAGTTTGACACATCAGTTTCCTTTTTCATCCAAGAAGATGCACTGTTAATAACCACGTGTTATTAATAAATAAAACAAATAAAACAGAGAATGGTTCCTGTCCTCACTGGGTTTAAATTTTAGTCAGACTGGGCAAATGGAAGTGTCAGGTCAAGAGCATTTTAATTCAGTTAAGTCAGTGGATGCTCAATGTAAAGATGCCATGGTGTCTTTTCAACTGAATTTGACTCGTCACCTTGACCTGATAATTAAATGAAATACAGCTGGAGATGCAAATATGCATCTACATGCATATAAATGTTTTCCTGTTCATATTATCTTGTTCAGATGTACATTTATCACATAATTTGTTTTAAATATGCCAGGGTCATTTAGGAGGTTGTCTCACCTTCTACATACACAATAAAAACCTGGCTCCAACCCCACCACACTGTCTTCCTCAGACCTCTTTCAAATAGCAGATCTCTATTGAGCCTCTGAATTTCACCCCCATACTGTTCTAATCTCTGCTAGTAGAAGGATACATTTGAAAAAGTTCTCTGTCTGAGGTAGTTCATGTGCTAATGGGAAAAGCAAAAGTTAGTAGTCTGTATACATAGCTGTCAGGTAACAGTGGACATGAACATTTGGTAGCCAGGGCTATCAGTAGGTATAGCGGCAGCAGCAAACGAGAGTGAGGAAGTCAATGACATGGACATGTAAGTATCTGTTCTTGTTTATGAAGAGCACTTACTTATGAAGTGTAGATAAAACTATTTAAACTACTTTTATCTTCTGTGCAGTATTAAGAATAATTCCTAGTTTCTATATAGTTGAGATATATTGACAGAGGTGTGAACATATGTTAGCTGGCCAGATAATAAGCCCCAATTCAAACCTTCAAGTGAAATAGAAGGCCAGAAATAAATACAGTAAGAGGAAAAGAGATTCTACAAGAGATTAAAAAAACAGGATGCTCTCTGATCCATTGTGAGAGTTGAAGTAACTATAAAAAGCCCAAAACCAAATCACCCAGGTGGGGTGCGATTGCTGTTACCCTAGAAGACAAAATATAAACTCTTTAAATCAAATTACTTATGTGACTTGGAATATTTGTTGTTGATATTTAAAATTTCCCTTTCCTTCCTTAAAGTTCCTTTCATGAAAAAAGAAAGTATGAAGATTTTCAGCTAATAAAAGGAAAAGGAAATTTTTTAGGCTTGTTTAATCATCACCCTGTAGACACTTCCCTTATTCCCTCTACATGAAATACAAACAAATGAAAACAACAAGAAAAATAAAATTTTCCAAGTATGCTATCCATCTCTCTTCAAAGTCCAAAGTCTAACACCTTGTTCTATGTCAGCAACCAACATCCATGACCTAATCTTATAGAGTGTGAATATAAGGTACTGGATTGGAAGAGAAAGTTGAACATCATACTTTCACTGGGAAATTGGGGAAATAAGAAGGACTTGACCTTTGGGGTTCCTTCTGGGTGAGTGTACTCACAGATAGTGATGATCCAATGCTCAATCAGCAGATAAAATTGCCTTTTATTTCCATGGAACCATCTTGTTTCTCTTGAGCAGTAGCCAAGGTTTCTCTCTGCACAGTGTCCATTTCCCTTATGTGCTCCTCAATAGCTGTGATCACTTTGCTGGGGACAAAATTCAAGGTGCTGATGTCACCAAACACCTGTAGAGTGGTGAGAAGATGAGCAAATATTTCAATGAAATGGTCCAAAGGTACTGTCTTTTTCTTCCACTATCCCCTAGAGAAAGAGAAATTATAGCTTAGAAAACCCTATTCTCCTAACCAGAAGATTATGATTTATGGTTCATAGTCCAGTCCATTTCTAACTTTCACAATAATTTTATAATGATCTTACAAAGAAACAGAGCAAACATGAAACAAGTAAAAATACATATAGAGAGTGAATTTTCTAATCTTCTGTCCCCAAAACTATATACATCAAAAACAAGTATTGAGGTCTGGAGGGTCAGCTCATGGTTAAGAGCACTTGGTCTTGCAGAGGACCCAGGTTCAGTTCCCAGCACCCACATATGATGGCAGGGTGGCTTATGACTGTGACTACAGTTCCAAGAGATCTGATCCCCTCTTCTGGCACCCATGGGTACTGCATGCACATGGTGAACATACTTGCACACACACACAGAAAAAGCCAAGAATAAGTCCCCATCTTTGGCCTTTAATGTCTTTTCTAAGGATGAGTCTTATGGCATATTCCTGCAGCCCAGCACTCAGGACCAAGATAATGGGAATTGGAGGAGAGCCTGGGGTACACAATGAGACCATGCATCAGAAAACCTAAATCAAGGAACAATTTTAAAAATCAATATTTGCATGGTGAAATGTAGAGAAGACGAAATCTGTCTAGGAAACAGAAGTTATCAATTCTGTTGGAAGGAAGTTGTTGTCCAAAGAGGAGTTTCCAGAGACACAAGACTGCCTGGCCCTGCAGCAGAACTCCCATTTACTCAATTTAGGTTTATTCCTGGACTGTCTATCATAATCACCAATGTCACTGACTTTATTCATATGCTATACTTTGAATATATCTTGTACTATCAAGCATTATGCTGAAGGTTTGTATTCCCCCAAATGACCTCTTGATGAAAAGCCACCCATAGCAGCAGGGAAGGGAGCCATTTCTACAGATAAAATTGGCAAATTAATTAATTTCTCTGGATAGCAAAGAGGACATCTGCTTATCAGACAAACTCTTCTTTGGTATCAGGAACCATTTTCTTTCTCTAGAATAACTCTTCAATCTCTAAGAAGCTCATAAATCATGCAGCTAGCCAGTCACAATGCCTCTTTCCAGGGTAGGCAAATGGGGGGTGGTGAAATACCAGGATGAGAAATCTTACTTCTGAGAGAGTGAGCATTAGGAATGAGAAAGGATGGGATGGCCTACCACCTGGAGAAAATGTTTTCAGCCAGAACAGATTAAAAAGAGAAGGAATTTGCCTTTGGCATCCCAGTCCTTACATTCTACCAAACAGCTATGGCTGCTCCACTTTTATTTAAGCTAATAAATACCCCTCATGATTAAGGAGATATAGATTGGATATTTGGCCCTTTCCACAATTTCCTATTCCAAGTAATAACTTTTGCCCTGCCCACTCCATTTCTAAGTGTCCCATAGCCACCTGAAAGCCACCTGAAATTAAACTCTTTGCTTTCACTTTCTATCTTTTTTCTTATCTTTTGGCATAAAATAGAGCTCTCACCTCAAAGAGAGTAAAGGACAGTTTCCCTTAAGTTCCATGTGTATATGTGTGTGGTGTGCATGTATGTGGGCACACATGTGTGGAGACTAGAGTTGATGTCAGAGGTCTTCTCTGGTCTCTCTTCTTATATACTGAAGCAGGATCTCTCACTTAAGCCCAGAGCTTGCCCATTTGACTAGTCTAACTAGCCCTTTTGCTCCAGGGAGTCCCAGTCTTTGTCTTCTAAGTGCTGGGATTACAGGCAGATTGGCATTTATGTGGGTGTTGAGGACCCAAACTCTGTCTCTGTACTTCGCTCACAGTTTGGTGAAGTTTCTATAGCAATGAGGGGGGGGGAGAGAGAGAAAGACTGAGAGAGAGAGAGAGAGAGAGAGAGAGAGAGAGAGAGAGAGAGAGAGAGAGAGAGAGAGAGATCAAGGCTTTTTCCCAACACATTGGTGGAAAGGTCAGATAGGCAGGCTACAACAAACTAGAGACTCTGTGCTGTAGGTCTCAGACGCTATGTAATGAAATTCTTAGCTTTGGGCATGGTGGAAGCTAAAGGTCCCCTAAGTGCATACATTTCAAAAATTTTCCCCTTCCAGTTCTAAGTGCATAAATTTCAAAGTTTTTTCCTTAGAGTTGAGAGGATAATAGGCTAGACACAGAGAAGGACAATGAATGCTGGCTATTAAGAAGACTAAAGCTAACCCAAGAGAATTTGGTTTTGATCTGCAATATTCTAATCCTCCACAATCCTGGAGTTTGATCAGTCTATCAGCCTTGTAGAACTTTAGCAGAAGTGTGCGGCATCGTTTCCTAGGAACTTTAATTCCCAGTCTCTTGCAGTTATTGCTTTTACATATGTTCCTACATCTTTGTACATGATATTTTAACAAGGAAGTGTGCTGTGAAACATTGTGGACATCAAAGTTGTAGAGATAGATTATCTTTTCTATCATCTGGACGGCCTAACATTACAAACCACAGTTGTATTTCTGGAACTTTCCCCACGTGCCTCGAGATATTTTTAAGTGAGTCATCTGCCAATTCTGCTGGGCACTTCTGAAGTATACATTCCAAACACTGAGCTGAATGGCACTCAGTCCTCACCAGAGTTATGAGCTCCTAAATGACAGGGTCACTGCCTCCTGTCTTCTGTCATTTGCAATCACTATTTGCTGTTAAGAATTAGAACAACCACATCAACCATTGCTTTATATCCTAGGAAAGAAACAGTTGAGATGGCTTCTTGCTAAGTCTGTATGATTCCTTAAAGAGAAAAAGGTGCTTGGGTTAGAAGGACATGAAGGTGGTGGGGGTATTGTTTGCTGGAGGTTTAAGAACCCTAGCTCCTATCAGGACAATTCCTACGTAGGGTCACCGACCAGCAACTGTAGATTTCTGAATTACTCACATCCTTCTAATTGGCTCCGACAGTTACAAACACTCTGATTGCCCATGTTACAGAAAGTATCAGAATACACTTTTTTAAAGTGCTGTAGATGCACACGTGAAACACATCAAATTAACACACATATTATTAGCTGCCAGGTTTAAGGAAGAGAGAATAAAAATATAACTAATTAAAGAAATATTTTGTCGTCATTTCAGAACTAACTCAGACTGAAGATCCTTTGCTTCCATTAGCTGCAATGTGATCACAGGGAGATCTTAGGCTATTTTAGATTTGTATCAATCTCTATGGTTATTTTATTTCAAATGATTGTCCTGGCAAAATTAAGCTACAAATGCTATAGTTACATTCATTCTTTTATGGATTCTGCAGACAAATAGAAAGTAATGTCTCCAGAAAACAAACACATTATAAACACTACTTTCAAAAATTAGGAGAAAAAAAGCTGCATCAAATCAGGTATCATCTTTCAAAGGCAAAAGGGGATGGGCAATGGACCATGATACCATGATGTTTTGTTGCAAACAGTGCAATCTGATTGAGTTACAGAAAGTATGATTTCTGCGGTTGTGGAAAAAAACAAAACAAAACAAAAACAAAAAGACCAAAATGCTAGGTGGCCATTTCCTTCACTGCAATTGTATTTATGTGTGCTCATATTTCTGGTGGGTCGATATACATATAAGTGGATGCACATCACACATATACACATCTATGCATTTCATTTTCATATTCTTTGACCCAGTAAATTTACTTTCAGGATCTACTTTCTTTAAGTAATATGGGTCACAAGTGATAATAATACGTCATTGAACTCTAACTTCTACTCATCCATAAAAGTAACAACCACAAAATAATTGCATAATCTGTCAGAATCAACTTTTTCAGAGGAAACTCCGTTCCGACCTATAATGTGACTGAGGCTAAGGCCTTGGGGACCCTGATTTGAGATTCTGCAATCAAGAAGTTAGTGTTTATGATGGTGACCTAATCAAATCCAATCAGAGATACCCCCTTATGGCCACCAGGCAGTGTCTGAGGGAGAGACAGGGCCCTTGGGGACATGCAGAATTCTTCTTCAATAGTGACAGTGTGACAGTCCACTCTACCCAAGCTTCCTTCTCCATGTGCTCAAAGCAGGACTGGTCCTGCTTGGTAGAAAGAAATGTCTGTGTGTCTTAAGGCATTACTGACTAGTGCAGATCTGTGGAGAGAGTTAGCTAATTGCTTGTTGGGAGTAAGAGGAGGCATATCCCCTAGTGTGGATTGGAAAAACAAAGTTGATGTTATTTATGACAGAGTATTTCAGCCACTTCCAACTGCCCAAAATGTAAGCTACTGGTAAAGCTTCAAAGGCCATTATACTTGTAGGCTAGAAAGAAGACTTAAAGAAAAGAGGTATTCTGAATACAAATTTCAATTTCATTTTCCCTACAGGGTTCGTGCATTTACAAACCCAGTTCACTGTGTGCAGAAAGACAGCAATGTTTGGAGGCCCAGGTAAATTAATGATGATTCTGCAAGATGGGGTTCAGCAGCTATCTGCAGCACAGTAGTTCACAGAGAGGGCAAAGAGTATATTCAAATTACGGGAAATCATCAATCTCAAAAAACAGAACTGGAAAGAATATGACACTCTCTAAGTTATTGGTGGAATCAGCATCATTTTAGAAAAAGAAGGTTTGCATTCTGGCAAAGTAAATCACTCATGTGACATTTCCTCAAGTGACTGAGCAAAGGGCCCCCGCTTGCCACTCATTTTCTGGGGTTAGCCGTGGTGAACGGTGGTAGCAGTGGCTCTGCCAGCCAGCACAGCGCAGAAATCAGAAGCCATGGGACACAGTCCTTTCATTTTTGTCAAAGTGCACACTACTTGGTTGGAAAATATTCAGGGTTCTTAAGATTAAATATCTGAATATTGCTTCTGAACGAGCAGCTGTCGCTTTAAATCTACAGTCTAGTTTGTTTACTGGCTGTATTTAAATCCTTTAGAAAATGACACAAAATGGCAATAAAATCATTGTAAGTATTCTACAGGGGAATATAAATGCCCCTTGGTTACACTGTACGTATCTTTATACATAATTCTAGTTTATTTTCCTCATGATTATGTTAAATATGTAAAAAGCCTTTTCTCATAAAGGTAAAACTGCTAGATGTTTCCATGTTGTAATTCAGCATTAGTGTCAAGATTGCTTCAGAAAATAAGCCACAGTTACTATTTCATTCCTTTTAAGTGTCACTTGGCATACTGTATGTGATTTTGCACATAAAATAAACTTATATGATTTTATACCACTGTTTGGGAACTGCAAGTAATACTAAATATAATTCAGAGGATACGTTCATAAAGCTAACTGAGGCAAAGCGGCTGTGATTTTATTTTTAAAGAAGGCTTTATATGTTGTTTTATATTTTCATTAAATAATTATTTTAGACAATTATGGAAGAATCTGTCTGTCAGTGAAGATCAAGAAACTAATATTTATTAATCCTTAAAGAGAAATGATATATGTGTAGCTAGTTCTTAGTCTAATATCGACACAATGACAAAATACATCTAAATCTTGAATATTATCTCTATATGCAAATATAAGAAGATATAATTATATTTGTGGCCATCTTTTTTCCTTTATTCATGAGTGAATATTTTGATTCTTTAGGAAATTATCTCAGGCAACCTTGTCGAGAGAAGTAAGACAAAACCACACATTCTGAAAACATTTTAAACAGTAACTTTGTTACTTATGAGTTTCAAATTTACTTATAGTATTGAATTACAAAGATTTCTCTAGTACTATAATAAGTTAAGATTAATAAATTAAAGGAAATGTACACTATTTTTTCCTTTTGTTATTCTGAATATCTCTTCTGAGATCCAGTTCAAGGTAGGAAAAATAGAATTTAAAACGAATGCACTTTAATCACCATAAACATTTAATATTTTCAAAATGTGTATGGCAGATTTAACTTCCCATTTGTACAATGTTCATATTAAACATCTAACCATATATTTTAATTCACATATTAATGATAGTGTTTGGACTGTTTCAAAAACAGTTTTAGTTTACCTTTTAAAACAATTCTTACGATTTAGAATCCAGATAAGTTTGCTTATCCAGTAAAATAAGGCTACATCATTTTGGGTACACATGAACATAGCAGTAGAATAATTATCTTCTATAGGTTTTATAACTTCTGGTGACTTGGGAATTCAAAAGAAATCTAATGTTGTGTTTATTATATGTGCAAAGTATTTTCAGAAAGTTCCACCTTTTTTCTCATACTCATAAATTAAAAATATAGAGTTTATATTTTTGGTTGTGAGCCTAGCCTTTAACGGCTGAGCCATCTCTCCATAATTCTCAGGCTTTTTTCAGGAAAGCATAGCTGTAGTAAAGACAGCCTGGCCCATAGAAGTATTTTTACCTTATAATTGAAGTAGCTTTCTAAAATAAATGACTGCATTCCCTAAAAGGTGTCTAGAGGCTAATGGTTTCCTTTAAAACTTGCACAAAAACAAACCTATAGAGTATCCAGTGTTGCCAACACACATAAAAAATACACATGAAAGGCTAAACAGAGCCCAAGTGAGAGCTGCCTTGCTTGATCTTGTGAAAGACTAAACTTTTCACAGCACGTTGTGCTGACCTAATTATTGGGGAAAAATAAAAACATTATTTTGATAGGCATATACAGGTATATTTCTCAGGTACTATTTGAAGATATAAATTCATATCTATCTAACTAATTAGTAAATACATCTGCCTAAGCCTTTTCATTCAGGTCTGCCAGGACATCTTGTAAGAAACATACTCTGATACTCACCTGATAACTGCATTCTACTTTGTTTTTATAGTCTATTCCTTAATAGATTGCTTCTAATGGCGTTTAAGTTTTAGATAGAACAGAATGACAGCATTCCACGGCTTATTTGAGGTAGATAATCTGTCTTAATGAAAGGAAAAAGCCTTTCAGTACCTTATTTAAAAGAATCAATAGAAATTGCAGTTACTAAGTTTGAATCCGAAAGCCAGAACTACAAGGTGTTAGTATAGATGACATTTGTAGAAGCGTTTCGGGCAAAGCCGCTACTGTCTGCTGGCAAGTTTTTCTTTCAGCGTGTATTGTGGGTATTGTCACATAAGTATGTGCTCAAAGGACAGACTGTGCCTTCCTGTACAGGTGTTGCCCACAGAAGGTCAAGGCTCTAAATCTGAGCAATGAAAAAACCTTCTTTTTTCTACTTTTGTGTGAGCTTATTGTAAATAGTAATCTTCAGGGCCACCTAAAACTATGTAAAACAGGAACTACAAGAGTGTCTTTTTCCCTCTTCCCCTTGTAATGTCAATCAACAAAAGGAGAAGCTAATGGGGTGATTTTCTTCCCGAAAGTGCAAAATACCTACATCTCCTCATTATTACCATTTCCCTCTCTTTCTCATGCAAGTTTCTCTCTCTCTCTCTCTCTCTCTCTCTCTCTCTCTCTCTCTCTCTCTATCTCTCTCTCTCTCTCTCACACACATACACACACACAGAGCAAATTGATATTCGTAGAATATAGACATGACAAATGCTAAATACTCTGGATTGTCTTATCTGGAAGAAATTTGAATCGTACACTTCAGACTGAAAAACTCCCAATTAAGTTGGATAAAGTTTCAATTCTGCAATTCATTGGCTTCAATGAATTGAATGAGCTACACTGCTCCAAGTTCATTACTACAGGCAACCCCTCTGCCCCTGCTCCAGCCCTCTCTGTTCATGGCTCTTCGCACTGTGGGCACTGGGTTTCTTGCCCGTCAAAACACCGACAGCTGAGTAAAACCCATCTTTTCATAAAATTGAGTTTGGGTTTTTCCTTTCCTCCTTCCTTCTCCTGCTGTTTTCTATCAGCAGAACGCTAATATTAATTGGTTAATCTGTTATTTAGGCAAGTATTAATATTCTCATTTTGCAGGCAAGGAATCAGGCTTCCTGCTGCGTATCCCCTGGCCCTGGGTAAGGAGCTCTTCAGATGGGAGATTCAAAGTAGGTGAGGTTGGCCTCCTGAGACCCACGTTGCTTGCCGGAAGCCTCCAGGAGGGCTGAGCCGGGCCTCCTTAGATCGCCGAGTTCCTGGCTCCCAGTTCTCCACTCAGACCACCAGGCGACACCGCCTCTAATGACAAAAATCCATTTTCCCATTCCACCCCAACGAATGCTCCAAGGACTTTCTTAATTGCGACTGCTACCCTGGGAACAGGAAGCTTATTTGTAACTTGATGAATCTCCACCAGGCTTGCCTGGGTTTCTAGGTTTTGCGGCACTAAAAAACTTTCCAGTAACTTTGTGCGAACAGTATCTGAAGATCACACTACCTACAGAACAAAGAGATAAAACATTTCTCAGTAGAAACCCAGTGAAATACATGAATCCAGAGAGGTTGGGAAAAACCGCATAGAGAGAAGGGCGTTGAATGGAGGCCCTGGCCACTGCTCCACGCTGAAGGATGCACAAAGCAAAACACAAAGGACAGCCAAAGAACTGTATCCTCCTAGGGCACAAGCCCGTGTGAAAAACGCCACTAACAAGCTGTCAATAGAAAGTCCATTTCGTACTAAGGGATTCTGACCTCTTCTGTGCAAAACTATTCTTTTCAAAAAGCATACCTTTCCATGTAAACAGAGACCTGAAAATAATCGTTTACATGCCAAACGGCTAAGGTTTAATTGGGATTTTTTTTAATGGGAAAAGATTAATATCTGACCTGTACATCTTATCAAATTTAGGAAGATTTAGAAGTCACACTAACACACAAATCATAGCTGCGTCAATACTTGGGACCTGGGTAACTAGAGAACTTCCTTCAAAATCCACCATAAAACCTTTAAGGGTGAAGATCAAGATGCAGCGTTGGACCCAAACTTCATCAGTTTCCATTTTGGATTAAAGGTCCTATCTGTTTTGTAAATGAATTCATCTCAGGCTCTGTGGACTTTTTCTTTCCATATACAGAATATCTGACCAGAATATGACCTTAGTTTACCCACATCTGTAAGTAGGTCTATATCTTACCTAGGCTCAGGCTTCCCTAAAGGCTATAATGATAAGGACCCCATGGTATGAAATGTCCATTGGTAGCAAGTTTGGAATCCAGGAATTCGGGAAAACTTCATGGATTTCCTAGAGAGCCAATTCAGTATCTAACAGAGAGAATCCAAGTCAGGATGATGCTCTGGCTGTTTAGGAACCACCACTTTGAGTGCTCAAAAGATGGGCTGCAAAGATGCCTCAGTGATTAAGAGCACTGGCTGCTCTTCCAGAGGACTCGAGTTCAATTCCCAGCATCCACATGACATTCACAACTGTCTGTAAGTCCAGTTCCAGGGGACCCGACACCCATGGCAAAACACCAATGCACATAAAGTAAAAATAAATTAATTAAAGAAAACACAAACAAAAACAAAACTCGAGAGACCTTTCTCTAAGTCTAAAGTGTAGTCTACCTCTTTGTTGATGTTTGAAATTTCTTAATATCTTGAAAAACATGAGTTGGGTTTTCCATTAAGACTTCAAAAGACCAGTTTCAAATCCCTTTCAATTTCAGGCTTTATAGCTCCCAAGATCAATAGCAAACTGAGCAGGGCTGGAGCTGTAGGCTAGTATATTTCTAGAAGGATTTGATTCCCAGCCTGGGAGGCATAGAGGGAGTGATGGGGAGTAAGACTGCCAGAAGTGGAGAAAGAGGGGAGGCAGGGAAGGAAAGACAGAGAGGAGGGAGAAGGAACACCGAAGGGGGAGGAAGAGAAGGAAAGGAAGAAGGAGGGGGAGGAGGGAGGGAGATAAAGAGGGAAGGGTTCAAAATGGGCTTGGCAGCATCCCATGAGCTCAGAAGAGAGAAAAAGAGGGTGGGAAGGTTATGAACAGCAGGGCAGGTACTGTGGGTAAATTTGCTTACTCCTCAATTAGCTCCAGGATTCTGTCTCCTAGGAGACCCAAACTCATCCCAGGAGTAAGTATGGAAATGATAAAGAATAAAATCCAATACTCACTGTAAGCATTAGAAAAAAAAAAAAACACAAGGAGGATATTTCTTTGTGGAATGAATGTCTTGGGATACAGAGCAAGTAAAGCCTACATGGGTATATCAAACACATACCTAAGAGAAGGCAAGAACCAGTGCATGTTCTGTGGCCTGAATAAACAGTGTGGGGAGGGGGGTGTTGTTAGGATTTCATCTGTGCAAAAGAACTAGCAATTATCCGGCTGCATGTCCACCACTCCCCCTTGTCATAGGCAAGCTGCGAAAATAAAAAGAGGAAGAGGCAGACAGCTCTAGTGCCTACCTCCCGACCGTTCAGTCCTTCCAGAAGCTTGTTCAGTGTTTTAGTATAAAATTATCAATATTGGTAAAAATGTTTACAGATTGAATGCATTTGATTGTATAAGATCCATAATGCTTTGTGATCCTTATTGTACTTCTTGAAAAAGAGCTAAAAGTACTTTGCAGATGTTATCTCATTAATCTCCCCCAAATCCCCGTGAGCCAGGTAGCATAAGTATGCATAACCCAGTTTTCTAGATCAGGAAATAGGCAGAGTAGTGAGAAATGACTAAGCCAAGGTTATGAAGCGAAAGAACGAGAGAGGAAACAGAAGAACTCTGGTGGTGACTGTGCTCAGGAGGCCAGGACACCCCCCCTCCTGACTTTCCACCCAGGCACCAGGAGATATACAACATGTTAGAGCAGAAAGTCTACCTTAGCATCCTCACAGTTAATGCTATTCCAGTGCAAGTAGCACTTGCATATTTACTTACACTTCTGCAAATTTAAAAACTGAAGTCACATCAGTTCATTCTGTTAAGAGAAAAATAAAAGGCTCCTACGGTAAATGTTTCAGAAGCCAAAAAGGATCATACAGGATAAGTGAGGAGAACAGCCGGGGCCAGATTCTTCAAAATCACATCAGAGGCAATGGGCACCCACCGGTTCACCTGCTGCCTCGTGTACTGAAATGCACCCACTCCCTTCTCTTAAGTCATGGGGAGGGAGAGAGGGAGAAGGGCTGGCTGCCTGGAATGTGCCTGTGGTGGGAGTCCTCGGGTTCGAATTATACTGGATCCTAGCTGCAATACTGGGCTCCAAACAACTTGAAATTTCTTCCAAGATATAGGAAAGGTTTTTATTTTTCTTGTTTGTTTGATTTTTTTCCCATCAGTTTCACAACAAAAATAGTGGTGGCCGGATTCAAAGGCAGTGGGACAGGCAGATGCTTCAGTTTCAGCCAGCTGCTCCCTGGGCACAGTTGGGTGACATGCAGGCTGGGTAGCTGCTGGCTTTTCCTTCTTAGCCTTCATTTCCATTCTGAGGTCCCCTCAGACTCCAGATGAAGTAATGCCTATGTGAAGGCAGTGCAGCCCCAGAATTCAACTCACTGTATGATTCTACAAATCTGATACAACATGAGTTTTTAAATTCAAAATCAGTTGTCTGAAAAACGAACACATTCCAAGAGAAAATGTGACTTTGAGATCTTTCCCGGATGATATTTTCAAAACATTCTTAAAGATTCAGAGACGGGGTGCTTCTCTGGATTTTTATAATTTTTCGTCAGACAGAAATGGAACATCAGCATCTCTTTGAAGGACTGTGCACATCTGAAGTTTGGACTCACAGTATTCGTCCACCAACCTACTGATGTTGGTAAGTATTACCTAACTAAAGCTGATGCGGGTAGAATTCTGAATTATTCTGTTTGATTTTTCCTGGTCTATCTCCCCCCAATATAGTTACAAACAGGAACCTTTGTTTCCTTTATGTCCTGTCCTTATGTAGGCAAAAACTAAAATACAGCTCCAAACCTGTTATAGTATTACAGATACTAGTTACCATCTATGTTCCCAGTGATGCTGATGTGTTTGACATTAAGTGTAAATCGCACACATTTAAGCATGCACATATATATATATATATATATATATATATATATATATAAACAAATTATAACATACAGAACATTTACCTCCAAACATTTCCATACATACATACCTCAATGATGGCGCCATCTGGGAGCCTGAGAAAATGGCGATACAGTTCTTGAAACCCACTGGGATAAACAGTGTATATGGATATGTGGGAAGTAACCCCTCCTGGACCAACTGAGGATGCAGATATTTCATCCTGATGGTGGGGGCCACAGCTGGAGCCACTGGACTTGGTGTTATTGCTTTTGCACAAGTAATCGTGCACTGCCACCTAGTGAGACCCAGAGAGCCCCCAGGTCCCCCAAACCCAGAAAAAAAAAAAAACAGAAAAAAGTAATTAACATTTGGCAAGAACGTAGGCAACTTTAAATCATTTTACACTAAATCTGAAAGTCTGCTGTCTGCAGTTCTTGCAGTCCGCTCCATGCTCCATGCGCATTTTTATGGCATATATCTAAATAGCGAAGACAGACAAATCCCCGGTGTGTGCTCCACAAAGTTAATTCTCCACAGATGAAGTTGTAATTGGCTTCCATTTTAACCCAGAGCAGAAAGATCAAGCATCCTGTGACAATGACAGTGTAGATTGAAAAACAAATATGTTTACAAATGGTTTTAAGAATGGCTTTGCTTGCTTTCTTATCCAAAAGAAAGGTTTGCTCTTTCCACTTACCTGTGCCGTGCTGTGTGCGTGCCAGGCTTCTCATATCACTAAACCAAGGGGCCAGATACATCCCATAGACATTTCCTGCAGCACACAGGGCAGGATTTTGTACACTGTCTGCACTGACCACCAAGTTTCTTCCTGGCAATCCTGAACTTGGTCCTTACTGGAATAAGAAGCCTCATTTTTAAGAAGCTTTTTCAGGTGACAAGTTCACTATCTAATGCAACGCACCCTGTGTTTTGTATTAGCATTAAATTAAATTAATTGAATTATAATGCTCTTGAAAAGACACACCTGCATTGATTGTTTAAAACATTGCCAATGAAAATTTGACCCCGCCACCTTAAAACTTGTGTGTGGCTAATAAAACTTCTGATTTCCTTTTTTTTTTCTTTTGTCTTTCTCTTCAGTTCCTGAGCTAGACTGATGCTCTCTACAATTCCACATTTTCTTATTCCAAGATGTCCATATTTTTAGAACTTGGCCAAGTTTTCAATGGATTCTCTCTTTACTAGCTTTTTTGCTGAGACAGAAAGCATTTATTTAATGATCCAGAAAGCCCACTTCAAACATAAACCAAATGTTAATGCCTCTTAAATATTTCCTTACAAATACTGCAAATCTTCAAGAATTTGGAAAGATTTAATAATAGAAAAGAAAATCCTGCCCAATGAGTACTTAATATGTCTGAAATTGAAAAAAAAAAACTCTTAAAATTTTAGCCAATGAAAACTTTTTTGAAAAAAAAAAAAGGTATAATTAAAATCTGGATGGGCAGAAGAAAAAAATCATAATTTTTTTGAAAATATTTGAAGGACCAAAAAGACAGGGGTCTAATGTGATTAAAAACAGAGGTTTCGAATCAATGCAAGCATGCTTAAGTAACTCATTGGCTTGCAGGATTTATAGGAACATAGGCTTGTGTGAACTTTAAATAAATTTGATAGTGACAAGTATATACAAGAGACTTTCTTTCCAGAAAAAGACCAAATTCAGTGGGGTTTTTGTTTGTCGTTTTTTGTTTTTTGCAATCAGTATAATTGTCTACCGATCAGGTGAAGAAAATGTGGTATAGAGACTTCATGAAATACTATAAAGCTTTATAAAAATCCTGTCATTCTTCATCAACATGGATTGTGGCTGACATTAAATGAGCCAGCACAGAGAAGGAAAATACTACATGGTCCCACTCATCTGTCGCATCTAATAAAGGCTGACATCATAGTTTTAGAGAGAAGACTCCTGGTTGCCAGATGAGCTAATAGGGAGTGATTGATCAATAGGCAAAGAGTTAGATGGCAGGAATAAGTAAGTGCTAGTGAAACCTAATACACAATTGGTTGAAAATAGTTCAAATTTATGTGATGAATATCTCAAACGATGAAGAAACCATAAGCGTATAAGATGACTGATCAGGTAAACACCTTGATTGGACAATTATAGAATATCTAGATATTTTGAAACAATATCTATCACTCCTCAACTTGTGTGGTCACTATGCTTCTATTACAGATGACAACAAAATAGTCCTGGTGGGATTGTCACGGGCATGGACACTTCGAAGGTGCTTCCGGCACAGGCATGGTCCTGATAAAGTCATTGAGAGGCAAAGTGCCTAGCGAAGGGTCCTGTGACACAGTTATGAGAAGTTATGAGGCCAGAAGGTCATTTGGTGTGAAGATTTCAGATTCTAGGTTAAGACAGCTTGAATATAAGCCATAAACAGGGTACAAGTGGCAGACGTGAAGTCAAGTGCAATGGACTCACACCTGGAGTGTGTAATGCTAGCCCACTTAGACGAGAGAAAAAAGAGACGAAAGTCTTATCAACCACAACAGGTAAGATGAATATGCTTCTCCAACAGAGGAAGCAGAAAAGTTTGACCTGGAAGGCACACACATACATACATCAATACATGCATGCATCCATATTCATATAGAAAACCACATTCCTGAGCATGCCCAATTTAAGGACACCATTTAAGAAAGAATGATGGTAGAGATATTTGTGGGCATGCTTAGCTCAAAGTCATGGACCACATATTTAGAAGCTAAAGTGGTGAACAGGAATGCATCTGGGCGTGTGCAATCTCAACTGTAAGTTGTGTTTCAGTACAGGGATTGATCATTAAGACGCCCACCTCACCTGGTAGTACCAAAAGTTATGGATCATAAAGGTGAACTAACTAACAACTTGTGGTAGAATCACAAATGGACAGGCAGCATGTAGGACCAACTACAAGAGAGGCTTGCGTCCATCTCACATGATGTAGGCATTAGGACAGACAGAGTAAATAGACATAGCTATCTATTTCTGAGAGTCAGGAGGGGTGGGATGCTAACTAGACATCGGAACGAGGTTTCTAACAAGCAGGCAGGTATGGGGAAGGGCAACAATCAAATCGGCACAACGTGTGTCTAAAGGAGAAATTTGCTAAACTACATCAGAACTGTGGCCACTTTTATGGTAACAAACAGCATAGTGTACAATTAATTCTGAATCTGCTGCTAGCCTGGTGATGATATCACCCAACCACATGCTTCCTGTTAGATAGGGTCACTTGTAGAGCCTGGGAATGGGGGCTGCATCAGAACTGAAGTCGTCTGGCTGCCCACCCTGTGTACCCAGCTCCAGGTCAAGCTTTCCATAGGTCTCTCCTCGTCTTTAGAATTAGTCCATTTCTGGTGGTTCCCAGAATCTGGGTGTAAAATGTTTAATTCTAAGCCATTCAGGAAACACGAAAAATGATATAAGTAGGTTTGCCATGATATGGAGAACTATAGAATTGCCATACCTACCACAAAATATTGATGAGAGAGAAGTTATTGGGCAGCACTTATGACTTTGAAAATGGAGCCTCTGTGTTTTGGAAATGCAACATTAAACATTAAGCAAAGCTGTGATGCTCCCTTGGATAATAGCTACTTATTTCAAGAAAATGGGAGTACGTGTAACAGTTATTCTTGTTTGAGGAGCTGATTTCTTCCACCCTGCAAGGGATCTACACAGTTTAATGTGAAGGGTACACACACACACACACACACCGCACACACACACACACACACACACACACACACACACACACACACATGCTTTTGCAAGTCCCTTTTCACTTCAGTATGCTTGCCCATCTTCCTCTCTTTTTTTTGATCACACCTAATCTGAGGAATGAGAGGGAAGAGTTGACCTCTACCCAGAGACATCTTTGGCTGACACTGAAATATATCTAAGAGGAAAGTAGGTGGTGAGGAACAAGTTGAAATATAAGTCAATATTACTTAGTGACAGGCCTTACACATGTACTATATATACATATATATACACATATGTATGTATGTATACATGTATATGTAGATACATATCTATTAACATGTACAAGGCTGTATAGTTGATAGTATTATAGACAAAGCAACTGAGGAATGTTAAGTAATTTTCTCAAAGGCACAAGCGTGATGGGGTGACTGAGGCATTGTCTTCGTTCATTTATCTCATACCTCCTTGTACTTCTGATCTCAGTCTTCGAGCTTTGCTTACTCTTTCTCTGGTGAATCCGAGTGTTGAGATCAGCCTCTGCCCTACTCTAAGTTGCTCTGGATTATATAAAACAGGCTTTCAAGGCTGAGCTTTGCCATAGGAGATGCCATTAGATAAGAAACTGTTGGCTTTACTCTGAAGGAGAAGGATGACAGCGATCCAGAAACAACTCTGTCTGCCTGGCATCACCCACACAGTGCAGACTGATAAGTGTTTGTTCCTGGGCAGAGAGAAGGAGCCACCTTATACATTTGAGAGTATGAACTGAGACCATAAGGGCACATGGGTGTACTCAAACCATATAAGAGAAACAAGAATTTATCAGACACAACAGAGCAACCAAGAAATGGATATAACTCCCTCACCTGGACCATATAAAGTGATGGTCACCTAATATCATGATAGCATGGTCCTATACCAACCTCTCATCTGATACCTGGTGTGCATGTGTGCATCAAGGACAAGCAGAGTATTTCTCAGCTTTAGCTCAGCTCTGTTCCCCGCTGTTGACGCAGCCTACTCAATAGCCTTCCTGTCTAATGGTTCACCCATCTAGATCTGGACTTGAATCCACAATCCTTGTTCTCAGACTCCAGCTCAGCATTTCTCCTCATACCTGGCCTCTACAGCTTCACTCTCAAATCCAGACTCCAGTGGCTCCATCCCAGGAGTGTCCTGATTCCTTGTCTCATCCATACCTATCTCAGCCCATTTCTGCATCTCTCTGAACTCTGCCACAACCTCTTGAACTTGTATTCTTTCTGTAACCCTATAGGTGCATGTTGATATACACATGTTTGCTGTGTGCTGTGTCATATGAGAGCTAATATTAGCAATAACACTTGGAAAAGAGCCTGATTCACCTTGGCCAGCTTATCAGGTATATGGGATTATACAACAAACAGTTGCCATTACCATTGCCACTGCTTAACCTTGTGAATTTATTATTGTTCAGTAAGTTCTGGCATTGTGAAAAGAGGCAAAAATGTGTCTCTTTTCCTCATGTGTCATAATTATGACACTTGGGGAAACAGAGGAGTGTCCCTTGATCATTCTCTCTTAGGTTTTGGAGTGAGGTTGTCCCTAGAACCCTGTCTCTTCTACATGACCATATCTAGTTTAGCAAGAGCACCCTTGTACCCTGTGCTCCTGATGTCCATGGCAAGTCTTTTTACCAAGTAACAAAATAGTGCCCATCTTCCATATAGCTCTCTGTAATGAGGCAGAAACTTTTATTCCCTTTGCATTACTTCCTAAGGCTGCACCCTCACTGTCTCAAACAGTTTGTGTGAGATATAACATACAAGCCCCCTGAGACTCAACCATAAGCATTCAGACTGAATCCAGGCATGTCTGACTAAAGCCCATGAACTTAGGATTACACTGTGATTCAACGTTTGAACACGCCAATGAACATACTGTTGTGTTTTTTCCTTAAAATGCAGCCACAGGATGGGGACTTGCTGGACATGATACTAGAGCCTGGATTTTCCTTTCAGGTCAGCACTCATATGGAGCATTCTGAATTTTCCATGCTGGGTCCTTGTGGAAACATACAAATGTAAATGTAACATTCAAATGTCTAATGTCCATCCCTTTGACTGACATCCCATTGGGGTGCTCAAGGTTCTTTGGAGATAAACTAGGAAAGACACTGGACCACATTGCTCTCTGTGTTTGGGCCACAGAGGTTTCCCAAAGCAGCTGTGCTCTTCCCCAGAGTTTGCAGTGAATCATGGGATGCTAGGGATACTAGAGGCAGGAAGAGGAACAAATCTCAAGGTGGAGTCACCTCACCTTCGGGAAGCAAGACACAGACAAAGGGGGAAAAATCCAGTCCACCTTTCAGAAGTAGTTAAAGGAACTGAGACAGACTTTCTCCACTGAAGAGAGTGTTTTCAGTTACCTGCTGAGGTATTAAGCTTTTTCACATGGACTGTGAAAACACCCTACCCTGCAGGTAATTGCTGCATTTTCTAACTTACAAAGAACAGCCTCCAGCAATGAGGGATGCTTGGCTTTAAGACTGTAAAATCTCCCCAGGGTTAGCAAAGTAGGGCAAGGGAGGAAAAAAATGTTTTATAACAGAGACAGAACCGGAAGAGCAGCTGATCAGAGGCGGATACAGAGGAGGAGAGAGATGAAGAAATGACTTTTTTTCTCCAGATCATCCAGTTCTTTCCGAGCAATCTGTGTACATATACGTGAACACAATTTCCCTGTAACTCTCTTCTCCTGACTCCCAAATCTGTGCCCTTAAATCTGGCTGCTGAGAAACAAAGTGTGTGGCAAAGTGACCCGAGTGATATTTTCTCTCCAAACCGAAAGCCCATATGTAATATTTCCCAATTAAATTTTATTTCAGGCCACAGAGGCAATCCAAATAGAGGGCTGGAAAGACCTGCTAAAGCAAATGCCACACAACCTAGATAGTTATAGCTAGTGTAAGTGAAAGGGAAAAGAGATGGAAAGCAGGAAGCAGGACATGATTTTCCTCTAAACTGCATTTTCTACACTTGCTTTTGCTCTTCGTTTTTGAATTGAGTAAGGGCTAAGCTACTTGGCAAGCTAAGTGACTTCCATAAAAAACTGGAGTCCCCTCGATATCTGCAAATGCGTGTGGTTTGAATATAGCTACGGTATTCTAGTTTCCCACATGATCTGAGGCTGCTGCACAAGTCTCTCTACTGCCGTCTAAAATCCCTTCATCAAACCAATCAAACATGTCTACGCTGCTAGGGAAGCCCAGCGCGAGTTGACAGATCTACTGAGACAGTGGATCGAGAGACTCCACATACAGCACACATCTGACAAAGTGAAGCTGCCCTCGATCTGGAAGCATCAAAACGTAAAGGGAAACCATAAAACGCCAGCCTCCCCTCCCCCAGTAATTCTTAAATGCAATTCATCCTTCAGCAGGAAAGCGAGTTAAGGGCTATGATTCAATAGGAGACGAAACAGGCCGGAACAGGTTCAAATACTGCATATTTCACAACAGAGCTTAATTACCACAGGACTAGGAGGCTGTTAATTGCATTATAATAGTTCAGCCTGAAATTAGGTCTGATGTGAATGTCCTTATAGTGGAGTTGTTTATGTTATTATAATTATGCAGTGGTACATAGATTTACGGCACAGATACATTTTTCTAATAGCTTTTGGATTGATTTCTTCTCTTTCCTTGCTTGTGTTTACAGTCAGTTTCTAAGTATGGCAAAGCAACCAGAAGGAGCCAGGGTCAGGAAATTAGGTCACCCTGGATGATACAGTGGGTCTCCTGTGGATTTGATGTTAGAGCTCCAAATGAGTTGTGCCTGATGATGGTGATTTTATTCACCATTTATTTAGGATTAGACTATTTTGTTTAAAAGAAAAAGGGAGGGGGTCTCAGTAAAAGGTTTACCATTTGTAGAAATCCTTGCTTTGTTTTGTCTTAAAAAGCAATGTGTTCCTCTGTTTACCGCTGCTGTAACAGAATACCAGAGACTGGATAACTTACAGTGAATAAATATATTCATTAGGCTCACAGTTTTAGCAACTGGGAAGATGGAAAGAGGAAGGGCTTTTGTGGCACAGCAGCCAATAGCAGAAGGCACAAGAATAACGAACAGAAGACAAACCAGGGAAGGGCTGGGTTTTATAACAAATGCACTCCTACAATAACGAGCCCATCCTGCAGCAAGGACACTTACCCATGTGAGAGGGTGGAGCCCTGTTTGACTCATTCACTAAGTATTAGGCAATGGTGATTAAGTTGCCAGCACATGGATTTTTTTTTTTTGGGGGGGGGGTTACTCAAATCACAGCATTCTTTTTAGAATTAAAAGAATACAAATGTATAATTAAGGATGTATATGTCGTTCACAACATCAACTTTCTAATATAGACAAAAATCTCAAAAATTCGAAGATTGTGTCTTGTATAAAATGTGACCCGCAGTTCATAGAAAGCAAAAGATGTGACAGCCGAATGGGTTTTTCTTCACAAAGTAGTGTTGGATGGCCTTTCTTGACTCATCCAAAATTTTCCACTTTGAAATTCAAAATTAGAGTTGGCTCAAGTGAGAACATAACCCATGGCCTGACTTAAACACTTCAAATATGGAATCCACATAGCACCTTGGAAGAACATTTGTATTTGAAGGTTTCATTTCCTATCTTGCTATTTTGACTTCTGTGCAGTCTATGTTTATCAGGATTTTGCAACTTTTTCAGTATATTTTGTGCATTTCTTTAGAATGAAAGATCAAAAAGTTAACAGAAGATTACTAAAAAATAAGTTAGAGGAGCTAAAATGGTTATACTTCGAGGTTTCCTTCTTTAACATAGCCATCAGGGTAGAAAAGAAACACTGATGTAAATTGGAACTAACATAGAGAGAAGTAATAAACTGTGGAGAGGCCAGCAAGCCATATTTTTATACAAAATTACCTCTGCTCAACTGAGACAGGGATTAATTATGTCACTGGAAGAAAGTTGACACATCTATGTGTGCTTCTGTGAACACACTGTATCTTATGATTTGCTATTGGACATCTCCAATTTTCGTAACCACCAATTTCACATCTTGTATCTGTTAGTGGAAACCGTTTCACACAGTGCTGCACAAGGAAGTCACTGAGAATTTCACTTCTGGTTACAGCATTATTCAAAACTCTGAGAAATAGAAATAAATAGAGGAACAAAAGTTGGGGGGCTATTTTCTGAAAGGATACAAATCATAGGTCTTGGCAGAATTCCCATGGCTTTGCCTCTGGATACGCATGCAAATGTTCATAATGGTAGCAGTGTGGCCATATTTAAACATCCTACAGATTAATCTCCAAGCCAATGTCAGCTTTGAACACCCCCTCCCTTCTGCCAGCTTTCTGTTCACACCAGCTACCAACTGAACAGTGCTTAAAAGAAAGATAGCCCGGGCCCTGGAATCCGAGGGGAGGAGAGGAGTGGGAATCCATGGATGTAGGATTGAAGATAGACAGAAAAAAAAAGGCAAGGAAGAAAAAAAAAATGTACATTTGCTCCAGCCACCCACTATGATTGTAGATAAATCCTACAGATGGTAAATGCATTGTTTAAATGCAAATTAGTCCTAAAGATGTGGCCGGCCCTGGTTCCCACACCTACACTCTGCTCTCTAGAGTTACATGAAGGAAAACTTCAAAGTGAGAGTGCCAAAACCATATCTCGTTTTTGAAAATGAGACAAAAACCCACACCTTCAAGTTTACAGTCTGCTTTTCTTCCCTGGAGTGCTACAGGAAAAAGGAAAGGAAAGTTGAAGGTTGAATCTATTAAATCTAATCTTTTACTTTTGGGGGTGACCGAACTAAGGGGCAATAACTGAATTAGTTTATCTAGACACCCAGTTGTGGAAGTCCAGTGATCTGAAGGAAACAAACTTGACCAACCTATACATTTTTCTTTTTAAACTTGAAGTGTGATTCCATGGACCTGGATGAAGTTGACTCAAACCCATAACTGTGTTCCCACATCATTGGTAGCAAGAGTTTACACTATCAGCTGAAGAACACTGACCCTTTAAACTTTAAAATATAGTTCAAGCAAATATGATAATGCAAATCTATGATCTGAGGTACTTGGAAGCTGAGGTAAGAAGAGCCCCTGAGTCCAGGAGTTTGAAGCCAGTTTGAACAGCATGAGACCCTGATTCAGAAAGAGAAACAGGAAGACTTGAAATTGGCACCTTCCTTACTGCTTTGATGTGTATGACATTGTCATAGGAAATATGTATGTGTGTGTGAATATATATATATATATATATATATATATATATGACATTGTTACAGGAAATCCTTTCTATCTGGGAAACTGCCTTCTCAAAAGGTGGCCTTTGTCAATGCTCACAACTAATACTGAATTCTTAGTACATTTTTTTGAATTGATTTCTCTGTAATGGAAGAACAATGTCAAAATAACACAAGCAAAGAGATTGTGGGTCTATGTATGTGTATTTTATTCTGCTTTCAAGATAAAGAATACCCCAATTTGTTTCGGAATCATCTGAAATGAACAAAACCATGTGAATTAAGATGAGAATGTTTATACTGTGCCTTACCTTATTGTGAATCCAAGTCAAGTGGTAGAAATTGGCTGCATATCTCAGGAAAATGGTAAACACAGCACGCTCTTATCACCCACTGTGCATGCTCCAACAGGAGCTTTGTTAATAGGTGTTGGTGAATATTCCCCAGACGTGTGTGGCTTGTGGCCCTCCCTCAAGATTGTTACAAATGTTGCCTATTAGTGAGATCCACCACCTGAAGACAGAGGCCTCCACCCATCAGCCATATGCTCTGCCTCGTGTTTGGACTCACACCTATCTAGACATATCTGAACCAAACACCCTAAGCGTTTTTTGTTTGCTTGTTCTTTTCTGTCCTTCCATACACAAATGCAAGCTTCACAAGGCAAAGCCATGGGGCCTGGCTAGTGAATGGCACTAAGTATGCATTTTTTAAATTTTTCAAGAGGGGTTTCTCTGTGTAGTTTTGGTGCCTGTCCTGGATCTTGCTCTGTAGACCAGGCTGGCCTCGACCTCACTGAGATCTGCCTGGCTCTGCCTCCAGAGTGCTGCCACCACTGCCCAGCTCAAGTATGCATTTTTTAAAGGAATAAATAAATGAATTTAGCAATTTAAAAGGATTCAACGTTGAAGGACACCTGGGTTTCTGCTTTGTATTATTTGGCTTTTATCATGCCTATCTTTGATGCTTCTGAAATCTATTTTACTTTTTGCCAACTTCAAATTGGTATTGTTTTCATATATATGTAAAATCAGTGTTTCCCATTTCCCCAACAGTGTCGGTGAAGTGAACTCTCTACAAACATCCTACCATCAAGTCTGAACTCCTTGTTTCCTAATTCAGGGAGTTCTTCTCAGCTCCTCTTTCATCGCCTCACCCCACCCACACCACCCACAAGCCAGAGACTGCCATGTCATAACTCTCCTGAAATAACAGCCCTTCACACGCACATAAAACTTCTGAAGCCAAGGTGCATTCTGAGACAATCGACTATGTCATTAAACAACCCTACAACCAAAAATAAAATCCTGATCTTATATACGTATTTATTTTATACCTTATGTGCATGAGTGGCTTGCCTATATGTATGTACATGCACCATGTACAAGCCTGCTATCCACAAAGGCCAGGAAAGGACGTTGGATCGATCATCTGGAACTTGTGGAGTTACAGATAGCTTGCAACAGTGAAGCCAAGATGTGATCAGATTGCCAGACTCTCTGACCCCTGAGACTCAGGCTTCTAAGTGTTCTTTAATCGCCTTTTAAAATACATTTTAAACCTAAACTATGGGATGGGAAAATACTCCTGACATCCTCATTTAAACAGAACAAAGGGACTTATTTAATTATTTTTAAGTTATACATCTTTCCCTTGTGTTGACGAGGTTGGGCCATGGAGAAGAAGTATTGGGGGCAACATGGCTATAAAGAATGAACTTCTGACTGCATGCTACTAGGAAGAATAATGTCCTGGGAAACAGAATGTCTATATTATACGTAACAATATTATAATAATTATATTATAATGTGTCTCACTAAAATGATGAACTTGAGTTAAATAGCTTTTATGACATCTTTCTGGTTTAAAAGATATGTTGATGTGTTTTTAAATATAAATAGGCATGCTATATACATATATATCACATATATATATATATACATACACACATAAATATATAAAATATCAACAAGATGATACCAATTGAGCTCCTTAGAAATTTTTGAGGCTCAGCACAATTAACACCTGCCACTAATAGCTAATAGCTAATCTGCCTGCAACCACCTATCAGAACTAAAGAGGATTCAGAGTTTTTCTCAAGAGCAATGTTTTGACTACCAAGATGTTTCAGAAAAATGAAAAAAAAAAACTCTACAAAGCATAATCTTTTGGGTCTTCTATTATTTTAGTATTTTTTTCCTTGTTTGTAATTTAAAATTTTCATTTTTGAAGGAAATTTATTCAGCTTTATTGAAACATAATTGACAAATTAAAATTGTGTGTGTGTGCATGATGCATAACATATAATGTGCATATATATATATATGTATATATTCAGTGTGAAATGGTTACAATTAAGCTGGATCAGATAATGTTTAGGTGCTTAATTCCATTTGAGTTGTTTGTTTGGTTTTGAATACACTATCAGATCAAGGTCTAATTTCATTCTTCTAAATGTGAGTTTCCAATTTCCAATACTAGTTACTGAGGAGAGTCATCTCTCCGTGATATATGTTCTTGATGTTTTGTTGAGGACCACAGATATGCCCACTTATTTCTATGACCTCTATTTGTTCCGTTGCTCTCTGTTGGTTTATATGCCAGTATTGATCACTATTACTTTGCTGTATAGTTTTAAATCAGGCAATGTGATGCTTACAACTTTGTTGTTTTGCTTTGGTGTTTGGCTGATAGAGGGTATTTGAGGATTCATATAAATTTCATCTTTTCCATTTTTGTGGAAACTCCCATTGAAATTTTGGTAGAGATTGCATTGAATCTGTAGAATACCTTGGGTAATTTGTATATTTTAGCTACCTTTCAAACTATTATTATTATTTTCTTCTATTTCTTTCACCATTATTTAGTAGTTTTAGTCAGCATATCTTTCACTTCCTTGGTTAAACTTATTCCTAAGTATTTTCTATTGATGTTATGGCAAATGAGTTTGCTTTTGTAATTTCTTTCCAGGATAGTCCATAAATAAAACTACTATTGGTTTTTGCATTTTGATATTTTATCCCACCATGTTCCTGAACAATTTACTAGTTGTAATAATTTTGGGTAGAGTCTTTAGAATTTTCTATATGTAATTCTGTTTCATGTATAGTGATTATTTCCCCTCTTTTGTAGTTTCACTACCTAAAGCAAGAAGAAAGTACAGTACATGCAAAAAAATTAAACAGGAAAATGTGGTGTAGCATGAATTGTTAGAAGGTCTTATTAATAAAGACAAACGTGGAGCCAGGTATTGGGGTGAACGCTGAAAGATTGGAGAAGCAGAACAAGCCACAGCTACCTCACCTCACCAGTTCCTCAGCTGATCCTGTTTCCTCAGACTGGAAGTCTCCTGTCCTTATCCAAATGGGTCCTAGCTGAACTGTTGCTCAAAAGCCTAAATGCTTAACCACTCTAGTTCCTGGTCCTCACACCTTATATAACTTTCTGCTTCCAGCTATCCTTCCTGGGATTAAAGGTGTGAGTCACCATGCCTGGCTGTTTCCAGTGTGACCTTGAACTCACAGAGATCTGGATGGATCTCTGCCTTTGGAATGCTAGGATTAAAGGCATGTGCTACCACTGCCTAACCTCTATGTTTAATATTGTGGCTGTTCTGTTTTCTGACCTCAGATAAGTTTATTAGAGTGCATAATATTTTGGGGAACACAATACCACCTCAATGTGGCATCAAGAAAAAAATCAATTTATAAAAATCAGTAGATGATGCATGCAGTAAACTCAGAGAACAGAGTTATACGGGGGCTGGTGAGAAGTCACAGAGGCTAAAATCACATGAAGTACAAGCTTGGCGACCTGAGTTCTGCCTTGAAACTCTTTCCAAGTGGAAAAACAATATCAACTCTATGGTATTGTTCTCTGACCTCCACATATACAGAATGACAACCCCCATTCATCACCATACATTCACACACACACACACACACACACACACACACACACACACACACACATACACACACAATTAATTAATAAGATATAAATAATAGAATTTTTAAACAGAATAAATTTCCCAGGGTCCTGAAATGAAACTCTATTTTAAAAAATTTTACTATACTTATTATGTTTAAGTTTACAGAAGTACATCCAAATGAATGATACATGTTCTTAATGTGAATAAGGATAAAGAACATTATCAGGAAACAAATTTTATAAGGAGATCCAGGCAGGAGTCCTATAAATAAAAATTACAGTAACTGAAAAGGTAATCTCATTTGGGGTTAAAAACAAGTGGTAGATACTGGAAGAAACAAACAACAGATATGGATAAATAGAAATTAATTATCAAATTGGAAGAATAAAGAAAAATGAGGAAAACAAATGGAGAAATGGGTTATGTGAGGATCGGTAGGTAGAGGTGCCTGGTGCCAAGCTTGACACATGTTTGATGGAGTGAATGGACTTTCATCTCCCATGGGTGTGTTGTGTCCACATTTACGTTTTACCCCTTAAAAAATAAATGTAACATTTTTTAAAAAGAAATGTGTAATCTGAAGAATAGAGAAAAAGAAAAAAACTAGAATAAAGAGCCATCTAAACACACCAACATGCACACAAATGTGACTCCAGAAGCCAAGATTATAGTCAAAGATTTACGCTAGTCAACAATGACAGAAAATATTTCAAGTAAGTGGGAACACATCTTGAACAAATCCCAAAGAATCCAGGTAGAATAACAAATATAGACATCGTTTAGACCCGTCTCAGGCAAACCACTGAGAACCCAAAACAAGTCTGTAAAGCAACCAGAAAACAGAAGACACATTACTTAGAGAAAAATGGACCTGAATCTCCATCAGAAACAAAGTCAAAACCAAGAAACAGAGGCTACATGACATTGGAACAGATCAACCCAGAATTTAAACTGATTTGTTATAGTCATAGTGTAATCATGGTTTGTTTGATTATATATGGTATGACAACAAAGCCTATAAATAGACACATTACACCAACAGTTCTTCCATTAATAAAACACTGATCACACAATAACATACATTTCCAGTTCACTGTGCTTATGTATCTCTGAACACAGTCTTCTTCAGCAAAGAGAGTTCTGGTCTATATTTTTAAAATGCTTTTTATTTTTAATCATGTATATGTTTGTGTTCGTGGGTTTGTGCATAGTGAGTGTGGTTTCTGTGGAGGCCAGTAGAGCGTGTCAGAGCTTCTGGAGTTGGAGTCAAGGTGTTTGTAAACTTCATGACAGGGATGTTGGGAACTGAACTTGTGTCCTCTGGAAACACAAGTGCTCTTAATCACTGAGCCATCTCTCCAGCTGCCTTAGGTAGATTTTTATCACTTCAAGAACAGGCATAAATGAAATATCTGACTCCAGGATTCCTAAGAATTCCCCTGTTTCAAATACGCACAACATCCCCAGACTGGTGACATAACAGCACAGGAGATAGTACTTTCACTTTATGTGCTTGTAGGTCAGACACCTGCAGTAAGCCAAGGTTTTTCCCCCTTTACCTTTGCTTTAATCTGAAAGAGTCAGATGCCAAAATAAATAAACACCAATCGTCACTTTCCCTGTCTAAGGATCCAGAAAATTAAGACTCAAGGGACAGAACACTAACTATTAAACATTTCTCTCTTGATGTCTAGAGTAAATACAACTGTTTTTAAATGTTTGCTAAGAGATTATTTACTACCATGAAACTCACCTGGTATTTGGTTCTTATTCTCTGGTAGATCTACACATACTAGACAAAAAGAATATTTCTCTACATAAAGAAAATGGAGCGTCCAAGTCTGCAAACTGCTCATATTGGGCAACTGAGGATAGTGCAAAGAGCTGTCTGATTTCTCTTGATTAGTTGACATGAGACTGGTTAGAAAAGAGCAGAGGGCACTTGCTTCCCCTCCCTGCCCACCCCTGCCTCTCTCTCTCTCTCTCTCTCTCTCTCTCTCTCTCTCTCTCTCTCTCTCTCTCTCTCTCTCTCTCTCTCTCTCTCTCTCTCTCTCTCTCTCTCTCTCTCTCTCTCTCTCTCTCTCTCTCTCTCTCACACACACACACACACACACACACACACACATATGCTCCTGTATTGTTGAATAATTAAATGCTGTAATCTGAACTTCAAACAACACCAAATGAAAGACTCTGAAAGCAGCTATAACTTTTCAGCAATAAACTGCCACTATCTTTGTCAAACTTATAGCTTCATTTTTTTTTATCAGCAGCCCCATGAGTGCCTAGGCCCATGCACAGACTACAGTTTATTGTCTAGTTCTCAGATTTTCTATCAATTCCATTTTGTTCTTGAGTCTACTTAGAGGCAAAGATATCAACCAGAACTCTCAATTTATCTACTTCCTTGGCAAGAATGGAGGCAGAGAGGCGATGAAACTTCTACCCCAGTGTTCACTGCCACAGATACAATTTTAAGACAGAACCAAAGGTTTGCAAATAAAATGGAAACTATAAGATGCAGTAAATAGCCTTTGATTGATTGATGGGAAAATTAGAACCTTGAATGACATGATTTCATTATTAAAAATTGATCTCAAAACTAATGAGTTAAGAAGAATAACATCTCTGTGTTTCTAGCTAAAAAGTATTGTCATCCATTGAACTTTGGCTAAATTAGTTCAGCAGAGAGAGAACTACATATTTTTAAAATATGTAGATACTGAACACATCCAGTTCAGTTGACTAATGTTCCTGATAACAATGTATTGGCCCATGGCATCTTGATCTATGACAGGAAGTTACTTGGTGGAAGAAATGGGCAGTAGAGAAGAGCAGGCTGAAAAGGGACTGGAGAACTGCAAACTGGGGAAGACAATCAATTTGGGGGGTGTCAATTCACATCCTGGAGAGACGTCCAGCAAACAGCTGAGAAGTCCGGACAGAGCTCAGGAGACGCAGCAACCTGCAGGGGTCCCAAAATGTCTGTCACGTTGACAGCTGTAATTCTACTTCTTTCTTTCTTTGTCTTCCACATACCTTTTAGTTCTAAGGTCATCCAGTTTCAATTGATAACTATGTGACTATCTATATACAGGAAATAATAGAAAATTCTGGAGTCGAGGTTACAAATTAGTACTATCATCCAGTTTATCTAAGGTAACTGATCAGGCTGTTACAAGAGTTCATATGGACTCTGTGTCCCTATATGTGTTGATCCCCCCCACACACACACATCAAGAAATCACTTTCCTCCCACACTCTTGGTGTTGATTAGGGTGTTGGGGGGATGATCTGAAAAGAGTATTTAAAGGAGTAATACACATACAAAGTCCTAAGCATCTATATAAGGAACATAATTTAATGCAATTATCATCACAAATAGTAACCAAGAAAAGAAGATATTAACTAAGAGTTATTTTCATGGCTACCCATAAAAATAAAAAGGAAAAGGTGAATTACTCTAAAAAAATTAACTGGGTGTTTTAAAAGGTTGAAATTCTAAATAGAACTAAATTATATACCTTCAGACATGATATATGTAAGGAGCAAAATATCCCAGGTGGACACTAATAATTATATGGTAAAGTGTGGCCATTGAGAGCCAGTGATGGCCAGCTGAACAATGGGTGTGTGTCTCGAAATGAAGGAAAGAAGAAAGGCAGGTCTGAGAGGTGATTCAAAGTTTGGGGACTAGTTGATCATCCACAGGGACTTCTCAAAGATTAAAAACCTGAAAGTTGCAGAAAGCACACAAGCTAGAGAATAAATGAACATTTAGAGCAAGAGGAGATGCGAAGAGCCCTGGGAAGGCTGTCATAAAACACACGTTGCATAATAGATGATGAATCAGTTCTATTATTTAACTTTACCAAAGATGGAACAATATGGAGATATGCTAACCATCATAGTCAGCGTTAATTTACAGTGGGGGAAATAATTAGAATCTCACTTTTTCTGAAGAATGGAGTGAAAATGTAAACAGCGCTTCCCTCCAGGCAAGTACTTTATCAAGTTGACAGGTGCATTTGAATTACCATGGGTGGGGGATCTAATAGGTTATTTATGTGTCATTTTAATAGAAAGACCCAACCTCAAGATGGACAGCAGACTTTATCAGTACTGCTGTTTGCAACTAATCCTCCAATTTAGCACCCCATGAAAATACCTGCAACAAAATCTAGCCATTTTTCTTTTACACTCCATTATGGAAAAATCAATATGGGTGCTATTCATCGCAAATCTCCAGCTTCGCGGGTGCCTGAGCCACAGAATAAAAAAAAAAAAAACCCTGACAGTTCAGCACTCTGTGTTCCAGAGCCCATCGCTTAGGATTTCATTCCACCACGTCCGGCCACCCAGAATGGCCCAGTTGCCCTCATATATATTCTAGGATCGAATATATATTGCCCAGTGAGCCTAAATCTGATTGTTTGAAGGTCAATTCATTTGGAGTTCATTTTAGAGCCCAGAATAAGAGTCACTTGACTTCTATACTTGACAGTCTTAATTTTTATCTGCCTTTTAACATTCAAACAAGGAATAATGATGAATAACCCTGCAAACAGTAATTCAGTCAAACCACACATAAGCTATGCAAGGACTAGACATGTTACTGTTCTAAGGGCTCTCTGAAACATGCCCTGATATCCTGTTTTCAGGGAAATACTCTTTGTCCTGCCTTCTGAAATACCTCCTTTAGTTTTCATACCCCAAATTATATATGTTCAATGAGAAGGAATTTTTCTATGCACCAAAGTAAATGCACAAGTTAATGGATTGTGGTGCATTTATATGCACCCACTACAGAACCACTGAGGCTAATAAAACAAAGGTTCGAAACTTATCCCGTCTTGTACACAGCTACCTTAAAGCAAGAACTGTATCAGATTTCCTGTTTCCCTCCAAATCATCAGAGTTACCTATTTCTCTAGCATTTGCTATCTTAATGAATATTTAGCAGCAATAACCCATACATTCATTTTTGCTACTAGATATGTTATCCACCCCCCCCAAAAAAAGTAGAAAATGGTTAGAAATCTAGCTAGACATCAAGCTTTTAATAAACTTAAACTTACTCCTATATATTTTCTGGAGCTGTGTGGTAGATTTGCAGATGGGCTCACTCAGCATAAGCTCTACACACCACTGTCCTGCCAGAACAGCAGGCAGATGAAACCCGAGGCTACACTTTCCAACCAACTTTCAAATGTAAGTCTCAGTTACAGACACTTCCTAAATTCAGTGTTGATTTCTCTCCTGCACAGCCCATAACCCTGACCAATAAGAAATGCAAGTATATCTCTAGGGGTTTTGGTAATTAAATGATAAACTATTATAGATCTGTATGCCATTTTGATTTAACATTTGGGATTCTACAACTTTTAAGTTCATAATGTTAGTATTTTTTCATTGCCAACTTTCCTTTCTGTAACATCTTTCTAAAACCCAAGTTGCTGTGTTTTATAACTACTTTTGTTTCTATCACATTAAGATATCCCTCCATCTGAAAACAATATTGGAAATAACCAGATGTTATTTATTTTATGTCATTGTCTGAATTAAAGGGTATTTATTGAACACTTTATTATACTCCAGGCATATTCATGAGCCATGTTGTATGAGTAAGAACAGATTTATGAAAATTTATATAGTTGTAAGCCTGGTGGCACAACCTGTAATCCCTGCTACTTCAGAGTCTGAGGCAGGATCATCTAGAGTTCAACCTGTCTTAACTACAGAGTCAATTCAAGGTCAGCCTGAGTAAGACCTTGTCTCAAAACAAAATTCTGAGAGTGGACTTTAGTAGTAGAATATTGGGTTTGTTTGTTTGTTTGAGAGAGAGAGAGAGAGAGAGAGAGAGAGAGAGAGAGAGAGAGAGAGAGAGAGAGAGATTGCCATGATGATCAGACGCAGACGCCTGGTGAAATAGAAAACAAGCATCCCCTCACGTCCAGGGTGTGCATATTCCAGTGCAGAGGAAAACAATTCTGAGCAGTCTTATGAGACTCGTTGATCACATATGATACCAGCAGTGACTGTGCCAAAGGGCCAGAAAAATTTATCAGTGCACTCTTTATTGGGCTCAATTCTAAGGACCGTTTGCTTCCAACAGTTCCTAGGGTAACAATAAAACTGATTCATTTGGAAGTAAATACATTCCCTGACATAAAGAAAGTCTTGAAAAGTGAGATCACTTCTGAACTTTTTGATATGTAGAAATGTCCCATTTAATATGAGCATACATATTTTCTTGAGTAGTATATCTATACTTTTGAACCATAGGAAACAATTGCAGTTAATTATAACTGTTGTTCTTTGCTCTGTGATTGTTTATGTGTTTAATTTTTGTCTTAACTCCTGGCTAGTAAGCTCCTTTACTGCATATGTTATATGTCTCTCTATCCTCCAAGGTATTTACTGTGGAGGCAGACAGAACACTGTTTCCATTAGCCAGGTTCACTGTCAAGGATATTTGGTACTTCCAATGATTTTTCAAGAGTCAAGCAGGTTCATGGTTCTGTGATGTCTTATTGTGGTATTGTAGTTTCATTGGCCCCATTCCCTGACCTAAAGAAGCATCTTCATTAATGAGCCAAAATTGCCCATTCAAAACACAGCTTCCAGCAAGATCAACTGTGTGATCAATGCAACCTTGAAGAAGTCACAGTGGCTGCAATGACATCAGGGAGAAAGACAAGAGTAGAAACTTTAGTGATTGCTAAAGATCACATCTGGATTTCTGTCCACTTATCAATGAGGATGAGTCTTGCTCAGACACAGCAATGCCCTGGGATACCTGAGCCTGGATTTCCTCAACAATTCTTCTCTTGGCTTTCTCTGTTATGCGGATAATGAGCATTGTCTGGACCTGGGAGATATGATCATTTGTGTTTTGTTTTAATGGTCACTGAAAAGTGTGCATTTCCAAGGAAAAAAGTCATTTTCATCTAACTTTTTGGATAAGATTGGTCTACAGAGCGAGATCCGGGAAAGGTGCAAAGCTACACAGAGAAATCCTGTCTCGAAAAACCAAAAAAAAAAAAAAAAAAAAAAAAAAAAAAAAGATTTTCTTTATCTAGTGCAACTGAGCAATCAAACCCAGTTTCAGAGCCCTAGATGAAGAGTTGAGTGGCAGGGCTAGAGAGATAGCTCAGCAGTTATAAGTTCAAATTGCTCTTGCAGAGGACCTCAGTTCCATTTCCGTCAGCCACACAGGGAAGCTCACAGGCACCTCTAATTCCACCTCTGAGAGGTCCCATGCCCGTGGCTTTGACAAGATCCTGCACTCATATGCACATACATAACCTCAGACACATACATACACATAATTAAAAATAAAAATAAACCTTACAGAAAAGTATGTTTTTACACTAAGCTATTATTTATTTTCTTTCTATTTTTATCTATGCTTGTCTTGAATTTTATGATTATGCTTGTTTTTTAGTAATGACATCTTCATGCATGTTTATAATGCAATCTGGCTACTCTCTCCCCACCCACTTCGATCTCCCTCTTACCCCTACTAACTCCCACCTTTCCTGCTTTGTGTTTTGTTTCTATGATCCATTGGATGTAACCAGGGCCATGTGTATGGTCATCAGATTAGGTGGGGGTCATAAGTAGAGACACAACAGAAGCAATGATTCCCTTCCCTAAATCTAGGAAGTAGTTCACGAGTGAAAAGAAGGGTCCTCTGAATCTCTCCTCCATCCTTGCCCAGCTGTAGATGGGACCAATTTTGTGCAGACCTGGTATAGTCATCCACAGCCGTTGAGAGTTCAGGATTATAATAATTGCTAGAAGGCTAGGGACAACAACTAGACATATGCTTGTATTAAAAGTTATAGAAAAATAAATGTAATATTATGTAGTAATATTCTTTGAGAAAAAGGAAGTCACTTATTGTGGAGATATATTGTGTACCCTAATAAAGTTTGTCTGAAATTCAGGGGATACGACAAGCCACTAGATTAAACATAGAGGCCAGGCAGAGGTGGCACACACTTTTAATCCTAAGCTTGAGAGGCAGAGATCTGTTTGGATCTCTATGAGTTCAAAGCCACCCTGGACTGCATGATATTGACTCAGTCTAGGAGAGAAAACAGAGACAGGCAGTGGTGGCACACACCTTTAATCCCTATACTGGGAAGCATACAAACCTTTAATCCTAGGAAGTGATGGCTGGGCAGAGAAAGGTATATAAGGCATGAGGAAACAGGAACTAAAGGCTTTTCAGCAGAAGCGTCTCTTTCTCGGCTAGAGGCTTTTTCAGAGGTGGGAGGCTTTCAGGTGAGAACTCACAGACATTCAGTCAGAGGATTCCTGGAGTTGGCAAGGTGAGCTGTGGCTTGTTCCTTCGTCTCTCTGATCTTTCAGCATTTACCCCAATATCTGGCTCTGGGTTTTTATTAAAGACCATTTAAAATTCGAGTTACATATTAGAAAAATCAGCCATTGACTAAAGCGAATAATGGGGAGGAAATGCAAATATGTACTGTATATGTGGTATAAATTTAAATCCATTGTCAGTCAAAGAAATCACGATAATGAAGACTTGTCTCAAGTCAACAACAAATCCTTTTGTGAAAGAGTCCTCAGTGAAAGAAGTGAGGAGGCTGAATGAGAGCTCCCTTCTCCACAGTGACAATGACAGCCCCAGTAGTTCTACAGTGTTGTGCTATAGGGGGTCCTGTAAGAGGCCCTGTGTTAGCTGGATGTGGTGGCTTATGCTTTTCTTCCTAGCATTTGAGAGTCGGAAGCAAGGAGATTGCTCCTAGTTGAAAGTCAGCCGAGTCTACATAACCAGACAGACCTTGTCTCTAAAAGAAACAGATAAATAAATAAATAAATAAATAAATAAATAAATAAATAAATAAATATTATATGTTTTGGCTTGGTGATTAAATTTCCAGAAAAGGAATGTAAGAAAATTATCACATATGTGGACCAGGATTTATATGAAAAATTGTCCATTGTAAGGTTTAGACTGCAAGTTAATGGTAGAGAGCTTAGAGCATAGAGGAAACTGAGTTTGAATGCAGGCACACACAAAAGGAAGAAAGAAAGAAAGAGAGAGAGAGAGAGAGAGAGAGAGAGAGAGAGGGAGGGAGGGAGGGAGGATGGAAGGAAGAAAGAAAAAAGAAAAGGAAGGCCAATGGTGTCACTCCTTAAGTATTTAAATACCAGTAGTAGTCTATATATTAGTACTTCCATGTAGTGGACTTGAACACAAACATGAACACAGTATCACAGACTTTCAAAACAGTCCTATAAAGTATTTTAAGCACATTGAAATATATATATGAATGTATTTATTATTCTCTATTATTTCTCTGTAGATTTATATTCAGATCTATATAATACCTGAATTTTAATGAGCTTTGTATTGTTTTGACTTTTTCCCTTTTGTGAGTTTCTTCAGGTTTTCCTAGAGTAGCATATATTACACCTAGAAACTTGATCTGCCCTTGAAAATTAATATATCAAGAAACAAAGGTCTTCCCTTTGAGGCCTTGAGTACATTTGTGTAACTTAGGAAGGGAAGCCTGTTTCTTTAAATTCAAGTTCTGTGTCAGAGCCACCATTGGGAGGGGGTGCTGAGTCCTCTTGGCCTCCCATTAAGCAGCTTCCTGAGGGGACACCACCTGATCAAGCACTCATTGCACCATTCCTTCAGATTTTTAATTTCAAAACATTTCACTTGGCGGAGGCCGACCAGGGAGCCCTGTCGGTGACTGCTGGTACTTGGCAACAAGAGGAGCAATGCAGGAAGTCACTGAGCACCAGAGCAAACCAGAGTGCTTTAATCATCTCTGAGCAGTAGCAGAGCCAAGATTTACAGGGGCTTCCCACCCCTAGGTGTAGGCAGAGTGACACACTCCAGTGTAGCTGTGAGCTTTTATGGTTGTGTTATCACTCAGAGAACAGACATAAAGGCAGAGGGGTGGATGAGAAAGCAGAGAATGTTTTCACACACTAAGCTTAATTTCAATATTGTTTCAGGCTCCTGGGGTCTCCTTATGAATGACTGTAAAATTCCATCATTTTAAAAATTAGTGGATCACAAGGAAAATCGTGTCTTAGAGACTCGGCTGCTATCCACAGGAATATTAGGAGTTTGTCCTCACAACACAGCATGCTAAGTAGGCCTGGGTTGAGGGAAAAGAGCTACAGAAAATGACAAGTGGTGGAGGTCAACGTTATCATTATTTCTTGCATCTGGCAAAGAATTGCATTAAGAAAAGAAAACATGCAATTCCGAGAATATCCCTATAGTTGAAAGGTGGCTGAAGGGCCATCTAACCTACATGATGAGCTTGTGCTCCATGGGGGAGGGTGAGCCACATACAAACAGCTTCTGAATATTATATTTCTACAATCCCTTCCATTTCTACATAAGATCCTGTTCTATTACATATCGTATCTACAGCTGTTCTATGTTCAGTGGCTATAAAACCATCCATCTGTGTAATCTCGAGGCAAAAAAAAGCTCTACAAAAAGAAACAGTGGGTCTGGGCAAAATGATCTGTCTTCATTTACACCGTTAACATCCTTCTCGCTGTTCTGGCCTGGTGAGGTGGATATCTTCTCGTGAAAACCACAGAGAGCCAGCTGCCTCTTCCAAGTCCAACAAACATACAGACAATAACATTTAACATCTATCATCCCACATAGAAGTACACAGCATCATCTTATCTACTTTTTCTCCCTTTACGTCTCCAAGGCTTATTATTACACAGACTACCAAACAACAGGAGTCTTACTTTCCCAGGGATGTGAGAGTGCAGATTCCAGCATTCAGTGTGGGAGCCTTAGTTCAAGGTTCTAGTTCTGATGGAAATAAGCACTTTGTGTGAGCATGCTTCTCTCACATATTCCCTCTGTTCCTGTTTCAATTTTGTGCTGGTTAATTTTTTTTTTGGCTTTTGTATTTTTCTTTTTCTCTAATGTCCTTTTTAAAAACATAATATTTTATTAACTCTGAGAATTTCAGACATGCCTACAACATAGTTTAATTAGATGGCCCCCACTTGCCTCCCTAACCCTTGCAGACCCACTCTTGTCCACACTCTCCCAATCTCATGACCTCTCCCTGTTCTTCTTTGTTTTTAATAACCGGCTGATGGAGATTGGGTCATTCACATACTCAAGGACATGAGGCCATCCACTGGAGCATGTTCAACCTACCAGGGGACACACTGTTTATTTCTTCTTAAATGTCAGAAATACTGCCTATGCCACCCATTTTCTCAAACTGATGGATGCCTGTCCGAATAGAATCTCTGCGCTGTCACCTGATGGTGATGAAGCCCCTAAATATCTTAAATTGTTGCACATAAAGCCTTCTGATTGCAGCAGAGGACCCTTCAATTGTCCTCTTCCTTTAGAAGACTGCTCAGCATTTTCCACAGGACATTCTCAACTCTCAGCCTTCCCTTGACATTTTCTTCATGTATTTAAACACAGCTCTGTCAAAATGACTACAACTTAAGTCATTTTCCCAGAACTTCACCCCTTAGCTGCAGACTTTGTATTTAACTCTCTCCTAGGGACACATCTTAGCTGTGTCCCATTTAAATGGTTGCAATAGAAGAAGCACTGGTTTCCACCTTTGAAGAGGAAGTTCCTTGGTCCTTCCTCTTTGCCACAATAAATGGCTCCTGCCCTCCATTAGGGCTGAGGCCTTCACTCTGGGTGCCACTTATGATTCCTTCCTTCACGGTCTCTTCATCAGCCTCACTGTGGATCATCAAAGCTAGTTCACAAAAACCTTTTGGGAGGTGGAGGGTCCATTCTATACTTCCCACTCCTTTTTCATGTTCTCTTCATCCAGACTAGCAAAGCTAGTTTACAGAAACCTTCTGGGGGGTGAGGTGAAGGGTCCTTCATTCTATAATTTTTTTAGTGTTTTTTTTTAATAATCTCTTCTGCTTTCTACTCTTCTCAATTCAGGAATACTACCTCAGAGGGCTATCAGAAATAGTGCAGTCTAGCTGACACCACTGAGACATGGCAAACGGCCTCTGGGTTCCTGTTTGCCCCATCTTTTACCAGTGGTGCCTGAAACAGATCAATTCGAAGACATTACAAGATGTCTTGATCTGCTGTGCATACAGCCACCCAGAAATGGGTCTGAGATTTGGACTTTTATTATAGTTAACTTTACAACAGTATTGCTGGGTTCTTTGGTTCTGTTCCATACAGGTACAACTTGGTGGCAGGCTGAGCCTTGCCAATTCACACACAGTCTCTCCCCTGCCACATATACACATGTTCTTCATCAGCTAGGCACTCATATCTAGAGCAATAGCCATTTTTCTCAGGGTTTTAGGATCCTCTTTAAGTAAGTATAATGGTTCAATATATGCTAAGTTAATATTTTATTACTGTGTAACAAGGTACTAGGAACTTAGTGATGAAAGCAATACTTAATTTGACTTCATAGTTTCTACAGGACTCAAGTCCAGATTAGTTGGGATCTCTGTACTCTGCCTTAGCAAACTTTAGTCATGGAGTCAACCACACTAGGCTCTGATTAGCAACCTGACTAAGGAGGAGTCCACTTCCAGACTCATTCAGAGTTCCAGCAGATTGTTCTCTGTGTCTGTAGCATTGACTCATCTGCCTTCTTAGTAGCTAGTGATTAGGAGTCCTCGGAGCCCCTCAGATCCTCAGGTCTTTGTTGGAGATCCCCTTCCATTTGTAATTCTCAACATATCACTTCAAAGACAATAAAGGACTCTTGTGTTCACTCTGGCTTTTCAAGAAAGATCTTGGTTCCCTTTAAAAGTGTTTGACTGATTAAGCATGGTCTGCCCACAACAATCCCAAATTTTTAATCTAATGACTAACATAATTACACTTGCAGAATCTTCTTATCCTTTCCATATAGTCTAATCTATTCACAGGAGTGACTGTCTCCTGTGTTTATCACTCTCTTCCAATCCAAAGGGTAGAGATTACCTAGGGTGTGCACATCAGGACATATAATCTGAAAGATCATCTTATAATTCATTTTGCCATAGTGACATATTGCATTTGACTTATTTCATTTAGCATATTTCTGAGGTTATTCTGTGTCCTATTTGATATTATAATTTATTTATTTTTATTGATGAATAATATCCCATTATATAAATTTTTTGACCATTTCCAAGTTAACAAATATTTGAATTTTTTGTAGATGTTAGGTGTAATGATGTAGATATTCACATATATGTTTTTATTTTCTTGTTTAGATATCTAGGGATTGAACATTTGGGTTGCAGGATAAATTCAAGACACATACCTTACCATAAGTATAGTCCTGGATTCCTATGTACTGAATTCAGTTCCCAACTCCATTCTCACACACTGTGTCGTCTTAAGCAAGTTTTTGAAGTGCTGTGTGCTTTAAAGTTCTGATTTGCAGTGGTCCTTACCTCCCACAGTTACAGAGAAATCAGTAACAATCCATATGAGGCAGTTCCGTGTGGCATGACATAAAATACCCACCCTGATAGCTGGCACTAGTATTTTTTCTGAACCACTTCGAAGGTATCCAATAAATACCCACTGATTGGTGAATAGATTCAAGTCCTTTTTCTTCCAAATAATCTATGGCATATATTAGATTTTTGTTGTGTAATTAATGGACAGAAAATAAAACATATACCAAAGGCCCATGTTTTACATACTATGTCGCATTCTTTGGGGGTATTATGAAAAGAAGAGGGTCACTAGGGAGGGACCACTGACAGTGCACCATCCCTGACTGTATACTGTCACCATGAGTGTTTCTTGGCCTGCCATGATATGAACGAAGTAGCTCCACCATGCTTCTCAACTATGATGAACTGAACCTCCTGAAGCTGTGAGTTGAAGTATATCCTTCCTCCTTTAAATTGTCAATAGCAGGTAATTTGGTCACAAAGAAAAAGAATTGATAAGTGATGCAAATTCCATTTAATGATGATTTGTATTTCTCCCTCTAAGTCATTGCTTGCATTTCAAGGCAATCTAGCCATTGGTTCTTTTGAAAGGTTTTTGTCAAATACCCTACACCTTCATGGGTTTCTTTGTAAATTCCAGTTTATTTCTTTAGAGCTTTCCAAAGAGTAAACACAAAGAATGAGAGTCCATGCTCTTCCCTTTCTAAGATTTCTTTCACAAATGTGAGTTGATGCCTTCATAATCTTATTTCCACATGTAACTTTAATATTCTGACCTGTAACGTCAAATAAACCCTGGGGTTCTGGGTTTGAAAAAAGAGTTTATAACTACAGGCTGGTGGTCTGTCTGGCATCCATTTTATGTTAGGGAAAAATAAAACTTTATTTGCTGCCTGCAGAACAAATTCTTTTACAGAAGCCAGTTTATTGAAGCTGTAAGCAACATGGTGACTCTTGGTATGGGGGTTGACTTTGGCCGAAGTATTCCCACTCCCTTCTGTCTTCTCCTCACATCCTTTAAGTTAAGAAATCTGATGATTAAACACATGCAAGCACATTTCATATCTTCGCAAAATGCCATTGGATTTTAAGAAGTCTAACGGGCTCAACATATCATATTAAGATATCAAATATTTTGTCATTTTAGGGCCAGTTAAGTTCTTACCATTTTTGCCAAATTATTTCCTTACTATGATCTAAAAATATGCAAACTTCCCCCACTGTCACTGTTTCCTGGTAAGACAAATGTAGAATTTTTACAATGTAAATGCCATTTTTGCTTATGTTGTACTGCTCCTAACATTGAGCTTGTTATAGGATAATTATGCTTTCCAAAGGAAATAACTCCATTCCTCCAGAAATCAGATTATGCATCCTATCAGTTGTCATAGTTTTGTGAACAACCTGGGGGAAAATGTGTCTCTCGGACCAGAAAATGGACTCCATAAAGATCCTCATTTGCCACCGTCAAGTACCCCAGGAGATCATTTTCAATCCCATGGGTTGTAAAGAGTTTCCTTTGCTTAGAAGCAAACTGAGAGTTAAAAAGCAAGGAAGTAGGAAGTCCCTAAAAATTTATACAGGCTCTTAGAAGAGGAGGTGTGGCAGCTGTGTCTGCAAAGTGCTGTTTAATAGGGCAGGGATTTGCAACTGACTCAATTAGCCATGGAGGGATCATAAACATCTTTGTGAGCTCAAAGTCTTCATGTTTTCATCGTTTCCTTGTTGTTCTAAATATTGAACAAATTCTTTTGTAAGTTCAGGCCTATATGAGTGCTGTTAAAATCTCTGAGAAACAAGAGCACCCTCCACGGTTCTATGAATGAACATTTGAAGATGGAATACAACTGTTTGGAAACCAGCAGTAGCAACACTGATTTGTTAGAAAGCCCCTAAAAGAGAAGGGGACAGAAAGTGCTCTTCACAAGTCCTAGTCAGTTTGGTACTTCTATGTCTGGAGATGACCATTTCAGTGGTCAAGTCTTACTGGATTTCTGTATACTTTCATACAATCCCATTGTCCTAAAAGTTCCTAAATATGCAAGTCCTGCACAACACACTGCTTCAGGAACAATTATCTCGGGTTGTTTTCTGGATTGTGATGTTTATAGTTTTGTCTTTTCTGATAGATCTGCATGTTCTTTCAAAGGAAGAGTGTGACTTTTCTGTCCTCTCAAAGGGACTACATAATGAGCTGTGTCACACACACACACACACACACACACACACACACACACACACACACACACACATGCACACATATATATTTTCCACTGAAAATTCTGTCTATCTATCACCTATCTGTCTGTCTGTCTGTCCATCCATCAGTCCATCTGTCCATCCATCCATCCATCCATCTATGCATGCATCTATCTATCTATCTATCTATCTATCTATCTATCTATCTATCTATCTATCTATCTATCTATCTATCTAGTGTGTGTGTGTGTGTGTGTGTGTGTGTGTGTGTGTGTGTGTGTGCGCGCGCGCACGCGCGCGCATACAGAAGACAACTTGTAAAAGAAAGTTTTCTCCTTCTACCATGTAGACACTGGGAATTAATGTCAGGTCATCAGGCTTTGGGTACCAGAGTATAAGCATCTTCACCCACTAAGCCATCTCATCATCCCTATAACCTTGATTAAAAAGAAAAACCTTCTTAAAGAAACTTAATAGATTTGATAGTTCATCCTATCATTGCAAACTTACTGCTTTTTGTCCTCAATTCTTCTGTGAAATACACCTAACCATTATACTCTGTTATCATCCAATTCAAATAGCTGTGGGAAAATAAGCAAAGAGATGGAACATGTGTGTTGAATTCAGGAGGGCTTGGCCCCCTAGCACCTTTGTGCCATCTTGGTACCTCCTCTGAGTTCCTTTAATTATTAAATAGGACAATGAAGTCTTTCCCTTAGCACTGGGGTGATTCATTGAAACCATAGATGTGCAAGGGCTTTATTGAATTATTTACTAGTAGTCAAAGGAGGAAAAACAAACTCATGTTGCTAATTACATCCAGCTCTAGAAAAGCACTTTTGGAAGTTTAGCTAGAGGAGTTATTCTTTTTTAAACAGGAAGATATGAAAGCATTCCAAGTTAAACACTGCAGTTCATAAAACTAAGTAACTCACTGTGTCTTATATGTATCTTAACAATTCTGCTACAATATACATCCAGTCCTCTGCCAAAGAAGGTACCCATGTGAGGCTCGCTAAAATTCACCTGAAGTACAAGAGAAGAAACAGGGGAAGGGAAGATGGAATGGCCAATCATATTAATCTGAAGTCAAGTAATTTCATTATTTATTTCAGAGAGCATTGCCATTCTTTAAAGGGAACCACATCAGCAATTTATTGAAGCTAATAAACAAGGAGTCTAAGAATAGAGGTTAAAAGCAAAACAAAACCATAATCTAAAGCTAGCCTTGTGCTTGCTCCTCCCATGGGCTCATCTTACTGGACAGATGGTGACACTGGCTAGCCTGTTGCTCAGGGCTCAGGAAGTGTAGGCCCTGAAATCATCCTGTGTCCGGTAACACTTCCTGCCATATGCTAATCTCCATTTGGAAAGCAGGTAGACATGATCAACCTGACAGCTTTCCTTACAACAGTCAGATGAGCTTTTCAAGGTCATCATGCCAAACACAGAAGCAATTGCTCTTTTGCTCAAGCCATGCGTGGCTTCCAGCACTGTTGCTTACCGAACAGTAATGAAAATAACAAGTCTATAAACCTGTGCTTATTGGCAGCATATTAAATGCCCGGGTCTTCAAACCTGGAGCTCATGCAGTGATTTATACCTAGTGGGTCCAAGGAAACAGGAAAGGAAGAGGAGAGAAAGAGGAAATAATAACCCCCAGTCTCTGTCCTTCCCCACTCCTGGCATATGTACATATGCATTTCCATTATATGATTATATATTATGAAAAAAAAAAAGAGTGAGAGACAACAGAAAAATCCTAGCATTTAGGACTGTGAGGAAGGATTAAAAGTGTGAGCCTAACCTGGACTACATAGTGATACCCTGCCTCAAAGAAACACAATAAAAAAAGAAAGAAAAGGAAAGAGAGGGATGATCATGGTGCAAAGAGGAAGAAAAGAATGTCCTAAGGAAAAAATCCAAGCACTCTGACCAGACACTGGCTAGGTTTTGGTGATCTCCTGCCTGTGGTACCTGCAAATGCACTGATCTCCCCATCATGTGGGGCAGAGAGACTGCTACAGCAGAAGCAACTCCAGAGTTGTAATATGCACAGGACAGAATTAAAGTAGTGACCCCACAGGCTATGCTGGTGGAGGTGGGCTGAGGCACGTGTTTTAACTCTGCAGGCAGTTATTTTGTACAGTATGTTTATTACAGGTGTCTGGAGATGAGGATTCTTGGAGAGGGTCTCAAACTTTCCAGCATCCTTTGACGGTAATGCTTAGCTAAAGGAGCTTCTAGATTTAAGATTTTTAAAAAGGCTGGAAACAAATCTACTGAGTGAGTTCCTGCACTTCAATGACCACTGTTTCTTTCCTCGGGTCTTGAACCCAGGAAACTGGTACTAGCTTTTCATACTGCATGATCTGTCAATCAATGCCAAGGGAGAAGAGTGCAGTGAGAATAAAGGCAAAGGGAGGAAGTATGTATGGCTCTACCACCCAGATCGATGAGTCCATTTCATGAGATGTCTTCATTTTCATTACAGATTGGCTTTGTCTGAATAATAAGAGAGGAACCAAATAATTGCTCTAGTGGCTTTTTAAAATTTTTACTTATTTATTTATTTCTATTTATTTATTTTTTTAGGACTAAAGATATTCTTAGTGCTCAATCTCAATCTTGTTTGCTCTTTGTGAACAAAACATGTTTTTCTGTCTCTATAGACTTCTTGCCTTGGGAAGATAACTTCAGAATTTGCCGACCTGTATGTGCTAACACACAAGACTTTGAAACTTTCTGCATTGTGGTTACAGGAGTCAGGGGCAGCATTCTACTCCTGTATACAGTCTTTCATGGTCTGGAGATGTCAGCCTGATTGTGGACCTCACCAAGGTTTTCTGAGCATTTTGACCATAGATCTTAGCAGATGCTCAAGCCCTACAAATGCATAGCATTTTACTGGAACAATATTGCATTTCCAAACCTATGTAAAATTTAAAACATATAAAATGTTTACTCCCTGTTACTTGGCTAATGCTGTCTGAGCAAATAAAGCAAGATTTCTGGGTTGAACATCTAACAGGGGGCATTTTTATTTTAAATGTTCAGGTTTAGTGTGTTTGTATACATGTATGTAGTGTGTATGAACATGCATGCATTCGTGTGCGTGCGTGTGCATGTGTGCGTGTGTGTGTGTGTGTGTGTGTGTGTGTGTGTGTGTGTGTGTGTGTGTGTACGTATGTCTGAGTACAAGTGAAGACTAATGGAGCATCTCAGGTGTCCTGCTCTACTGTTCTTTGAGACAGGGTCTCTTCCTGGAGTAAGGCTGGTGGTGTGGAAGCCCCTGTGATCTTCCTGTCTCCACCTCTCATAGTGGTGAGGTTACAGGCACACGAAGCCACGTCCTGCTTGTTAACTGGGTTCTGAAGATCAAAGCCCTGGTTCTTATGGTTACATGTCAAGTGCTGCTACCCACTGAGACCTCCAATAGGCCATCAGTATCATTCCTCATTTCTCTAGATTTCCTGTCACGTATAAAGTACAATATAAAGTATTTAAATATTATTCACTGAAAACCATAAAAGTAAAGGAAAGGGCTCTTATTTAGGAGATTTTCACCTTTTCCCCAGGCATTATGATATATATGACAGTCGTGACTGTCAAGAATTGAGACCTGACATTTATGGAGAAGGGTGAGTAGCTTCTCAAAGACTAATTTTCTAACCTGTGAAATGCATGGCCCTCTTACCTTAAGGTTTCTTTAAGAAAAAAAACCAACAATATAATGTGACAATGAGTTGGAGACTCCACTGTGTGACACTGTTGACACATATTGCTAAGCCTTTCATAGTTTTAGGGGAAAATGTACAAATCGGCTATACTTCCATAGTTGTCAAAGGCATCAGATGATAGAAGTGTGATCGTTTTTAATTGAGCTAAAAAGAGGCAGAGCAAGGACGTGTCCCACAGAGAAAACTCATTGCTACCATCTTCAGCACCGGTGTCTTCTGTGGTATGACCTATTAATGGATAGACTACTCTCATAGTAAAAGTTGATTCTTCACTTGAACTCCACATGTGTGTAAGAGTTATCTCCCACTACTGCATAACTTTTTGAATGTGACAACGCACTGGGAAGCAATATACATCACCTTAGAGTAGGACAGTTTATACTAGAAACAGAAGAATTACATGAAGAATTTTTGATGAGCTTTTCTTGTAATTTGATTTTTATTTTTATGTGTATGAGTATTTTCCTCGTGTATATATGTGCACCACATGCATATTTCTGACATGTAAAGATATATTTGTGGTGGCTAGTTTTATGTCAACTTGACACAAGCTATAGCCATCTGAGAGGAGCAAACCTCAATTGAGGTTCCATGAGATTGGACTGCTGGCAAGACTGTAGAGCAGTGGTTCTCAACCTTCCTAAACCGCATACCTTTAGTACTACAGTTCCTCATGTTGTGGTGACCCTCAGCCACAAAATTATTTTTTGTTGCTACTTCATAACTGTAATTTTGCTACTGTTATGAATCATAGTGTAAATAAATATCTGTGTTTTCTAATGGTCTTGGGCAACCTCTGTGAAAGAGTCATTTGACCTCAAATGGGTCACAACCCACAGGTTGAGAACCACTGCTGTAGAGCATTTTTTTTTTTCTTAACTAGTGACTAAAGAAAGATGGCCCAGTGTATTGTAGGTAGCACCACCCATTGGTGGGTGGTCCTGAGTTCTATAAGAAAGCAGGATGAGCAAGCTATGAAGAACAAGCCAGTAAGCAGCACTCTCTATGACCTCTGCATCAGCTACTTGCTCCAGGTTCCTACCCTGTTGGAGTTCCTGTCCTGAATTCCTTCAATGGTGAACAGTGATGTGGAAATACAGGTCAAATAAACTCTTTCCTCCCCAAGTCTGTTAACAAAAACCAGTTTGCCTATTTGCAAGCAGCAGATCATAAATTCATTGATCCAAAGAGTCATTAATGATTGGTCTGAGGGGAAACAAATGAAACACAAAAGTCCTCCACCATAGCAGTGTACTTTCTGAAATGTCAAGGTTAGCTAAACTTAAATATTAAAATATACAATCTTTGGTTGTTTTTGAGATGAGATCCTTGTAGACAGGCTGACCTCAAATTTACTATGTAGTCAAGGTTTGCCTTATATTCCTGAACCCCTGCCTCTATCTTCCAAGTGATGGAATTACAGGTGTGCACCATCATGAACACAGACCTCAAAAGTGCTTCAATTCAATTATTTAACTCTCATCACCATGCTACCAAATTGAGTATATTTCTTTCAAAAATACAGTAGTGGGGACAGGTAAGATGGTTCAATGTTCACCACCAAGTCTGAGGAGATCATAGATCAGGACCCAGGACCTATGTTAATTAAATGAGAACCAGCTCATGCAAGTGAACTTCCACATATAAACAACTGTATGTGTAAGTGTGCACAGGTATGTGTGTGTATATGCATGCACACACAATAAATTAATAAGTTAGTAAGTAAATAAATAAGTAGTAAGTACAAGTTAAAAAATTCAGTAGTAAGCCAGGTGGTGGTGGCGCATGCCTTTAACCCCAGCACTCGGGAGGCAGAAGCAGGCCGATCTTTGTGAGTTCAAGGCCAGCCTGGTCTACAGAGCGAGATCCAGGAAAGGCACAAAGCTACACAGAGATACCCTGTCTCAAAAAAAACAAAAAACAAAAACAAAAACAAATCAATAGTAGCAATTTTTCTGGAAGCTGGGAATCAGAAATACTTGCGACAATCATTCCAGAGCATGAGTGGACTTGACCAATATCATCAGTGAAGTAGCTCACAATGTCCTTGAACATGAGAATTATGAATCATGTTTGATTTCTCTACAGCAGTAAGCAAGAGATACTGAGAATGAAGAAAGGAAGGCAGAAAGAGAAGGGAGGCTTATAAAGACAGAGGCAGATCAGGGAAAGAATGTGGTTTAGCACTACCTAAGCCACAAGATTAGCACTATCTAAGACACAAGGTGACTTTCTAAAGACACAAAGTTAGCTGGGTATGGTGGCACATGCCTTTAGTCCCAGCACTTGGGAGGCAGAGGCATGTGGATCTCTGAGTTTGAGCCCAGCCTGGTCTACAAAGAGCAAATCGAGGACAGCAGGGCTATACAGAGAAATCCTGTCTCAAAAAACAAACAAACAAAACAAACAAAGTTGAAGTTGCAATGTAGTACTTGCAATATTTCTCTAATACTATTCACACCAAGATTAAATAGTTGCCTTTTCCATGAATTCAACCAACCAAGTCAATATGACATTGGATATGAATTCAGTCCACCAGCTGGAAACAACATTGGACATGAGATCCCCACTCCAAAACAGAGACAGGACATGTATGTTGTTGAAATGTTACTTCTGGGGAACATGCAACATTACCTTTTATTGTAGAGATTAGGCTTGATGAACAATGGGTAAACAAATGTATTACATTGTAAAATAAATCAAGTAATAGAAGATAGCATCCGTGGCTTCTCCTGCCTCCAGGAATTAGAGATATCTGACATTGCTTGTCAAACTGAAATGGGAGTGTTCTCTCTTGGCTTGAGTTAAGCCCTGGGTGACGGAACTTCCCTTAATGAGTTTTCAGCAGTTCACCTGATGGACCCATCATCTGGAATTGAAAAAGACAGAAGACAGAAGCGCATGTGCTGAGCGCTGTTGTAAAGTATATGGCGGGCAATCATGCATTTGTATTTTTGTAACAGTGATGCTGTGATGAGCTGTAGGAGAGTTTAGTTAAACTGTGTTGCTCCTTCAAGACTGCACAGACTGGGAAGGAGCAGTTGGTCTGTGGAAATGTTGAATTATTGAATTCCTTCCAAGGATGGAAATTATACTACAATATACCCCAGAATACTACCACAACATGTTGATATTTTAAATTAAAACTATAGTTTCTATTTCCTATGAATCTGACTCTATGAAAGACAAAAGAATAATTAAAAAAGACAACTTATCAGAGGGCAGTCTGCTGTGTTACAGTTTATAGAGCCTGCCAGCACAGAACAGTGTACATTTCAGTAAATAAGTCTTTAGGTACAAGGGGCAGGTTACACTGTGATAGTCAGAGAGAGGGTGTGTATTGGCACTATCTTTGGATACTGAGGAGAGATTGACATTGCTAAACTCTTTAGGACAAGTCCATGTCTGTCCTGAGTCCCTGTAATGTCTGAAACATTGGTTCTTAAACTGGATCAAAGAAATGCTTTCTCAGCAAGCTCGTGTTCTATGAATTTCTATAAAAGTTTCTGTTTCTCTGGTAATATTTGGGGTGATGAAAATGTACTAAATGAGATTATGGTGGTGTTTGCTGAACCCTATAAACATTATAAAAAAAGTCACTTATTGGGTTTATAGAAGAAATATTATATATATATATATATATATAAAGTTAAAGTTTATTTTATTCATTTTTAAAGAAGGAAATATATTTTAAAATAATGAAATAAGTCTTTTATTACTTAATGTTTGTTATTTGAGTATCTGATTGCCAGATTCTTAGCTATTGTCTAAGGAATACCTGTCATTTCTTTAAAAAGAGATATTTAGCTTGTTCTTAAAACAGACAGACATATGGTGGAAGTTAAGAAATGAAAATATAGATATTAAAAGTAGAATACAGACATTATAAAGAGCTTGTTTTTAATTTGTCCTTAAAGCAACAGGACAATTTGGTTTATAATTATTTTGGCAACACGTATTTAAAATGTTTTAAGTCAAACTCAACACAGCAGATATCAGCTTCTCCATTCTTGTTTTTTGGGGGCGCTATGCACAGGTATTGCTGGAGGTGAACCTCTGGGGTCTTCCTCAATCACTTCTCTATCTGACTTCCTTACTTGTTAAAAAAAAAAAAGAGTATCCCTATTTTCTAACCATTTATTTTATTTTTATGTATGTCTGTGTGTATATAGTCCATGTGCCCAGATGAGGGTGCCAGATCACCTGGAACCATTGTGACACATCCAAAGTAGGTGCTGGGAGCTGAACTTGGGCCCTCTGGAAAAGGAGCATGTGCTTTGAACTGCTGAGCCATCCTTTTAGCTCCTACACAAGGCCATTTGCTGAGCCCAAAGCTCACCAATTAGCTAAGCTAACCACTGAGTTTATAGAATGTCTATCCCTCCCCAGCATTGGAGTTAAATTGGCCAGGTGATAGTGGCACATGCTTTTAATCCCAGCACTTGGGAGGCAGAGCCAGGCAGATCTTTGTGTGTTCGAGGCCAGCCTGGTTTACAGAGCAAGATCCATGACAGGCACCAAACTACACAGAGAAACCCTGTCTCGAAAAAAAACAAAAAACAAAACAAAACAAAAACAACAACAACAACAAAAAAAAAACTTAGCTCTCATGTAGGGGCTGGAGACCAGACCTCAGGTACTCCTGTCTGTGTGGCACACACCTGACTCACTGAGCTATCATTTCTCCAACCTTACCCTCTCTACTCCTGATTGGATTTTTCCCCAGTATAATACTGTATACATTTTGAAATCTACAATTGGATCAACATTGCTCAGTTACCTACGTTTAAATTCTCTTCAATTACGCTTCAGGTTTTTAAATACCTAAAAACATCATATAAATATTGAAGATGTTTAAAGGTGTCGAAAACTGCTATTTTTAGTTAAAGAATGTCAACTCATTGACATTGCTTATTCCATTATTATGACAAATAATACAATTTATAACTCAGTTTCTAAATTTTATGTGTAACTGAGAGAATTACAGGAGACCCAGGAAAGAAATAACAAGGGAAAGAATAAAATCAAATGTATAAAGGCCATTCCTTTAGATCAAGCAGAATATCTATTATAAATTATGAATCATTCATCTAAAGCCCTCCTAAAGCATATTTTTCCATATCAAGAAGTCAACAATGGCAAGATATCTAAACCCAGGGGACAGAGGAGTGAGTCATGGGGGTGACCTGGTAACCAGTCTAAGCATAAAACATAGGGCTTTTCTAACAGCTTGGCAGAGAATGGGACAAGGGAGTAGCAGGGAGGCCAAAAGCAAACAGAGATGGGATATATATCCCTGGGAGCCCAACATGGGGGCTGTGCCTGCTAAGCGTATGGCAGGGGTAGCCACAGCAGCTTAGCTGTGCCCCAGGACCTGGTCAAGGCACAAAGCACAACTGGAGCTGTTGGAAGCAGACAAAGGGAACCAGCTGCACTCTAACTGGAAGAAGGGCAAAGAGAACCCCCAAGCACATCTCACCCCGAGACAGCCTGACTGGGTTCTGCCACCAAATTAAGCAAGACTCCTGTGTCATCAAACCTCACAGGATAACCATCAACACGGAGAAGAAAACCCGCTACAAACATGTTGGCCAACCCTTCTTACAACACAGGAGCTTTGCATTGTTTTCTGCCCTCCCTGCTGAAGACAGATGACAAGACCGTCTGATAGCAGGTTGTCCTGGCTCAAACACCTGCCCGTGAGAACAGCTTGGTGAAGAGCTGGTTGTGTCTAATGCATTCTCCTCTGCAGAGTGGGTACTCCAGAATGGAACATGAGGGTAGCCAGGGAGGATCCAAAAATGTGCGTGATGTTCTTCCTTTCAAAAAGTTATCCCATGGGTCTTTTCTCCCCAGTTATGAAAATAGCATATTTACCATAAAAGATATGAATTTTAGAAAAGCAGAGGACAGTAACAAGAAGTCCCATGCTTCCGCAGTAGAGGAAGATAGGACCTACGACAAACCTATGGATGATTCTGTAATGAGACAAAATATTCCTTCCTTTGGAGTGTTCAATGCTTATCTGCATTTCTGCATTTTTTCTTCTGGGTAGAGTCATTGAAGTGAAATTACTGGATCAAGTAGGATTATTCCTAAAATAATCATTCTGAAACTACTTCCAAAAAGGTTTACTGCCTTACATTCTATTGTAGACAATGTATATCTGCTCATGATGGGAGAGCTAATTTCATTTATCTCAATTACCCCTTACCCCATGTCCTAGTTATTATTAAAATACTACTGAACTCATTAGAATCCGTTTATTATTGGTGTATCACTACAAGTGTTGCATCCTGTTTTGTCTTCTGTAAAAGACAATTTTGCAAATTGAAAATTGTCAAAGGATATACAGGTGTGTTTTATATTTTATAAGTATCATGGACAACTTGGTGGCTAATGACTCTGAATTTTTAATTTTGAGTCCTCACTGAATGAGTTACACATTTAAAACTTGTTTTTTTTTGTTGTTGTTGTTGGTTTTGGTTTTGGGTTTTTTTTGGTGTTTGTTTGTTTTTTTGGTGGTGAGTTATCATTTGGAAACAGTACCTTCCTCAATTTTGGCTACATCAAAAAAAAAAAAAAACATTTAACTTGTTTACATGTAGTTATTGAGCTAAGTCTACAGTTATTTTTCCTCCAAATCTCCATGATACCCTTCCATTATTTACAAGCTTAGAAGCCACAATAAGGTACTCAGAGGTCCAACTGAGTTTTATAATTATCTTGCCAACTTGCCTACTGTATACATTTCAGTATTAAAACCCTTGATCAGTAAATATTTAACACTGAAAACAATTGTGAACCTAATACATAATGATACTGATAAATTGTATCTTTTACACTGTAGTATTATGTTCTCTAAATGGTGCTTTGGAGAATTTTACATCAACATGGAAATGTTACTGATTAAAGGTTATGTGAGAGTCAGCATATAAAATTGAATTTTTAATGTCTTAAAATTCTATGTTGGGTCACAGAATCAATGTAATTTTGCAGCCTAACAATTAATGTAAACAAAAGTTAGTTGTTGACATTTTTCACTAACTGTTCAATATTCAATGACTCATTTTAACCTATTAACTCAAGTTAGGCATTTAATTCAAGCAGTCTTCTCATGTTACTTTTTCCTAGCTTCTAGGATGAATTTCCTTCTTTATGTACCCATCTCCCTTGTCCCTCTCCATTTGGGACATTTTTGTACTGGTTCACCTGTTGTACTGGGAACTTGTTTGAGAATGGACTCAGAAAGTAAGTTGCTCAGGAAGTCAGAATGAATAGCCTTGAACATACATGAAACCTGCTCTGTATTCCTGTGGAACTGTGGCCAGAACCTGAGTACACATGTGTACATGAGTAATTTTGTGGGGATGGGAAAGGTAGCAGGTAAATCTTTGCTTTTCCAACTTTGCTCAGTTCTGCTATTTTTAAGGTCAAAGAATGATTTTGTTTCTGTATATTAGGGAAATTAAGTTAAATCTGGAAACTCATTAACTGATTTATCCAGCTGCTAGTTTATCATTTACTCATTTCTTACAAGTGACCCTTTGTGTATCTCATTTTTATAATTATTTCAGGGAAATGATGATGTCAGTATTGTTACTATATTATGGTCTAAAATCTTGTGTTTACTTTTCCAAAATCTGAAGCAAGAACAAACTATTTCACAAGCCGAAGTGCTGAAAAAAATGTATAGACAGTTAATCACGAGACCAAGTCATTGAATGAGGAAGTGGGTGGTACTAAGGGAGTTATTTGGGATGTGAGTGGTAGACAAGGAACTAGTTTTGACTGTTCAAATGTGGAGCTGAGGTTGAGCCAAGAGATTTGAACATTAGCAAATTATACTAATCTCACGGGTGCCCAATTGTATCTATCTCATGACAGAGCAATAACTATGTCATGTGGTCCAGCTAAATGCAGACATTTTGCTCATATGCATTTCTGACCTTCTGTCCAGACTTAGGCCTATATTGACTGCATCACTCAGTTTCAACCATTACAAATCTTCTCTGTTCTCAAACATACTGCATTTCATTTCTCTGCTTCAAATGCCTTCCTTTTGGTACCAATTTGCCCTGGGACTATTTGGGTCTTAAATATTCCTCCTAATCATCTTATACTGATACCTTAAAAATAATTAATACTGTCTTTGTTCAGGCTATCAACAGACCACTTAGGTCCTGCTGTATTTTTGTGACTTTATCATCTACTTGATATTCCCATTAGAACAGGATGTTGTTTTGTCTGGCTTTCATTCACATATAACAAAACTGCTTATTTTATTAAAAGATAATCAATAAACACATGGGGAATAAATGAATGGATAGTTGAAAGAAAAACATTAATGTCTGTGAGTCTCAGGCTTTCATCTGTAAAGTGAGTATCACTAGCTACATATACTTGCTTTAATAATTAAATGAATCGACATATGAACGTCCTACAAAGTGCTTCTATAGTTCTTGTATGGTGGTCAGAAATTTATTATTCACTTTCCTTCATCTCTGAAGTAATAAGAGTCACATTTTAAGATGGCCTACCTGTCAATGAGAAAATATCAGTTAAAACAATTTCTCTCAGCAGGTACTAATATTCTGATGATGTTTTCCAATGCTGAATTTTCCAAGTTTTGTTATTGTTAAACAATTTCTCAGGGAACCCTGAGAACTGTAGTAACTAGATAGGTTAATGTGAACCTAGGTCACAGGAGAGACAATATATTGATGAAGTTGCACTTCCGCCTCTAAAATCTACTCACTTTCAAGCCATGTGAATGACCTGTGTTTACTTAGTGTCAGTAAGACATGGAAAAGTGGTTTTGACCCTTCCTGTCAAAGAACACTGTACCCTCAAAGAAAATAAAAGACAGGAACATATCTCAGTGCTCTATAGAAAATATCATTTGCCACTACATAATTATTAAAAGATAAGTAGCTCCTGTATTATTAATGAGAATAAATAAGGAGATGACAATTAAATAACCATTATTAATGACTTGTTCATTAATATGTTAGTAGGTGGTTGTTTGATCATGAAGAAGAATTAATGTAAGAGAGGAAAATTCAGTAAATAATAAAATATAAGGCTGAATCTTGTGTCTCAGCTAATTAGCAATATATCTCATTCTAGGGAATGCTAAAGAAAAATTTGCATAGTGAATGGAGGAATAATTCAAAGCTAATAGGTGCTGTCTACACACAGAGGCCCCCGAACCCCGTGTCTCTTTGAGTTCAAGTTTGTTTACTCTTAGAAAAACTTGATTTCCTGTGTCTGAGGAACATAAGCTTATAAAAAAAAGATGAAAAGACTGCTATACATGACTCCAGTAAAGGGATGCTAACAAACTAAGTGTTAATGAATCAAAAACATATGGATTGGACTTCACTTCAAATAGAAATAATTTTAGAATTAAGGGAGAAAGTACTTAACGGAACGCAATAGATCTTTGTCGATTTTAAAACCCAAACATTTGAGGTGTCTTCAGAAAGTTCTACTTATTCCTTTCTTTGGTTGTTATTTATCATTTCCATTTTATAGAAGAGATCAATCTCTCTATGGCTAAATAGCCTTTCAAAAGCTTAACAATGTATTGGTTAGCTTATAAACAAACATCCTGGACTTTCAGAGATAAAAAGAAAGGTGTTTCAATTATCCAAGACCACCCAACTGAGAGAGGATATTCCCCTTTGCTGTTTCTTTGCTATGACTTTGAAAATGCAAAAGTGAAATTCTCATTGCTATATATCTGTTTGAAAACTGTCTTTGTATGTACTTTCTAAAATGTTGCTAAAACTTAAATTTTCCTATTATTCGGGTTACTGTCAACCTCTTGATTGCATAAGAACTTAAGTTTAAATAATTTTTGTAGTTCTAATCATAGTCTACATTCACATAAAATATTAAATAGCCATAATGATGATGATATAGAGTTGTGAAGAATGAACCATATAGGATAAATGAAGAATTCAGAATAGAAACATAATTATTCATTAGAAATTATTTTGGCTAAAATCATGTAAGAATATTCTTCAGCTGTGCTCAGTGAAATGTGTTCTGTACACAAGACTAATCCAGTGACTGGTCGATCAACAACAGCCTTTTGGGAAACTAAAGGATGTAGCCACAGGAAAATCCTGAAGGGATTCCATTGGCCCTCCCATTAGAGGGCTAGCATGATAACATGTGAGGTTACATCTATGATTCTAAATCACCCATGTATTGTTTGGCCACCCTATCTGTTACGTCCTTTATGTCTAACTGAGGTAGATTTCTGAATCCCATTCCCATAGTCCCAACAACCTATTTATGTGTCAACCAAGAAGTCAGGGTTCTTTTTTTTTAAAGTTTATCTTTGTTTTTTAATTATGTATTTTGGAGTAGGTGTTATATGCTAATGTGAGTGGAGATGTCCTCGGGTTCCAGGAGAGGACATTGATGTCCCTGGATCTGAAGTCACAGGTAGTTGTGAGCTGTTCTACATGGGTTGGAAGAGCAGGGAGTGCTTTTAACTACCGAGCCATCCCCCCAGCCCTTCAAAATTCTTACTGTATAAATCTTTGTGGAACTATCATATGAAATTACCGTATGAGGTAGCTACACCACTCATACCCATGTGCTGACAGGACTCTACATCCTACCGTAGAGACATTTCTATCCTGATATTGGTTAAAGCACTAGTGACAATAGGTAACTTATGGGTTACGACCAGGTGTCCACCAACAGAGGAATATATGAAGAAAATGTGCTACATATAAACACATGCACAAACACATACATGGAGTCTTCAACCACAAGGAAGAATAAAATTGTCATTGAAAATGAATGCAACTGGAGATCAGCATATTCAAGTTAACTATTCCAAAAAAGTCAAATATCACGTTTTATCTATTTATGGTCCTAGACATTGTGTGTGTGTGTGTGTGTGTGTGTGTGTGTGTGTGTGTGTGTGTGTGTGTAACCATCTAACCATATACACATATTGGACACAGAAGTAGAAACTAGATTGTCTTGTGGACTGAATTTTAATTACAGGGGGTAAAGGAGAAAAAGTGAGTGTCAGAGTTGACGATGCCCAAAGTATGAGGATACTTGTGCAAAGCTGTATTCATGAAACCATCCCTGCATACAGTGGAGACACTCCAATAAAAAGTTTATGTTCAAAAGTCAGTCTTCTGTATTTTGCAGGCATTACTCTTCTAACTACTCTTTTGAATTCAGTCTGAAGCTAGGTTTCCTTTTTCACGTTCTCCCTGACTCAAATCTCCCTGTTTTCATTTTGACTTTTTACTTCTCCTCACTCACTTTCAAGTCCCTACCAAGCTAATGAAATGCTCACGAGTCCATTCATCTGCTTTAGGTCTCCATGAGGGACACTCAATGACATGTAAAACAACTCTGTAGCTGGAAGTTTTTCTGTGTCCCATCTGGCCCACAGTCAGGACAAATCTCTCACCCACAGTCCCACAGCCTTTTAGAAAATAATCACACAGAGGCTTAATATTATTTATAACTGCTCAGCCTTTAGTGCTGTGGGATGTTCTGTATGACAAATGTGTTGCTCTGATTGGTCAATAAATAAAACACTGATTGGCCATTGGCTAGGCAAGAAGTATAGGCGGGACAAGGAGGAGAATAAAGCTGGGAAGTGGAAGGCTGAGTCAGAGAGACACTGCCAGCTGCCACGATGACAAACAGCATGTGAAGATGCCGGTAAGCCACAAGTCATGTGGCAAGGTATAGATTAATGGAAATGGATTAATTTAAGCTGTAAGAACAGTTAGCAAGAAGCCTGCCACGGCCATACAGTTTGTAACCAATATAAGTCTCTGTGTTTACTTGGTCGGGTCTGAGTGGCTGTGGGACTGGCGGGTAAGAGAGATTTGTCCTGACTGTGGGCCAGGCAGGAAAACTCAAGCTACACTTTAGCTCGGGCTTATTATTGACTAGCTCTTACACTTACTTCAACCCATAATTCTTATTTATGTTTAGCCACATGGCTTGGTACCTTCTCTCAATTCTGCCTTGTCATCTTGCTTCCTCTGTGTCTGGCTGGTGACTCCTGACTCAGCCTTCCTCTTCCAAGACTTCTCCTTGTCTGTTTATCCCACCTATACTTCCTGCCTGGCTACTGGCCAATCAGCATTTTATTTATCAACCAATCAGGACAACACACATTCACAGCATACAGAACGACATTCCACAGCACAAATCAAACAGTGATTATACAATCTGGTGACCTGGGTAGTTAGAAACCATCATGAGTAACTGAGACGGTCTGATGGATAAACAGTTAATGGTGGAACACTGAACAGAGAACAATAAACTATTTGATTCTAGTGATGTAAAAAACAGTAGGTAGATAAGTTAAACAATTTATAGAATTCAATGCAAAGATAGCCCAGAGCCCTAGACACATGAGGTAGATATTTTAATAATGCTGTCAATGACTTCTTTCACCTGTGAGAAAAATACAGTCCCCACAATTAGGCAATTTTAAGTTCTCAGTCTGGTATTTTATAAGTTTTTATCTGTCTTAGGGTTTCTAATACTGTGAAGAGACACCATGACCATGGCAATTCTTACAAAGAAAACATTTCATTGGGATGGCTCACTTACAGTTTCAGAGGTTCAGTCCATTATCATCATGGTGGGGAGCACGGCGACATGTATACAGACGTGGTGCTGGCTGCATCTTGATCAGAAGGCAACAGGAAGTTGACTGAAATGCTGGTGGTATCCTGAGCATAGGAAACCTCAAAGTCCACCCCCACAGTGACACACTTCCTCCAACAAGGCCATACTCATTCCAACAAAGTCACACCTCCTAATCATGCCACTGACTATGAGATTACAAGGACCAGTTACATTCAAACTACCACACTATCCATTGTTGCAGCTGGGGAGAAAACGCTTCATGTCCAAATTTGCTGTCCTGTTATATTCCACCATTTTACCTGTTCCCCCCTTTTATACAGAAAAGCCTTGGTGTCCCCACTCTTGAGACTCCTTAGCAACTCACCCACCTTGGCTGTCACCTTATTTTTAGCACTGCCAGCCATAGCATCCTGCTCACCTTGACTTCAAACACTGCTAGAAATGAGCTCTGCTCTATGCAGGTGCCCTAAGTCTGCTTATACCTGTGCAGTTTACTTGTGGACAGTGACAATTGTCTTCTCTATACACTTCACTACTAAACAAGGACAAGTTTGTTTCTTAGCTCCTTTTATTAAAATATGACTAGTTGTACATAACCTAGTTAGTAACTTTTTGAAGAATGAGCTAAAGATGCCAAACAATTGTGTCTATTGCTCCAGTACACAAAAGTAGTAGTTCAGCAACATCTACTGAATGAGTAGATGAGGGAACTAGGTTTGTTGCTATGCATGTGTGTTTCCCTGTACACATTCACCTGAGCAGAAGGTGATTCCTTCTTAGAAGACCTTTCATACTTCCACACAACCATCTCTGAACAATGGCAGAAACACGCAAAAATCAAAAGATCACCTTCATCAAATGCCTGTGGTTGTGTGAGACAAACATAGACATTGAAAAATGGACATTTTAGATCGTATGCTTTCCAGTGTTGCTCTTGAGTATATCTCTAAATTTTCACACTGTTTTCCCATCACATACAGCTGCCTCTCACCTTCCTTTCCACCTAATACCCTGCTTTTTTTTAATGAGCTCCAGTAGCCTGTGTTAAAGTGGTAGTTTCTTTAAGAAAATAATTACAATGTAAATGAGTCTTCAACAAATAGTAAGGCACATTTTGGAATTGAATGGTTAGGTATCAGAGCTTTGCTTCCTGATACATTTAAGATCATTACATAAGTTTAACCATAGCTATTCAATCTACAGACCTAGAAATATCATTCTTTCTGATGCTAATGAAGGTCCTACGGCACAAATTTATTAAAGGTATACGTTTGCATGGGATAATAATTGGGTCGATAATATTAAATTCATAGGCTCATTATTTAATTGCAAGGGCAGATTATGAATACAGCTTCTAAAATGTATTTTAATGAAAAACACTACATCCTGACCTAATCATATCAACCTTATGCTATCTAATTAAGGATGCAAAAAAGTCATTAGAGTTGCAAAATATTAGTTCCAGCTCCATCAGGCTGCAAGCTGCCCCTTCATGAATATATATACTTTTTATTCCATGATAAATAGTTAATGAGGTAAAAATGACAAAATTTGCATGTAGGCAAATTAGTTTAATAGAATGATGTCTTTTCTGACTACTGAAAGTGACCTTTCCTTATCAAAAAAAGATGGCTAAAATACTTTGAAATTATCATTTTGGCTGTCACTGAACAAATGAAAAAGTATATGAATGAAAGTGCGAAAATTATAAAATTCAACAATGTTAAATTCTCATCATAATGTCAATGTGCTCTGTGCTTTTGCACTTATCAATTTAATAAAAGGAAATTAAGCATATTATAAAGTGTCCATTTACAGTGCAATTTTTCCAGCACATAAAAAGGAGACTTGTATTCTTAATAGCACTATGACAAAACTGTAGATCAAATTCGAGAGCACAAGAATTCTAGGCAACAGTGAGATGGCTGTGTAGGTAAAGGCACTTGCCACCAAGCCTGAAGCCCTGAATTTGATAACCCTCAAGGCCCACATGGTGGACTGAGAGAATCAGCTCCTGTAAGTTGCAAGTTTTGCTCTGACCTCACATGCAGGCTTTGGCACTTGTATGTATGCACACACTAAATAAATAAACAAACAAATAAATGAATGTCAAAAAGAATCCTAGTTTACGCATTTGAAATATTTTTATATTAAAATACCTCTTCAATTCTTAATTTGGTATTTTAGATTATAGATAATTGTTCTCAATTTAACTGCTTTATATCTTGAGATTAGCATGTCAGTTGTTCAACAGGGCAGGCTTGTTTCCTTGCTAAAATAGACTAACTAGGCAAACATAAGACAATGTAAAAAGAGTAACATGAGAAGTGAAGTGTAAGGTGTCACAACACAAGTATCCAGGGACCAAGAGACATAACACACAGGTCAAAGATAAGTCTATAAATTTATTTTAAAATTTATTTTTGTCATTTTTCAATTATGTGTATGTGTATGCTTCTGTGTGTGTGTGTGATATGAGTGCAGGAGCTGGAGCTGGAGTTACAGGAAGTTGTCAACCACCTGACGTGGGTGTGGGGAATCACATTTGGACACTCAGGGAGAACATTACGCCCCACTGTCCATCTCTGCTGGCCTACTTTTCTTAATTTTTAAAAACCACATTTCATTCACGTGTATGAATGCACACTGTGTGCATGTGCATACATGGAAGTTGATTCTCTGCTTTCACTATGTGGGTACCAGGGATCAAACTCAGCTCATCAGATTTGTCAGCCAGTGCCTTTATTCACTGAGCCATCTCTTCAGAGTGTTTGTGTATTCTTAATAAACATAATATTCTCAAGATGGAATAACAGGTATTCTGCGGGATTTCAAATGATTTATGAAATATATTTATTCTTAACTCTGATAGAGGATTAGTCAATAGGTGTTGTAATGAGAATAATAGATATTCATGTAGACATATGGCCCAACTGCATCTAAGTCAAAACCTACTCTGCCATCATTTTGGTTAAATTGTTTACTTTAATTACATTCAATCTACTTGGTTTTCTTTCTCTGCTCCATTTGAATGTGAACACAAAAAATTACTGACACTCAAAGTTTAAAGTCTCTTCTTAAATTCAACTTTTCTCCAACATGGATCAGCCTAAGTAATTTTATAAGGGACAATATAAATATTAATAATTCTACAGCCTCCTTTAATATTCCTTCTAGCATTGAAGCATCAATCCTATCTTCCCTTTGCTAAATAGAGCCAATAAATATTCCAATAATTATGTTTTCCTCTGTCTTTTTTTTTAACTTACTGCTGTTCTTTTTGGAACATCCTGGTACTCAACTTTGGATAGCTTCCAAGTTTCTAAACTTCCATGTTGTGAAACTTAATAATGAAATAAAATGCTCTTTATACATACCCTAGGCACTGTGAAATTATCTCAGAGAGGAAGTACTCTTGCATAATTAATTTCAACTGTGTTGGACCTTTACACATGTTGTTGTAAGTCAATGAGAACCCAGGATGAATACACAGTAGAATTCAGTTTGTTTTGCTTCAGTTCAAGGACAGTGAGCTGGGAAAAGTCAGTTCCACTGTTAGCTTAACTATAAAACAGAAGTAAAAACGTACCCAAGCGAAGTAAAACCACTTGCAGTTTCTTAAGCTAATGTTTAAATATCTGTTAAGTAGGCAGCAGGATAAGATTCACTATACATGCCCATTCCATGGGCAAATTAAGTATGTTCACCTACCCAACTATGGTGATATGAATGAAAAATGCACCCCATAGAATTATGCACTTGAACACTTGGTCCCCAGTTGGGGGTGCTATTTGGGGTGGCTATGGAACCTGTAGGAGGTGGAGGCCTGCTGGAGGAAGTGAGTCACTGGACATGGGCTTTGAGGGTTTATAGCCTTTCCCACTTCCAGTTCACTCTCAGCTTTCTGCAAGTGGCTGGAATGTGATCACTCACATTACTGCTCCTGCTCCTGATAGCTCCTTGTGCACTATCACAGACATTTAGCCTTCTGGAATCATAAGCCAAAATAAACACTAAAGCTGCTTTAGGTTATGGTATTTATCACAGCAAAAAAAAAGTAACTAACATTGCCAATGGTTCCTGCATATATCAAAACTTATCTGGTAAACATGTAGCAAAGGACACAAATGATATAAAGGTAAAGAAATTACTCTACTTGTACATGGAGAGCTTAGTTTCAAAGAAAGAGGGAACCATGAGCATCCTCAGGTTGTCAGACACACTGAGCAGTCAGGTAAGACAGGAACTCATGACCAAAAAGAAACAGTTTGGTCTGGATTAAATCTGCAGAGAAGATACTTGGATTAAGAATTGTGAAAGCAGAACGGCCCCACCCCTTGTTCATTACTGCAAAGGGTGAACTAGCTGGGGCAATGCAGGAGAGATCACCCTGGTAATGAGGACAAGGGAGAGCTAGCGGGCTGACCAACCCTGAAACTCCCCAGGCCCACAACCAGGGTTACAATGGCCCACCCTAATATCCACCCCAACATCCACCCCATCTATGATCTGTTGGAGCATGTGAAGGGGCCAGTCCTGCAGATCCAAAACTGCAGGATCTCCACAACACAGGGCAACAGCAGGATATCCAAGAGTAGACCCAGTGAGGGCCCAGCAGTGATAGTGTAGCAGAAACCAGAGGCCTCAAACAAGAACAATGACTCTTTGCATTGAACACTTGCACATAAAGATACATGGATAAAACGGTTTACTTTGTGACTCACTATGTTGTACAACAGCTTCCATGAGTAGAGTTTTCCTTTTCTTTTCCTATTTTTTCTTTTTTTCCTCTTAAATTTTATTTTATTTGTGGGGTGGGGGAGATTGCAAGGGCAGTGGGTGGATACAAACTGACAGGACATGAATGAGATTGAGATGCATGATGTGACAGACACAAAGAATAAATAAAAAGAAAATTTAATTAAAAAAAAGATTTGGAACAAGACTCTCATCCTATCATGCACAAAAAGCTAGAGAATCTCCCTTAAACAGGAGTGTATGTGACCTTGAATATGTATAAAAGGTTTATAAAAGTATTCATATTATTATGAATTACTCAGATTGATTAAAAGATGTTTGCTGATTGGGAAGAGGTGGGAGGGATGAAAATGCAGAAAATGTGACTCAAAAAGTAGGTGAGAAGCAGTCAATGGGAAGAAAGGCAGGGTTACATTTGCATGTTAGAAAAGTCATGGGAAGCAGAGCAGAGAAGGGATTCCCAGTGTGAAAATGGGGCAACAGCAGGGTGAAGCTACAAATAGCCAGCACAGTTCTCCAGGTCCTACAGCCCTGTCACAGTGGGCACTGAAGTCCTGCATCTATGTTGCAAAGGAAAATAGATTCAAAAAGGAAGTCTCAGCAAATTCAATAGGATTTGATCAGATCAAAGTCAACATAATGAGGGCAGGTTTGAAAAAAACTCTGCACTTTCGTCCTTTGCAATTCAGAATAGATGAAAATTTTACATACAAAGACCACAGAAGTATAGTTCCTTTGGGGTCCTGACACAGGTGAAATGCATGTTAAATTAAACATGTCTGAGATAGAGTTGGGTTGACCCACAGGAGTTAGTTGATCTTTGGGCTATCCATTGGAAAATATCCAAATAAGCTACTGGGCTATTTATTTTGGGACTCAAGGGGGAGGTGTGGCCAAATGTGTATATTTGAGAGCCCTTAATATGGCAGGCAATACTTTGAAAGGAGTTGATCAAAGGTCTATGTAGAGTAAGAAACAAGGAAAACAGGTACACCAACTCTAATAACTTGGAGATAGAAGTGACCAAGGAAGCAAATGTCCAGTGCTATCAAAAGATTTACAAAAAAAAAAAATAATAATGTCTCTAGAAAGAACCTAAGAAGACTTTAGGGACTCACTAACAAAGGTATCAAAGGACTATCGGAGAACAGATTATTTCCTTCCTCCAGCCTATTTAAAGTTCCATTGAACCAATCCCTCATGAACAAATTCCCTACCCTCACCTTCTTTTTTACTTCTCACAGCTTTCGTATAGATTTGTCATATTCACACCCACATCACACACAATACATATATCTGCGTGTGTGTAGAGTGTGTGTAGTGTGCATATGTGTGTGTGTGTGTGTGTGTGTGTGTGTGTGTGTGTGTGTGTGTGTAAAAAGAATAACCTCTAAACTAAGAACCACCTCGCTTTGACAAATAAACAGATGTGGTGTCGAACAAGATAGTGAGCCACTTCCAGAGCAACAGGAGGAAAGGCGGAGCTCGCTGAGGGGACAGAGAAGTTTCTGTCAGCTTCACACCAACTCACCTTCCTTCTCTCACCATTGATTCCTCTCCACTGCTCGGACCTTTTTACGATGTAACTCAGCTCCTGATTGGAAATTTCCAAATCATATGGTATGAAGAATTTGACTTCATCACTGTGGATTCTCTGAAATGCATCTAGTATCCAAGAGTCATTGTGCAACCTAAAAAAAGAAGACTTCTTGTCTGGGTTCACATTTCCAAATAATTTTTTTGAGCAAATAATATTTTTTTATCATCATCTGTTTATTCAGCTCACTTGTCCCATTATTTTTTTCAGAAATTGTTTGATGATTACATTTCCGGAAATTATTTAAAAATCTTTTCAGCTACATAGTCTAATAAAAAAAATGCAATGTGGGTATTTTTGCTACTACTTCCTATAAACCTACTGACTAGTTTGTGATGCAGAAAATTAAGAAATATTTGGCCATTGACTGTGATTGAACATTCAAATTAGGTAAATATTTGGAATTTCCCTAAAGAAAATTGAATGTGGATTCACTCTTCCACCATATATTAATTTGAGAATACCCCTCCACTCCATTCCACCTCCACCTTCCTCATGCCTCATAAGTTCCATGACACTGGTAGGTAACAGCTACAGGATTATTTTGGACATTAACTAAGTCAATATTCAAGAACATCTTCCATTAAATATCACCAATGACAGAGAAAAGTAAATATGTACATATATATGTGTGTGTGTGTGTGTGTGTGTAATGCATACATACGTGTGTAATAATTGTAATGAAGAGGCTATGAATTTGAGTGCATGCTCAGAAGAAATTGGAAGGGGAAGAAGGAAGTAAAATGATGTAAATACAATACTCATGTATGAAATTGTCAAGAAAAATACACTTAGCCATAGTACAGAAGTGCCTTTTGAACATTCCAATTGCAGAATTGGAAGCATTTTACTTCAGTGGTCAGACAAATAAATAAATACATAAATAAATGTCAAAAAACATTCTAGCTTATAGATTTTTAATATTTCTACATTAAAATACCTCTTCAATTCTTAATTTGGTATTTTAGATTATTGATAATTGTTCTCAATTAAACTCATATTGTATATGAGATTAGCACGTCAGTTGTTCAACAGAGCAGGCTTGTTTCCTTGCTGAAATAGACTAAACAAGCAAAAATAAGAAAAATAAAATTTAAAAGAAAAACTAAGTCCAAAGTTTCTTTTATTCTCTCATGTTGACTCATGTTATGGCACATATTTCCAGGTTGGGGTGCACATGTCTTTAATGCCAGCATTTGGGAGGCAGAAGTAGGTAGATCTCTGTGAGTTCAAGGGCAGCCTGGTCTACAAAACAAGTACTAGGGCAGCCAGGGTACACAGTGAGACCCCGTCTCAAACAAACATATAAGGGTTTCATTTAACTACCTCCAATTTGATTCTTTCTAATATAGTAGCATTAGTTTTTTTTTTTTTTAACCTGAATTTCTGAATAAAATCTATGAGTCTGTTTCCTTTTTCAATGACCTTGAATTCATCACAGGACTGGTTATGTAACCTGTGAGACTGTATATCTACATCCTCTGTGAATCAAACCCAAGATTTTGCATATGCAGCATAGATGCTCCATCCAAGATTTACAGTCCTAGCCAGCCTGACTCCAACTTGGAATGCTTCCACTGTTGTGTTGTGCTCTGATTTGAGATTCTGGCCCAGGCATCTGAATGATTTGCTGGTTGGCTTATTAATCAAGAACTATTCTTGACCATTCTCTTCTGCTTATTCAATGCAAGGTACATCTATCTGTTTCCATGGTGATTTAATGCCATTATATTCCTGTCAACTCAGTGTTGCAAACAGTTTCTATATGAAGATTTTTAAGTGTGGGATTATCAACAATGCAATTAACTTTGAATTAATTAGGAATCACAGTCCTGTTTCTGCTGGCTTATGTTCCTTTTGCCCAGAAAATGTCTGTCTTCTTTTTATTTCTTTTTTATTCCATGTGAAAGAATAATTATGTAAACATCAAAGCTTGGATCTGTAGGACAGTTAACAAATGTTTTGACAGAGAACAAAATGGCATATTGGAATATGGAAAGCTGTGCAAAGATTAATTGCATTTTAGTCGTATTTAATTTTTTTCTTGCCATTTTGGGTGGCATTTTCCAATGTAAAGCTCTATGATGTGTTGTTAATGAGTCAATTTACAAACCTTTATTAGTTTTCAGCATATTTTACAGCTCTACAAAGCCAGTTTATGGAAACAAGGAAAAGACAATTTGTGATTGCATATGTAAATAAAAATAAATAAATAGAAAACTCATGGTTATATAATTTTTGGTGATATAATTATCTGTGCAATATAGCACATATCCAAATATGATTTTATTCTTTTGGATATAAGGACATTTTGTCCTCTGATATGTGTCTTTGAGTCTCCATTTTTCAGGTTCTCCTCAAAAAGCTGATGATACTAACAGTAAACTAGGTGAATTTCAAAAGAAAACATACAAACAAACAATGCAAAATAGTTCTAATTTTATTTTAAAAATGTGTGTTGGTGACATTAACAAAATAAGAGAAAACCTATTCTGTATGTTCCATTTTAGATGTTTGTGTGTGACAGTCAAATTGAATGATATCAAATGAAAGATGCTGACTCCCATTGGGCAAGAAATGGAAAGAGCAAAAGTGGCCATGGAGGCACTGACTAGTGAACCTAAGGGAGGGATATATAATTTTTGAAGCATTTTTGAAGACTTAGGTTTTTAAGAAGGAGTTAATATTTTCTGACATTAAAAATATTGCAACATTATGTGGTGATTATTGCCAACATGCATTTCCTTTAACAATCTGACTTTTCAATATGCCTGAATTTTTTTGTATCTTAAGTTATTTCTTCAAAATGTAATTAAAAAGTGAACTCCAGTCCACCTGTCTGCAATGCCTTAGGCATTATTGTTTGAAGAAATAGGTCACATACTCTGCCACAGGTGCTGATGATGGCCAATGAAACCAAGTAATTTGCCAAGTCCTCTGCCCTATGCCCTACATATGCAGCAATTCAAGCTTGCTGAGTGGTAGAAGCTACTGTGTTTGTTCACATCGGAATGTGGGTCATTTCCAGAAACCTAATATGTGACATTTTTTTTCAAAGCTTAAAAGGACAAGTGTGAACAGCTACTGGACCGCTTTAAGGGTTATGAAAGAAGATGAAGTCTGTGACTTTAAACTGCTTGAGATATAAGTGTATATCTATATCTTACTCCAAAAAGGGTTGTCATTTTACATACAAAGTGGTCGCTGTGTGTATGGTGTGAGTGCTTCCTGGTGCCATTACATAAGGACAATGCAGCGAGGGCTCTGAACAGACAGCATACAGTCAGTTGGCTGAAATCCATTCTTATTCTTACTACATGCTGGAATGCATGTGGTCTTTAGTAGGACTGTCAAGTACCTTAAATGAGGAGCATGGCAGCCAAAAATTGATATATAGGAAGATGGGGTCAGCTGGGCTCCTAGAAACCAGTGAGTACTCACAACTATGCTTAATAGTAAAGGGAATTCATCTGGGTCTGGTTTGGAATCATAAATAGAAGAAAGCAAAAATACTCAGAAAGAATGAAGAAGAAGTAAAAGGGAAACAGAATTTCAGAAAAAGAAACAAATTCAGAAAATAAAAAGGTACCCACAATGGAAAAAATTTCAAAATGCCTCCCAGGTGCATTTCCAGAGAGAGAGAGAGAGAGAGAGAGAGAGAGAGAGAAAGCCATCTCAGGTGTCTAGATATTGGGCCAATACTTTCAGCATCTGTGTGATTTCACACTGTCGGAGAACAATCATCCTCACCATTCACTCTTCAAATTTTCATTCATTAACATGTATGGCTTAAATGTCCTGTTCAGGAGTTATGATGGATAGATGCACAGTCAGCAGGGATGGGGTAAGGTCAGGATTCCAGGCTTGGAAAGGTACAGGGCCAGAGAGCCCAGGAATCACCACCACAGCCTGATGTAGGCAAGGCAGAGACTGGCTGAGGGAGTATGTACTGTAAGATGAAGAGGAATAACATTCGAGGGTATGCATACTCCACATTTGCTCCATCTGCTCATCTACTGGTGGACATTTGGGTTCCTTATAACTCTTTGACTTATTGTGCATAATGTAGCACAGAATGTGAGCATGCATTTCTTAGCTATTCAGCTTTAATTCTCTGGGATCCATATGCAGAAATAGGATCATAGATCATATAGAAATTTGTTTCAATTATTTGAGGATCCTCCACCCACACTTTTATATAAGAACAGCGTTGTTTTGTATTCTTACCAATAGTGCACCAATAGTTCTAACTTCTTCAGACCTCTTTCAATACTTTTTCTTTCTATGCTTTTGATAGTAACAGTCCTTTGATGTATGATGTCATTACTCATGGGGCTTTGAACTTCATTTTCCTGTTAATTAGTGATGCTGAGCATCAGCTCCTCTTCATTGGCCATTTTCCTGTATTCTTTGACAAAGGTCTCTTCAAGTCTTAAGGAATTTGAATAATGTTACTTACCTTTTCATTGTATCATTTCAAAGATTTCTTATGTAAGTAACCAGGATATTATGTAAAAACTTTTGTTATTTTTTTCCTGTTCCGTATCTTTTACTCTATTGTTCCCTAAGATAAACACAAGTTTGTAAGTTTTATGGTGTACAGTTTGCTTTCTTTAGATCTTATCACCTGTGCTTCTGTTGTCATATTGGGAGCTCACTGCCAAGAACAACGCCCTGCAGTGTGGGAGCTCGTCATGTCATCTCCATAAGCCAACTCAAAGGAAATGCGATGTTTAAAAAATCTATACTTGGGAATTCTGAGAATACTATGATGTCAATGTATTGGTTAGACTTAGGGTTCTGTTCTAAGGGCCAGTCTGGAAAGATCAGCTCTGATAGTGTTAGCCCACACTGACAGACACTCCTCTGAGGACACTGACGCATCCCATTGTGTAGGTAGACCTGATTTAAGATCTGTACCAGGGCAACTCACCCTGTAAAAGCAACCAGAACAGTAGCAGTACTTTCTCTAATTAAATTCGCTTTTTGAAATTTAGCCATCAGGAAAGACAGTGCTGATGAGAGAGCTGGTGTCATGGCCAATGACAATGACAAGGAAGAGTGCCGATGCTCAAGTGTCGGACCCACACCATGCAGCACAGTTCCCTAGCAAGTGTGACCAACATCAGCATCACCAGGAAGTCATCTGCAGTGCTTAGCATGTGAGCATGGCTCATATTAACCCACTTAACAGATCATTAGTGGGAAAACATCACTTGGGCAGGGAGGCAGAGCAGAGGGCTCAGATAGTTGAATTGGGACTTAGAAACTCCAAGTTAGAGAGCTGTCAAGGGGAGAGTTAGTGAACGTTCTGCCTCTGTGGTTAGTCATCATTTGCCTTGGTTGTTTGCCTTTTTTACATGTATTAACTAAATAACTGTGGCATCGCCCCTACTGTAAACATATGGTGCTGTATTTTTTAAAAAGTAGATAAGGCCAAAAAGTCAAACTGAAAATCTATTCTTATGACTTTGTTAAGGTGACTTAACATACAAGAGAGCTGTGATGTGCACCAAACGTTTCCTCATATGCTGGGTGGAGGACCAAGAGCTTTCAAAGTGAGACATCCACCACTGGAACATACAATTTGACAGTTATAGTTCATGTGAAAGGAAAGAGGAATCTTCATCCTATAAGAAAACATGTTCATTTATTTATGAATTTGTAAATTCAACAGATTTTTTTTTATTCCAGACACTTCCATTTCAGCAGAGGAGAGAAGACTCAAACGCGCTGCACTTGCTCCTCAGTACACAGATCTCATGTCATTTTGTCTGTCACATTTTACCTGGACTAGTTACGGGACATTCAAGTGCACAGCACAGTCAATTCAAAACCTATTGTTTTTATGCACAAGTCACTGTCCTCAGTTCTTAGTAGAAAACGAAGACACTTGTGCTGTTTAGCTCTTCTGTCATTTAGTGATAAGGTTGCTGAAATTTTCAGGAAGAGTTTTTATTTTGATGACATTCAGATTACTTAGAGAAGTGGTTCTCTACCTTCCTGATGCTGTGACCCTTTCATATAGTTCCTCATGTTGTAGTGACCCTCAACCATCAAACTATTTCGTTGTTACCTCATAACTGTAGTACTGCTGTTATGAATCATAATGTAAATATCTGATATACAAGATATTGGGTATGCAACCCCCAAAGGGGTTGTGACCCTCAGGTTGAGAACCACTGACTTGGACGAACAATATAGAATCCAAATATCAGAGATATGCTTATTCCTGTGCAAGCATGTTTTACTGTGCATAGTCTTGGTAAATCAGTATAGAGAATGGTGATGAGCCAGGCAATATTTTTAGGGTTACATTACCTACTGAAACTTTATAATTGTTTTCATAAAGATGATAAATAATATTTTGCTCTAATTAAAAAAACACTGTAAAAAAGATTGATCTATAAGAAAGAAAAAATCTTTGATTATCGTACACATGCCTCAGACGGTGAATAGGCTCATGATATTTTCATCAAAACTGGCCCTTAAATTACTTTATTCTAAATTAATTTTCCTAAGCAGCAGCTTAAACTTATAAGGTTATTTGGACCTGTTAAATCAATGATGAGGAAGACGTAAGCTCACCCCCAAATTAATTAGCTTAATTACTAGTGTTTTAAATTTGTGTACAGCTTCCAGGAATCTAAATGCTTAAATGAATCTAACTTACATTTAAGTCGTGAGAGCTCATTCTCTGTATAATATTAACAAACATGTAAGTGGCCTGCAGATCTTTGATATTATTCATATAAAGGTTTTACAATTAAACTATGCAAACAATGTCTGCTGAGACTTCACTTGTTTGCTGCAAGGCTAAACACTATGAGATAGGGACTGACTATGAAAGGTTAATAAAAAGATAAATTTTATAAAAGAGGCTGCAGAAAGGGGAAACTCATTCTGTAGCGCACTGAAAACACAAAAGTGTGGATTTAAATTACTTTATAAATCCAACAAGATAGAATGGCAAAATAACTAATATTTTAATATTGCATAAAATTAACAGGCCAGGAAAATAAAAAGGCATTCTGTTTAGCCACTGACACTATCCACATAAAATGAAGTGTGCATGGCTTACAAGTAGGAATTTTATTTTTTTTAAAAAAATTGAACTGCATAGAAGAGAACAGTTGTAAATTTTTACAAGTGGAATTATTTTTAAATTTTTGAGTTTTTTAAGTAAGTCATAAAATTTGTGATAAAATCCTTTACTGGTGGTAAATTTTAAAATATCTTACAGTTTCATTCGTTTTAGACAGGGTCTTGCTTTTTCTTCCAGGCTGGCCTGATACTGTGTAGCTGAAGCTGTCTTTGAACTAACAGCAATAACTCTTGCCTCAGTTTCTTCAGTACTACACTTCCAGGTATGCATCATCACTCTCTGCTAAATATTTTTATTTTAAAAGTCAAATACGAATTATAAGGCCATTAGGAAGTAGAGAAATCATCTGCTGAAACTATAAGAAAAGGGTTATCACTGATACTACATGTGGGACTCATCACTTGGTGAGCAAAAGGATTTGAATGACATATAGAAGAAAGGAAAATAAGACATTTAAAGAGCAATTCACAAAAAGATATGAAAGAGATGAATGAGTAATAAGCATATCAAGATTGTTTAGTAAATAAAAGAATGCATATTTAGAAAAACAATAAGGTTCTGTCTCTTCTATTAATGTTGTGAATATATGCAATGATTGGCCTCTCCTACATCTGCTACAGAATCACACACCCATGAAAATTCCCTAGATGACAATTCCACCATAGTTATCAAATGTCTTCAGTACATTCCATCCCCTCAACTAGTATGTGTGGGTTTCCAGGATCCTATTCAAAGACTAATTAAAATGTGGGTAAGGCCCTATGCTTTCAGAGGTTCATCAGGATTATTTACAAGATGCAGAAAAATGTGAAGCAATCTATTGTTCAACAATAAAATGTATTTAAATACTTTATACTTCTTATACAGAATGCTGTGTAAAATGGTATAGGCATTAAATGTTGAGCTATGTAAAGAATGTAAAAAAGTTTGTCATACATTAAGGTGAAAATCAACACCTGAACTGTCCTTATGGTACACAATTCCATGCTTATAAAATTCAACAGACAGGACATAAAAGATGGAAATAAATATTCCAAAATTTAACAGTGTTTTTTTCATCTAGATAATCAAATTATTGGGGTCTTTTAATTTACTTTTTTTTTAAGTTTCTATTTTTGCCTATATAGCATTTATTCTTTCAATAATAAGGAAAACGACACATTTTTAATTAAAAATATCAAGCCCAAATAATTATACTTATTCTTAAGGGTCTTTCACAGAATTGAACCTTTTGTTGAGTCAACTCTCTCATTGTAATCACAGGGAGTGGGAATTCTTTTGCTACTGAAACACTTCAATAACAAATAAGTCAGACTCCTGGAGCAATGAGAGCCAGTCACCCAATCTCAGCAGGGTCCAGTCCCCATCCTGAAGAGCTTCCAATGGCCAGAGCTAAACCAAATTCTCTGTCAACATCCAGTGTCATTGATTTGGTCTTCTTTGTGTTCCTACAATTCCACCTGTTATCAGTATTGTGTTGCTAGCCCTGCACCGAAATGCCAGGAGGACAAGATCATTGCCTGTGTATATTGATGAGATGGCAACCCTCTCAGTCACCACATCTTCATTGGCACTTTTCACTAAGATAAGCTCTTATGACTTCTGCATCTCTTTACTAAATCTATGTCAGAAACAAAACAAAACAACGACAAAACTCTCCAATCTACTCATCACATGAATGTGGGCAGTGCTTCCTTCAGAGAACTGGTCTACCCAGCACTATGCCATTGCAGAGAAAGATATTTTGAAATGGTGTGAGGAGAAATTGTTCAGGTGATACACTGGGTTGACTTATTTACTTGAAAACATTGGCTTCTAAAATATAAGTAAAGCCTTATTTGGAATTTCTGAGCATGCCCAGGTCTAACAGACTAGGTTAGGCATGGAGGTCAATAAAGAGTAGGGTTAAGAAAATGCATCAAGGCTCATTAAACTGATTTCTTCTAGGTCAGTTATAGATGAGGTGCACATAAACCATCCAACTTGTCCTTTCCCCTCATCAATTTCCACCTGTTAGCGAGCTTCCCTCCCCTCCAACCATAATTCTCTACAGGGTGATATTTGTGCTTTATACATCAAATCAAATTCTACTTATTTGGTGTATAAGTTATGTGCTGTCTTTTTTATACTTTATAAGTAATCTAGATAATTAAAATATTGATGTCAGATGAAGAGTGTAGCTGTAAACATTTTAACTGGGAAGAGAGTCATTGATGTGGGAAGAAATGATATGTAATATTATCTTGTAATTTTTAAAATCACAGATGTATAAATTGCATGACGTACTCTTTTATTTCTTTAACTTTTTGGAAAATGTACTCATTTTAAATAATATAGTGGTTATTCATGTGGATCCTCTTACAAAATCCATGTTTGTGTGTTATATTTTACCATGTTATGCGAGAAGAACTCTCATTATCTAGCAAGTGAACAACTTTGCTTGGGGCCACATTACAAGTGGGTGCTCAAATGTAAACTGAACGATCAGGGAAGACTTCTTCCTTTTCCCAGGAAAGTAAGTGCCCTAAAAAGATGACATATAGCGCTTATGACATGTCAAAATACAAACCAGCCCTGGGTCAAAACAACACAGTTCCCCCTGAAGAATTGGAACTTGGACTTGGGCTATGTTAGGGACATAAGGGCCACATCAGAGGATGATGAGTCCACTGAAAAGAAACTTAAGCGGGAGCTTCATTCCTCAAGCGATGGCTATCACATGAGAATCCCCTCTTCTCAAATCCTCCAAGCATCTGCAATTCACCAGTACCTCACTCCCCTTCACCTCATGAGCCAACACCTGTCTTCAAGATGCAAAGATGTCTGCACCTGTGCTGTACCTGTGTCTTCAGATACTTTAGTCATTGGCCTTGCTTGGGTGTTCACAAAAGTGCTCTTCCCTGTGCAATTTTGATTTCTACATAGAAATGGATTCAAATTTCATCCATATACACAGGATTTCTTTTTCAAACTATGTTTCATTTGTGTACAGCTTTGTCAGAAAACAAAAAGTAGGCAAATACTGACCATTGGTTCTCATTCTGTGTTGAGTGCCTCTCCTGCACTGCAATGGGCTTCCTTCCTTGCACTGAAACTCAAGGCTTCAATTGGCAAATCCATAGTCAGGATTGATTTCTTTGTCCTTTACCCTCATAAGTTCCTATAGGATACGTTCCCTTGGGAACAACAAAATATCTCAAGGTTGGGGCCAGAGAGATGATGCAACTGTTGCTGCTCTTGCAGAGAGTTCAGTTCCCAGAACCCACATTGGGCATCTCAAAATGACCTATAACTCCAGCTCCATGGAATCAGACACATTCTTCTGGATTCTGTAGGCGTTTACACACACACACACACACACACACACACACACACACACACACACACACACAAACACACGAAATAAAAAAATCTTTTAAAACATATATTAAAGTCAATCTGAATAGAAATTCAACTCATCTGTTAACTCCCTTAAACACTTTATGTTTATTAATAATCTACACCTTATGTATTGCTGCAGCCACCCCTCACTGCTCATCTAAAACCTGAAGAGAAACAGCATCCTTGTTTTCACCCTCTCCTTTCAGCCCAGACCCCAAATTCTATTCCCACCCTTACCTACCTCTCAAGTGTGCCTCTGCTTTCCATTCCACTGTCATTCTCTTTGGTTAAGGTTTGGACATCCCTTGTTCAGATAACCACAGTGACTTTTTAGTGAGTCTTTCTTGCTTCCATCTGCCTCCTATGAAATCCAACCCTCTTTCTACAAGTGGAATGATCTTTCTAAAATCAAAGTCCTTCCCTGTCTTCATTTTTCCAGAGAAGAATACAAACACTTGTAGCATGGACAAAAAAAAGCCTTTAACCATGTGATCTGTGACATTTCCAATCTAAGTTCATCCAACTCTGGCATGTGGCAATATTTAAACTCTACAAACACAATGTTTCATACTTCCTCAAAACTGTGTGACATTTACCTCTTTTTCTTTTTTGCCTTAAATTATGCATGCCTTTGTCTTTCTTCTGGCCAAATCACATTAAAGTATCAAAGATTACCCAGACTTCCACTGAAGTCCTTGGCTATTACACCAGCCATCTTCAGACTTGCATTGTTTTCTAGAATACTCTACTCCAAAAATTATTATCTTGATTCTTACGTTGTTTTTTATAAACTCTTGGTAAGAACTCTTTAATATGAGATCTACCCTCACATGTGCACAACACATTATCATAATTTATACACACATTGTTGTATGACATATTTCTACAATGCAATCATTTGAAATAATATACCTGTTAAATGATAATTATTTGTTTTCCCTTTCATCAGTCCCTGAATACCATCTCTCTACTCTGATTCTCTGACTTTGATTGTTTTAGACACCTCGTCTCAGCAGAATTATGAAGCATTTGTTTTTGTTTTGTTCTGTTTTGTTTTGTTTTCTGTGACTGGCTCCAATTGCTTATCCCTCCCTTCCTTCCTTCCCTCCTTTCTTCCTTTGTTCTTTCCTTCCTTCCTTCCTTCCTTCCTACCTTCCTTCCTTCTTTTCTTCCTTCCTTCCTTCCTTCCTCATTCCTTCCTTCCTTCCTTCCTTCCTTCCTTCCTTCCTTCCTTCCTTTCTTTCTTCCTTCCTTCCTTCCTTCCTTCACACCTCAACTTCAGGACCAGAAACTGAAGAGCCCAGCAGTGGAAGCGCCTTACCTGAGGCAATACAAGTACAAAATCAAGGCAGAGATGACAAATAGCAGAGTATAAAGTACCACTGTGATCACGACACCAAGGATGGCTGGGTGCTGGGTTCTCACAAACATCCAGTAGAGTTTAGCTGCATCTGCAATGGCAGTGTCCCCATTATGTGCAAGGCGCTGAGAAAAGGAAGCACAGATTGAAATAAGGATGAAGACATCACCATGTCAGATGAATTTAAAGACATGAAACTCTACAGTACCATAATTTGTTTCTAAATTAAATCTTGTAAGGACTGAAAATTGCACAAAGGACAGAGAAAAGAGGCTGGGTTTTGCCTGCTTGGTTTAGCAGGTTTTTCTCATTTCCCCTTCTAAGACTTGAATGTGCAGGCACTTGACGTGCAATTCATGAAGCAAAAGGCATGTTTTATTTATGTGCTATTAACTCATGAATTTAATGAGCACAAGATATAAAGAAATTAAATGTGATGGTGAAAAGATTCCTTTATTTCTGAAGCAGATTTGATAGGAATTTAATTTGTGCTATGCATGAAAGTGATGGCTTATTTCAGAAACTTATAAAAAAGTTATCAGGCTATTTAATGTGAGCTTGAAAACTAAAGTTTACATTAGGTTAATTTAAAAACACACCCTGATTTGAGAGGAGGAAGCACATATTCTATACCAGGTTATAAATAAATGCAAAGTAATGAGGTCTTTAAAGACAAATCTGTATTGCAAAGAACCTGTAATGTCATTATGTGACAGCATTGACCTCTGAATTGCACAGACCACGAACGTTCCTTGGCTTTGATTCCCATGATATCCAGTGGAAGTGATGAGCACTCTAAAGTAGGGATCTTCTCTTCAAGTTGAGATAGAGAGAGAACCATTTCTTCAGTGTTTGAACTGGCAATTATATAAATATAGTTTTAAAAGGCACTTTGAAAAGTAGCTAATCCAAATCACACGTCTGCACCAAAATATCTTTTGGTGATTGCGCGATGACTAGAACTCAGAAATCCCAACTACCAATTACCTGCTTCTTTACGACAGCAAAGCTCCTAGTTTAGACTCTCTGTTAATGATTCTCCCTGGTAAAGGGTGGCCTCACTGCTAGCACTCAGAGCAGCAGATGGGTGAGGGCTGCCAAGCACAATTCCTTCTCCAGTTCTCTGTCTACTTGCTTAATGACAAAGAAATAGATAAAAGGATTCATTGGTGAAACAGCAATAAAACATGATCTATATTTGAATCCAATAACATAATCTAAGCAGTAGGTGCCAATTTCTATTTGACTCTCACCTATTGAATGCCTACTAGTTGCTCTTCTGCTTAAATAAGAGAAAATAAAGTTAAACGAAGACATTAGCCTCTAAGGCTTCTCTTTCAAGTGTATGGGAACAACAGTAAGCATGGTGCAATGCCAAATACCATAGGCAAGCTTGTGTTGCAGGTCTGTATCCCAGCTACTCAGGAGGCTGAGGCATGGCAAGTTCAAAGCCTGACCACATTACAAAGTAAGGTCAAGGTCAATCTGGACCACTTCATAAGACCCCCATCTCAAAAATAAGAAGGCACAAGGTGGCTAGGAGGTAGCTCAGCAATGGGGCACTTGCCCTAGCTTACTTAAGAAACTGCTCAATCCCCAGAACTGCAGAGAAAATAGAAATTTCAGAAAAGTTTAAATAATAGACAGTGAGAAAACATATATAGATATATAGATAGATAGGGAGAGAGAGAGAGAGAGAGAGAGAGAGAGAGAGAGAGAGAGAGAGAGAGAGAGAGAGTTTTTTTTAAAAGCACCAGAGGCACAATACCCTGCTGTCAATGTTACAGAATACTCATACACTTGTAAGGCAGGAAGTCTTATTCTGGCTCATGATTTCAGGACTTGGAGCCACAGTCAGCAGACTCTACTGTTTTGAGGCCTGAGGTGAGGGAGCATATCATGACAAGTGAATGCCTGAGCAAACTTGCAGACCTTATGGCAGGAAGGAGAAAGTTAAGAGAAGGAGTCAGAGTCCCAGCTGCCCCTTTTGAAGGCATACCCCCAAATATCCTGATTTCCTCCCTCTAGTTCCATTACCTCCTGAGAGCACCTCCGACTGGAAAAACATGCTTCCAACATATGGGCCTATAGGGAACACTCAAGATCTGAACTGTAACTGGAGAGTCAGGTGTGTTTTTTAATATCACTGTCAGAGGTGCCCCCGAAGAAGGGGTACCTGAGCAGAGACCTAAATGATGTGAAGGAAAAAGCCACGGACCTATAATGACATCCTTCACTCAACATGGGTGCTATGTCTGTGTGGGTACATTGGAATTCCTATACGATTGTGAGTTCTTGTCTGAAACCGTAGCCTCTTACTTTGTGTGTTGTGCACACAGCATAGTATCATCACCTCATTATACCTCGTGCATCACTATTTGTGAAATATGTGAATTCTTCCAGCTTTATTCCAACTTAGTCTCTCATTTCTTTCACCTAACAGCACTGTGAGATGAATGAGGGAGGTGCTACTATTGGTGTGTGTTACCACTTTCACACAGTGCTCATGTGTAAATCGAGGGCTGAAGTGCTTCACTAGGTCATTTGGTGTCATATAGACCATAAATAGCAGATTTGGGACCAGATAACTGCTCCCTATGACTTCAACTCTGTGATTTTTCTCTACCACTCCATATATTTCTAAGGGAGCATTGTAATTTGATTAGGTTTGTGTTGGGAAAATAATCCCCAGTGAAAGTGTTGAAATGTAGGGTCTACTGGGGAGTACTTACATCACGAGGAAAAGCAGCAAAAGTAGATGAAAAGTAGTGAAAGCTGAAAAATGCTAGCTGGAGAGTTGATTTGTGGAGACAGAATAAACATAAATGTTTTTCTTTGCAACTGGAAAAAATACAGTCACTAGATTCATCCCCTACTATTCTTGTCAGCTTCTTCAGGGTAAGGCCATTCTGAGACGATCACACTAGAGGCTGCCTTCCTAGAGATTTCATCAGAGGCATCAGAGCCAATTGCATATACTCGCTTCATCAGCTGCCATGTATACAGTGGGCTGGTTGGTTTTTCATCTGCCTAAGGGTCCTGACTGGAATAAGGAAGGCCATTCCCCATGGGCTGCAGACAGTCTTTCTAAGAAGGTCTCCGAAGATTACCAAGGACAGCTGCTTCTCCTCCTCAACTGACTTCCCCTGGGGCATTGCAGGAAGCTCAGCATGAGGACCATGCCTGCTGGGTATGCCAATCAGGCCTTTGGGAGGAATTGTGAGATATCTCAGAATATGGTCTTCCCGTAATGCAGATGGTGTCTTTACATCTCCTGCTCAACCAGGCTTGACAGTACAGTCTCTTCCTTGCCTGCTTGAGAACTCATAAGCAAGAATGTGAACAAAATCCAGCTGGATCTAACTCAGTCCACTCAGAATCACAATGAGGATAGCCACCATGGTGAAAGAAACTAGGGATGGGGTAGAAAGCACACTACTGCCTCCAGGAGTTCCCTCTTTCACCATGTCACCAAGGTGGCTAATGGTCCCAAGCTTTCAGAAAGCAATCACATCTGGCATGTGAAAACAGAAGACTGTATGTCAGCTACACATGGTTCTAGTCCACAACAGCAAGATGTTCTGAACACACTCATGGACTAATGTGCAGTTTGGAGTTCATTTTAATAATGTTAAATGATTGACATGGAAGTTTTCCACAGTTGCAACTGTCCAGTTCTAAGCTTTATCAGCAGAGGTCATTTAAGTATTCAAGATTCTCATATAAAAGATACCAGCGGACTTAGAGCCCCCAGGATCCCAGTTTGGTCAAGAGGAGCCTAGCAACCCACAGGGAGTGAAGGCTCAGCCTAGCAAACAGCATTGGTGGGGAAGGTTCCCCTGACATGTCTAGTATCATCTTGCTTAGGCAGTGGTCCAGGGAAATAGCACCACTAACATCACCCAAGACCATAAGGAATACAGAATCCTGGGCCCCTCCTGATGAGCATAATGAACACTGAAGTGAGAACTCTGGGGGCCCACAAATATTCAAGCTTGAGCAGCAATGCTGTAGCATGGGATAGCCTAGGAGAAGTAGAAAAGGGAGGTCAGGCTATGCTGCTCGGACACCCAAGGTGTACAGTGTCCTCAGGAGTGCATCAGAGACCGTGCTTTGGACTTAAGTTTTAATAGTATGTGGTTGAGAGAAGTAATGTCAGATGTAATTAACAGTATAGTCCGTCAGCACACTAAGATCTGCTTAGTATAGTGATATAGACTGAGCCCATCCATACCAACTATGTACACATGGTATGTGGAACATCAATGAACAACTTCATATAATCTTATGAGTGAGTATTTGATCACATCAAATTAATTTAGAATAGCCATCTGCTCTCTGTTTAATGTTTTATATTATCACCAGGTCTAGATATAAAAAGTTTAATTTAGATTTCCCCCCTTTTTTCACTTTAAAATTGCTTAAAGTTAATATCCACCAAATTAAAGTGTGTTCTGGTTTGAATTATCACATTTTGAGACACCATCTTCAATTGTGCTTCAATAATCTAATATAGAACTTTAGAAAAGTTAAATGAAACTTTGATAAAGATGCTAGATTTTATCTTTGGTTGGAGTCACAGATAATGGACAGAAAAATAAATGGTGGGCCATTGAGAAACCTGCATGCTGGGCTTTTGTCTTCCAAGTGACATTAGTGTTCCTGGGTCCTCCCAGTATACTCCTCAGAGCCTCCTGCATGCCTATGACTTCATCTTCTTAAACTGTGGCTCCTGAACAACAGGGTCCCCATCAAGTGGGAATTTGGTAGAAGCACAAATCTGTGCCCCACCCATACCCATCGATGAAGGAACTGTGAGGCAGAGTCCATAAGCTTTGTCTTACCAAGACCTGGACTAGGTTCTGATCCAAAACAAAGATTAAGAATTACCTACTTCAGGCACTGGTGATATAATTCAGGAGTGGAGTGCTTGCCTACCGTGTGCATAGCCTTGGGTTTGATTCTCAGTGCTGAAAAATCATTCAGTAGCATAGGTCAGGAAACTGTATACTTTACAAACTCAAAGCAGCCAGAGATTTGGATGTGTCAAATAAACTTACCATAATAACCATATCATATAATTTTGTATCAAATTACAGTCATATCCATCAGCAAATTAAATAGCTTGTTGAGATTGAATAATTATCATTAGAAAGTATACATTTTTAATTCCATAGACCAATATATGGACTCATAGTGTTATGAAGAGATTTTGATACAATGAGAGAAACACCAGCTTCAGAATTCAGAAATCTGAGTCCTAGTTGGAACTACAACGCGAGCTGCGTGTATTACCTTTGAGAAGCACTAGAATTCTCTGTAACTATTTTTTCCAACTGAAAAATGGAGATACTACTTACCCCACTAACTCAGTTCATACATAGATAGGAAAGAAATTGCACAACAATGATTAAAAGCACAGAATCCTTTCCTAGCACGGGAATCATGTCCTTCTATGCAGCAGTGTGCTTCTGCCCATCACTGGGAATCATTCACAACGCTAAGGCTGTATATTTAAGGTGAAATGTGCTTGTCACTCTGTAATCATCACAAAAGTTGGAAGAAATGCCTGAGGGGTGACTTTTGAAAAGTTATGACTTCAAAATATTCCAGCAGCTCTTATCTCTTGCCTTTATATTTATTACATAAAGCTATCACAGTGGAAAGCAGGTGGGCAGCCCGTCACACTGAATGAACTACTGTAAAAGTTCTTTTCAGAGAAATTTGTCTATGAAAATCTTTAGGTTTTTTTTATTACAAAAAGTTTTTATTTTTATGTTAAAAAAAGAACTTTGGGAATAATTTGGAAAATATGACAGCTAGTTTGCATTCTATTTTCTAGATAATCTCCTACTTACTTTTAAAGTATTTTCAATAATTAAAATTATGTTTGAATCAATTTTATGAGACCATCCGTGTTTTATTTTTTTTCTTATACAGTTCGGGATGAATACTGAATGACATCATTACTGAAATATTCCATGTCAACTGAGTCGTGCACTGTGCTGAACTGCATGCCATGGATTCATATCTTGGTTATTTTACTTGACTTACCCCCAGGAAAGTATCCACTATAAACACCGCCAATGGGTCTAGAACTGTCCATAGTCCCATCGTGATGATTAGCTTTGACAAGGCATCTGGGCGGTAGGAAAACAGGAGCTGACAGCCCCATCTGATCAGAAGCAAGGGGAATGTTATTGTGTTCAGAGCCAAAGGCCCCAATGCAATCACAGCCAGCTCTTCTCCAACGTTAAGTGAAGAAGTCGGGTAGCAGAGCTCAACAGTGTAGGAATAAATCTGGAATCTGTTGGGAGGTAAAGCACAGGAACCCAGCAAGAATTAGGCAAAGGCCAGTATGCAAAGCAGTCGACAGATCTATGTCCTTGCTTTCTTTATTAAAAATACAAAATACTTGACCCAAAATGGCACCTGAAATTGAGTGTTAGAAGTCTTCAACATTTCTTGACCACAGTTCACAATCAAGGAAATGCAACTTATCTTGTTCATTATTCTTATAAAAAAAATTAGTGGATCGAGCATATCATTTGAGCCATTCAGCAGAGCCATCTATAAATCAGGAACTTCTCTGGTACACAGGACATATTAGTGGTCAATTTTAAATGCAAAATACACTAGTGAACTTTCTAATGAGTCAATGTCTTGTAAAAATAAGAGATAGGCATAAATCTAATGATACTTCAGAATTTTGGCTGAAGGTTATTGATTTTGCTTATGACTGTTCTGGCGTGACTCCAACTTCCAACATCAAAAGCACAGTCATCACTAGCAACTGAAATTTCATAGCAAAGGACTAATGGCACAAGCCAAAGTCCTGTGGGTTAAATCCAGTTCAAACCAGTAACAAGGGCCGCCTGCCATGTGGCTTTGTTATCACCTTTCCCTACAACATGAGAATGGTGTTCATGCAAAGATCTCTCTCCAATTCAGCCTGTGTAAAACTGTGTCAGAGCTCACCCTTTGGTGAATCATGAGGACTCCAAAGGAGGTTCGTTCTTGTGTTGTCATGGATATGAAATAGAACGATGTAGATTTCTTAGTATAGGACTTGACACAGTGAGGGTAAACTAGGCTCTCATTATCGGTGTTGTTATTGCTATAGCTCACAGCTGAGATGTGGCCTGGAGCTACTGTGAGTCAGGACTGTGGATCTATACAATAGGGCCCCCCAAATGTTATACTGGTCCAAGTCCTCTATTTAAGAAATTGACCAAAATGAGCTGTCAAAAATATTTTTTGCTGTCTTGTTGGATTAACAACTAACAAAGATAAGACTTCCTCTTCTAATGAAGTGTAAAATTGTGACTAATAAAAGGTCATTAGCTCAGGCTAGAACATTTGTATTTTCTACTTTGGAAACTAAGGAAATAGATAGATAGAGAGATAGAGAGATAGAAATATAGAGAGATAGATAGAGAGATGATAGATTGCTAGATAAATGATAGATGATAGATAGATAGATAGATAGATACAGACACACACACACACACACACACACACACACACACACACACACACACAATGAAAATACCCATGCAAGAATTCCTTCGTGAAAATGTAGTTATTTGACACATACAAGCTTTCATATCTACAACATATTCAAATTTTAGCTATCTCATTTCAGAAGAGAATTAAAAACTCTGTGTGCATATATACACATACACATTTCTTTGCACAAAGTCTTAAAATTCTTCATCATCATCTTAATGGAAACTATGTACATGTGTCTGTTTCTATCTGTACCATCTACACATTTGAGAAAATGACTTTTACTTGTGTTGTTATCTGTCTATCTAGAGTGTCTATGGAATCATGTTTACAGGCAGACAACCTTTAAAATATAATTTTTCCCCCACAGGATAATGGCCCAGAAAGCTGCCTGGGCTTGAGTTTGGTAATTGTTTGAATTCCATCATTTTGTAGAAGAAGCAAGCTTTCCTTTTCTGAGTATGGTAATAAATCAGACTAACATTACTTCTGAAATACCTTCAGCCTTTGTCACTCTTATAAAATCAAAATAGAACAAAAACATCATTGCCAAATTTCTTCTTGGGTCCTGCTCAGATATCCGTACATATTTGAATGTGCTGAATTTTAAATAAATATTGATGCACGAGTTAAGTATTTGTATATATGGAGCCAACCACAGCCTGAGACTGTAACTATAATAAAAGCCCCTGATCTCAGGTAAAGATTTCTTTTGTCTCTTCAAATCAGGCCTCCATTTGAGGTCTTCCAATAAGTGAACCGGGAAAGATGTTTTGTACTTTGGTTTGCCCTAGCAAGATGAAAATACATCCCCTTGATGTGCAGGGGAAAGCACTTACTTTGTAACTGGAGTTGAAAGGACCCAGAGGAAAAGCCACTGGCCCAGGTAATGTAGGTAGAGCCTCAGGAACCAGAGAGAAGCTGTCAGCAGAAGGAGGTACCAGAAGCCCTGGCTTTGCCATTGGGCTAATTCAAGTTCTGCAAACAAGGACACAGATGCAAAGTGGAGGTGCTTGGGTAACTCTCCGGCTCCACAGCCACCCACAACGGAAGAGCAGCTGCAAACGGAGAAATCACAGGTAAACTTGGATCTACCACATGCTCTAAAGGGAAGTGCTCTGGTAGTAAAGAGAATTGAATGAAATTATTCCTAGACCTTTGGAATCAAGCACATTTATGTTCCTTTTTGTTGCAAAGGATGATTGAAGACAACATGGGCAAATGTGAGCTCGGGTTATATAAATGAAAATCACATGACACAAATCCATCCTCCTCACAAGGCCTATTAAAAGCAACAATAGCAACAAAACAATGGAAAATCCCAAGCATTGGTATTAGAATTCTCGAGTCGTAACTGGAACATAAAAACAGTAAACTACCATGGAAAACAGTATGGTGTATATAACACAAAATTTAAAAAAAAACACATAACTATCATATGGCCCACCAATCCCAATTATGAATCCACACCCAGAGGAATTGAAAGCAGAGCAGAGAAGTGATATCCAAATACTTGTTTATGGCAGCAGCATCTTCAGCATCTAAGACATAAGGGCAACACAGACGCCCACCGATGAATGAATGAATGGAACAGTCCTGATAACACGCAATAAAGTATTGTCTAGCATAAAATAAATAGGGGAATTCTGACACATGCTACAACATGAATGAGCCTTGAGGACAGTTAAAGTGAACTAATCCACTCACAAAGGGATAGAAACTACAGGATTTGCTATATGACCTTTCTCTTGTAGTTAAAGTCAGAGGAAGCAAATGTTGAATGGAGTTCAGAAGGACAATCCTTTCTTGCTGTGGAATGAGTCATGGTTTAGGCTTTGCAAGATGAAAAACATTCCTGAGATCAGATGTCCAGCAATGTAAATACACATGTCACTGAGCTACACGCTTATGTCATGAAACATGGCAAGGAGTTATTATAAATAGTAAAATTAATTTTTCTGGGAAAATGTGTAAATCTAAAGTATATTCCCTCTTATCTCACCTGCTCACAATAGCATGTTCTTAAGTCATTTTTTTTTCTTTTTTTTTAAATTGGAACCAGTGAGATGGCTCAGTGGGTAAGGGAGTTTGTTAGCAAGCATGACAGCCTGAGTTTGGTCTCTGGGATTCACATGGAAGAAGAAAAGAATCCACTCCCAAAAGTTGTCCTTTGGCCACCACTGTATACACATGTACACACACACACACACACACACACACACACACACACACACACACACACACACACCACTACCACCACCACCACCAACAACAACAAGTCAAATGTGATAAAAAAATTAGGTTTATCTGTTGTTAAAAATAAAACTATTTCAAATGGTTAAAAATGAACAATTTGAAACTGAAGGGAGTTGCTCATCTAAGATACACAAATAATTCAAAATTAAGGATTTTTAACAGAAAAGTGTGGAATCCATGGATGCATTGAAAAAGACTTTACTTAATAAAGCTTACTGCTGGCTGAAGACTGTCGGATACAATGACAAGCATGTCATGGGAAGGGAAGATGAGCCAAGAAAACATGAGTCTGACAACCAAGTATCAACAAGGAAGGACATGACTGTGGCCTCTTGGTCCTCACAGGCTAGCAGGACACTAAGGCTGAAACTGACAGTCCTTTGAGCATTCTGCCATGGAGAAGTGGACCATCACTCACTATTGTGCTGAGCATGCCCTTCAATCACACAAGTGAATAACAATGAAACAGAAACAGCATGTGTGCATGTGCACACACACACACAACATGAATTGAGCGTTTAAGATCAGAGGTGGGTTCTGTGATTCATCACAAACTCCATCCGCGCATGTGCACACCTCTGCACTCCAGCCCTGTGTTATGTGGTTATGGTGAAAGGCAAGGACAGGCTCACCAATTTCCTTACAACTTCAACAATTTGGATGAGAGTTACCAGCAACTTTGTGTCTGCACACCATGCATTATGCCTGGTTAACTTCAGAATGCTTGAATCTAATTAGTATTTTGAAATTCCAAATATTGACTTATGATTTAAATACCATAAACTGTACATATTTTATATACATAGCTCAGAGGGTTTGACAAATCTAAGGCCCTATGTACCCACCCTACAAGACAAGCATTTCTATATCACATTAAAAAAATGTTCTTGGATATTTTGCAGTCTAAGTCCCTGCAACACATACAGACATGCACATGTGCGCGCACGCGCGCGCAGCGCGCGCGCGCGCGCACACACACACACACACACACACACACACACACACACACACCCTGCAAGGGGCCTTGGTTACAGACAGAGATGCTGTCAGGGTTGATGTCTCTTAGGAGAGAACCCCAGAAGAGCCTTTCCATCATGGGAAATGAAACCCAGACTTCTCTCCACCACTCAAGCAAAAATATCCAGCACATGATCTCTTCCGCTCATTACTCCATCACTGTTTCACCTCTTCAAAGGAAGGAGAAATCAGATGCAGGCTTCTCAGTGTGCTGTTTGCAGAAAGCTAGAAAGCCTCAAATGGTGCAAAACCAAGAAGAGGGGAGCTTATTTGATGAGTGGAAATTCCCATTGTTCTTTTCACATCCATCGACATAAATGACTAAGCAGTTTGAGTCCTTATGCACAGAAACTGCCCCAAAGCCACACTCCCAGTTAGTTCCACAAATGAAGTATTCCTGCTTGCACCCAGAAACAAAGTTCTACTTGTCAGACATTTTATTTAGAAAGAAAAAAATAACACCAAGGTTACATTAGATATCATTCAAAATACTCAATCATTTGTTCTGAATTAATACAAATCTATATTTGTCTTCATTCATTTAATGGTGGTAACCATGCACGTGGATTCAAAGAATTTAGGAAAAAGTTAATCATCTGGTGCTTAAAATTTTATAAGCCTTGAAATTCGGTACTAGCAAAAGAATTGATGGTGCTAGGTGATTCTCAATAAAATAAAGAATTACTTTTTTTTTTTTTTTTTTTTTTTTTTTTTTACTTTAAATACTCAGGGTACATATCCATTTATTTTTTTTTTCCCCTTTTCTATTTTAATAAAAAGGAAAAAAAAGAAAAAGGTTATAACTAACAAAAGAAAAACTATATACAAAAGTACAATGACTATATACAATATATACAAGTAATAAATGTCTAAACAATGTCTAGTCCATTTGTATTTGACAAATTCAGAGAAAATAATTTCATTATCTATCCTATTTTGTTAAGTCCAAAATGTATCTAATTCACTTTCTGTCCTAATTAATCTTCAACTATAACTAACTAACCTTCAAAAAAAAAAAATAAAAAATAAAAAAAAAAAAAAAAAAAAAAAGAAGAGTGATTAACACAGCAGAAGTATTTATTCAGTTTTCAATTATTCACTAGCATATTGAAGAAACCGCATACCTAATCACACATAACAACTTATTTGTTTGTAATTGATAAGTTAAAATAAATGGATTCCTATAACTTAAATATGTCCAATTTGTAGGAATGCTGTTTGTATCTCTATAGTAGCATTTTGATACACAAATCTACATATTAATATTTCATATGGTGATGGTTGAAAATAAAAGTGCTAAAATCAGAAAAAAAAAAAAAAAAAAAAAAAAAATAAAGAATTACATTTTATTAGTTAAAGAGGCTAGTGAGGCATAGTTTTATAACTGATGTCCCTACTACAATATACAGCAACTCTTGCCTTATAATCATTTAGAGATTGCACCTGAATCTCAATGCAGATTTATATAGAATTACACCCACAACTGTCTCTATACATAACATTCAAAATGCATTTCATTTAACAGATCCCAGCTTCCATGTTTTACAATTGTCTTGCCAGAGCTCCTTCGTTGGGCTCGTGAACATGCAATGCATGTCACAAGATGCCCTGTTCTTGTGGAATATTCCCATCCTCATTTCCACCATTCTGCCTTTCTCCTGTAATCTTTCTTGGTTATGTACAAAGAGTGTGACCATCAAATGGATAATAAATGGCATCTACCACTGGGGTGTGTAATCTGTAGAGTGGGAATTGATTTGTTGGTTATGAAGGAAGCCATAGAGTACACAGATCACTGGAAAATCACATTGAGGCCAGCAGCCCCTCCTCGATTCCTGCAGACAGTATTTCCATTGCTCAGGGGTGAGCTGCCAGAGGGCAGGGGTGGGGGAGGGGGGGAATAGGGAGGCCATCCAGTCTTCAGCTATTAAATGAAACCTATTTCTCTGAACTTCAGCCACATTTCATATGACACCCATATATCCCCCTTGCATGCCCAATCTTTACAGAGACCTGAAATCAAACAAGATTTCTACAATCCATCAGTGTAATAATAATAACATAGAAAAGACCAAAATTGCTTTGGAGAAGAAAAAGCACAAAATGCATTCTTAAACTCTTTTCTGTAGTGAACACAAACCCTAAGGAAGCTGCATACGGTAACAACTCATTAGCTAGCTGTGATAACCCTTATTTTAAAATCAGCACCAATAGATGGCACTAAAATTTCCATAGTCCTTCCAGTCAGAACCAAATATAATCCACATGTAACGTTTTAAAAACTTGATGATCGCAGATAAATGTTTATTTTATTGGGTCATTTTTTAAAAAAAAAATTCATTGCATTCTATTCATCAGGAGGTTGTTTTACATGTGTATTTGTATGATGTCTCTGAGCGTTTGTGTGAGTGAAGGGACTGTGGGGTCACAGGACAATCTTGGGTCAGTTCTTACCTCCCACCTTGTTCAGAACAGGCTCTCCTGTTCTTTGTCACTGTGCCCACCAGTCTAGCTGGCCTATGAGCTTCCAGGCTCTCCTGTTTTCATCCCCCATCTTACCATAGGCATGATGAGATTACTGATACATACAACTGAAGTCGACTTTACCTGGTTCTGGGGACCCAACTCAGCTCCTCACACTCAGGAGGCAAATTCTTTTCCCACTGAACTCTCTCTCTAGCTTTGCTGTTGTGTTTTGTTTCGTTTTGTTTTTAAATACAAATGTGCACAATGATTCTGAGGCCTTCTGGGACATATTATTCAGTACTTCAAGGAGCAATTAAAATGAAGATATAAAAATGTTAAATTAAAATAAATAAACTAAAGATATAAAGGAATATGCAGAGGTCACATCCAAGTCTCTCCAGTGGTCGCAGAATCAGAATTAAAGCTCGAGTCTATTCCATGATTTGCTCAATGAAACATGGCTGATAGCCAAGAATGTTCTCTTCATGTTCCTGTCTTTTCATCAGGCCTTTTTTTTTAATCACCTTTTGAATGAGTTTATCAGAAAACCTCAAGATGAAGACATACCAGGAGGCTGACAGCCCCTTGCCCTGAAACCTGAAAGGTGCGTTGCTTCCTTTGTTGAATTCTGATTACTCCCAGATCAGCATTGAATGTGTCTGACATGCCAAGCCCTGTGAGAGTGTTATTGGAAGAATAGTACCTCTGAAAATATCTGACATGCCAGGCCCTGTGATAGTGTTATTGGAAGAATAGTACCTCTGAAAATATCACCCACCTTAAACCCTGGAATCTGTGATTATGTAAAATTATATGGCAGTGGTGAATTAAGCAGCAGAAGAAATTTTCGTTTTAGCTTAAAATAAGATTATTCTAAATTATTTGAGATGAGCCCAATGTAATTACAGGGTCTTCAAAGATTGGAAGATGACAGAGAAGGAGACAGAGAGAGAGAACCAGAGGGACAGCCAGGAAGAGGGCAGTGTAGAAACCTTGGCCTGAATTTGTAGCCTATGAAGAAAATGACTGAGGAATGAGGACCAGTGGTAGAGCTGAAAAGATCAAGGAAATATTGTCCCTTGGTGCCTCTAAAAAACCAGTCCTTGTCATGCCTCCATTTCCACCGGAAGCCTAATTGAGACCTCTGACTTCCGGAAGTGTAAAGTCAGAACTCTTCATTGCCCTAAGTTACAGGTGTGAATCGTTTGTCCCAGAAGCAACACGGAATATGAGGGTAGACTAAGATGAACAAGGGTGAGGGGCCATCTACCCATAGAACTTTCAGTCTATTGACAGATACAGACAAGTGCAAAGCACAACCTCATGGGGCTGAGACCGAGCACATGAGTATTTTAATGATGTATAAAGTGCTGTGAGGAAACACAGGGCAAATTCCTATCTTAAACTAGGCCAGAGGGAACTTCTCCTCTGAGTTCTCCAAAATGAAGAGAAATTTTGAAAGTGGAAGTGGAGGCTGAGGAAGAAGAAGGCACAGCACATCTCGTCCCTTCCACAGTTCTCAGATTAAAGTCTAATTTCTTTAACTGAAAATATATTTAATTTTAATGGGTTATTTGTATGTTGTGTGTGTGTATGTGTGTGTGTGCACGCCACAGCATGTGAGTGGGGCTCCTATAACAACTTTATGAAATGGATTCTCTCTTCCCAACTTTACGTGAGTTCTGGGAATTGAACTCAGGTTGCCAGGCTTTCATGGAAAGTGCCTTTGCCCACTAAGCCATCTCATTGGCCTATCATCATCTTATTTTTGGATACAAGAACCACTCACTGAACTTGGAGTACATCCATTTGTCTAGGCTGGATGGCCAGTGAGCCTGTGGAATCCGACTATGTTTGCAATTCCTGGATCTGGAATTATAGGAACCTTTCACCTCTGTTTCACCTCCCACTCTGTGGGTGGTTGAGAGCCAGATCCTCGTGCTAGCACAGCAAACATGTTACACTTTGAGTCAGCTCCCTAGTCTAAAGAAATTACTTTTTCCAATATTGCATTTGATGAGGGGTGAGAGGTACAGTCATCTGTGGATATAGAGATAAATATTTAGCATACAGTTAGAAATTATATTTGTTTAGGAAAATGGCAATAGTGGGTTTTGCTCTAGGGCCTATGACCCATGACTGGAGAGTCATGGGTAGTTGACTAGGCTTACAGTACCAGACAGGACTTTCAATGGAGCAGGTCTTAAGTCCAATTAGACAGCTGTCGGTTACCCCCAGGATGAAAGTGCACTCACTATTGCACCACTGGGGATACCTTGCCACATCTGTCATTGTTGTGGTTCATGGGCTTTACAGCCGGGTGGGACTGCCAATTGCTCCACTCTCTTGGCAGCTTATGGAGCACATTCTAATACTATGAGAGCTAGACTTCAGGGATGAAGCTTCAAGATCGCTTCCAGTCTGATTCCTCCAAGGTTGGTGTCCAAAGTGTATGGTGCCTTTGGGTTTGGGGGCTTACCAACATGCTCTGGGAGGCAACCAAGGGCAATAACATTAGTCTATTTGTGGGGGCAGTTTCTTGGACTCCCCTGACCAAGAACTGGACTGGAGGTGTCCTATGCCTCGTACTGGAGTTTCTGTTATATTAGATGGTCTATAACTCTTGGGGGAAAACATTGATTAGTACTCAGTGTGATATGGGGTGTGTGTGTGTGTGTGTGTGTGTGTGTGTGTGTGTGTGTACTTAGAAATGAATATACTTAAATACATGCGTATACTTTACGTATATATACTTATACATGAATATACTTATTTATCCATATATATGATTATAAAACAAAGTTTCTCCATGGACTTTTCAAGCATATTTAATGTTATTTATCTCTCTCCCACCCTCTCTCTGTATTAGTCTTCTTCCCCCTTCTCAGTTAGTGCCCCCTACTTTCCCTTTTCACCTCCATAGCACCTGTATCGCACCAGGCTCCCTCTCTGGAGCTGTTTCTTCTCCACCTCCAACTGTGGTCCCTTTCTACTTTACTGATGCCACTCCTTACCAAGGAAACTTCCAAACAGAGACTATCACACAGATGCACAATCGGTCAAAGTGCACAGAGCAAGTGACTGTGTGGTGTTCAGTCTCAATCCGTAGGTCTTCAACACAATCATTATACCTACAGCTGAGGAAACATCACAGAATCATCTGCTGAGAGATTATCCCAGCCAGAGTACCAGGACACGAGCTACAAGACATTATCTTCTAGACATGACAAGGACGCTGCACCCATGAAATCTCAACACTGTGGTTGCATAAACAAGACCTGCATAATGACACCACCAGCTTACATGCCAACATGGATGGGTAAATTTCACAAGGTTGCACCCCTTGATGAAAAGCTATAGGTAGTTAACAGTTACTCAAAGAGGAAGACTCTATGTGTTTTCTCCAAGTGCAAGGCTCCAATCTCAAGGGATCATGCCTAAACACCTGTACACACAAGCAATGCTAAATGAACTCAGTAGCTTATAACACATGCATATATATGTATACATATACAATGGACCAATAATTACATCACATTGAGTAATATTTATCCTCCCAAGAGTCACAGAGTGTCTAAGAGAAACCCCAGTAACAGGTCTGAGAAAGTAACAGTCGAATCAGGAGAGTTCAAGAAAACCCCCAAATAAGACAGACTAATGCTGTTGACCTTGGCAGCCTCCAGAACTTGAAGGCAAGACCCTATTGCTGAGGACACCACACATTTTGAACACAGGACTTGGAGGAATCAAATTGGAATTGCCCTGGAAACTCGCTCAGGACTAGCTTTCACAGTGACGGAAGGTGCTATGAGTGTCACCGAGGGGGGGGGGGTGCCAATAAGGAAGAGGTCATGAGTTCATTGCCAAAATGAAGAAAAGAGGTCATGGTTTTGAGAAGGGGCTGAAGAGGTGACTCAGAATGAGTTGGAATGGAGAAAAGAGGGTGAGAAATCATGTGACTACAACATTCATGTATGAAATTCTCAAAAAATTAAAACCTTTTTAAAACTTGCATTTATCCTGAGCATGTGCCAACATTTTCCTTGCCACTAGTCCCTAAGCAGTGTGGCTGATAACCACTGAAATAGATTTACACAGTATCAGGTGTCCTGTAAGCGTGCCAAGGGAGTGAGGATGTGGGTAGGTTCTACACACTCAGCAGGATGTAGTCTCCTAGGGACCTGAGTACTTGAGGGCTTTAGTATCTGTGGGAGGTTTGGATCCAAGCTCCCTTGAATGTCCAAGAGCATTTACTCTGTCACAGCTCTGGAGTTTTAAAACCTGACATGAAAGTGCAAGCAAGGCCATGTGCCCTCTGAAGATTCTAGGCCACTCTCCCCACGCCCATCTCGTGAGCAGAGCTTCCAAATCAAATGGTTTTGCAGGTGTTTTCAGTCCACAGAAAGCTCTGCCTCCATGAACTAGCCTATCTTTTAATATACCCTTTGCAATATTCAAATAGCCTAGGCCCTCTCCCTATCTTTTAATATACCCTTTGCAATATTCAAATAGCCTAGCCCCTCTCCTCGTCTTTGCCTAGTGCCTAAGACATTTGAAAACTACCCTGAGAATTTTCTGAAGGTCAGTTAGGGAAAGCCTAGTGAAACCATGCAGTGTGCCATTAACCATTTTGACTTGTTGGCATTCCCTGCACCAGTTCACAGTAATAACACGTTAAGAGAATGAGGGAAAATATGTGAAGTTAAGATGGGTCATCTTTGGGAAAAGGAGGCATTTGTTAAAAATTAATTATAAAATTTCAATTATGTACCAAGTGTTGTGTTAATGCTAATATACTAATTACCTATGACTTCAGCGTTATTTTTAAGCTATTCTAATGTTTGTATCCTCCCTGCTTTATCTTTCTTATTTCAAGCATTTGTATGAAATATTTGTGTTTTATACAAAGATATCTATCTATACATATACATTTGCCCAAATATTCTGGGATAAAATCCTTACCTATTCTCTCCACTTTCATAAAACTGATGGAAGGAACACTTTCCTGTTTATTGCAATGTGAACATTTTTAAACTGGAACGTTCTCCTTAAAATTGTGCCTCCTTGGCCAATTTGGATATTATGCATTTAATATAACACATTGCACTTTTAACAGGTTTAATTCAATTTACAACAAATGCTTCTAATTAAGTTAAAAGATCTTTGAAAATTGCTAAATCTTAGGGGTAATATTGCCACCACTGACATTGAAATAATTGATCTTTCCCACTGAGGCACAAAAGTATGAATGTTCTAATGAGAAAACAGGAATTGAAGTCTATCGAAGGAGTCCGAGGAGACTTCCAAACTCTTTAGGCTGTTATTTCCAATGACAGTTTCTGAATGTGAGTGGGAAGCTTTGGAGACGGACAGGGATAATGGCAGGAAAAGAAAATTGAGATCCTACTTCAAAACAAAGGCATTTACAACCAAGGTGACTAAAACCTGTTTGGCATCTTTGCAAATTATCTACCTTTTGTTCAATACACCACAATTCTGATTTAGAATGCTAATTCTGGCATCTACAAATAACATCTTCTTTAGCACTCTGTGAAAATTAATATTTATTCAATATCAAGACACCTATTTCTCCATGAATTTCCCCAGAGACAGAGATGGGTAGGTCCAGTACTTCATGACATCTAAGATGTCTGGGAACTATGGTAAGTGGTTACTCCTAACTCAACAGTGACACCTGAGCTGGAGGCTGAGAGCTGTGGGTTTTGCAGTTGCTACTGTAACTGACCTCCTGATCCTCAGAAGTCACTTAGCTTTTTGCAGTCTGAGAGTAGAAAGGGGCACATTTACCTTCCTGCTCTTTTCCCGGCCTAATTAGATCCAGTGTTTACAAAGTACTTCATAAGAGAAACTGACTAAATACTTCATGCATAATGGAAGTTTTATTAATAATTTGAGCAATAATATAAAAGCCTTTAGCTCTGAAAACAATTATGTTGATGAGTAGCATGATAATGCATTAGCAAAGCAGTATAGGAAAAACAAAACAGCAAAGTTCCCATACTCAGACACAGAGCACAGCAGGCGCTTCCCGGGACGTTCAAGACTCCTAAGCTAAGGATGGAGGAGACAGAGCCCCTTTAGGCTTAGAGCTGAGGGCCCACTCTGAGGCCCGGATCCTCTCATTACCAGTTTTGAACTGTTTTGTGAGCTATCTAGTCTGTGAACCCCAAATGCTTCCCAAAATAGGCAATTATACGGCTCATCTCTTGAAGTTACGAGGACCAAGGAGGAGAACGAGTCAGAGTGGTAAAAAGGGATGCACCATTTTGGAAGAAGGATCACGCCTGATGTAAACACAGGGGAGCACTGACGGGGTGGGGAAAATAATTCCAAGCCCCAGAATCAGATCTGAGCTCTCTGTCTGGGCATCTTGGGTGTGGCAGAAACGCTCAGACACTTACACTGACAAGGAATCGGGAGAATGCTGTGTTCTTCTCTTTTGTATCTTTCCTAGAAACAAAATTTGGGTCACTTGTGCTAGATGAACAAGTACTGTACTTTTAATAATCCAGAAATGTAAAGATGGCCCGAACCACAGGAGATACTAGATATATTGAAAATGGGGGAAGGGACAGGGTCAAACATACCCACAGTGTGCACAAGAGTTTAAATAAAGAATGGAAACCTATTTTCATGTGTGTATGTGTGCACCTGTGTGCACACAGTCATGGATATTGAGTACAGAGGACAACCTATAGGAGTCAGATCTCTCCTCCTACCATGTAGGGCCTGTGGATAAAACTCAGGTCCTCAGGCTTGGACACACATGCCTACTGATCCATGTCACCAGGTTTCAAGCATGCAGAGTATACTTATTGTAACAGTCAAATTTGTAGGATCAAGTATAATTATCTAGCAAAATACAGGCACACGTCAAATATACTGCATCTCATGTCCTTCCAGTTCAACAGAGATGTCTAACATGGATGTAGCTCCTGTTAGATGAAAAGGCTCAGCTAGAACAAATCTTAACTCAATGTCAAAAGGAAGTCTGTGATATGGTCTCCTCATTCTATCAATGTCCATGTCAATGACTCAGAGATCTGCTCAGAAAGGCAGAGTTCAAATCAATGAACCCAGATAATGTGAACTAAAAATGCATCAGGAATGAGCTTTACTTACTTATAGAAAGAATATATGCCCCTGTATTTGATAACTAAACACAGCATTAGTAAATATAAAGAATCTCTACTATCCTTTTAAAACCATAAATTTTCAAACCAGATGCCATTTTCTCCAGCTTCAACTCCATCATAGGCTAGTTCTGTTTACCTTAGTAATATGTTCAACATCTGAAAAAGGCCTGTAAAACAAGTACTTATTTCAGTGGACAATGGAGAAATTAAAAACAAGTTATCTGTAAAGCTATTAATAGTGATTATCTTGTGCTAACTGTTCAACTAATATTAGCCAACAGAATTATTTTAACATCTTTTTGTGAATAGCAACAATGGTGGTGGTTTCTCATCTAATAATAGTGCAAATAGCTTGAATTGTACTCTTGTCTCTCCTTATAGAGAAGTGTCTTTTTATCAAAATAAGATCTAAATCCTTCCTATTATGTCAAGACAAGTTTTAACAACTATTAATTTGTATTTCCTTTTAAAATTCCTGAATACAGACCTAAACTAGAGGATAATATACCTTCATAATTCAGTGCAACAAACACAGAATATAAAATATTAATTCTTTTTCTTTCCAATATAATCCTGAGTTGTTTTATTTAGTCACCTATTATAAAAAGTAATTTGTGTTGATGGCTCTGAGGAAATCTAGAAATTAAAGAGCTAATTAAATTTGTTCTGAGTAATTTTTGAGTCTCTGTGTCAATAAATACACACAGGGGCACACAATCAAACAACCATGTTCTTCGGGATGTGTCAGGACACTGACTTCCAGGACTCGAATCAATCCTTTGGCCATGGTCAACTGGCCTAACATTTAACCCACAGTTCTACAGGAAGCACGGCCCCTGCATCTGCTGGACCTGAGGTAGAATGTCAGAAACGATAAGAAAGATGGTAAAGCAAGGTGATGAGGAATCCCTCTCCTGAACATCTTCCCCCTGAGGATTCTGGGGAGCTTTTACTTTCCTTAGCCCCCCAATATATATATATCCCCTCAAAACATTCACATACAAATAAGTTTGTATCTTCAAAGTGTTGCTTTTTTTTTTTTTTTTTTTTTTTTTTTTTTGGTTTTTCGAGACAGGGTTTCTCTGTGTAGCTTTGCGCCTCTCCTGGAACTCACTTGGTAGCCCAGGCTGGCCTCGAACTCACAGAGATCCGCCTGGCTCTGCCTCCCGAGTGCTGGGATTAAAGGCGTGCGCCACCACCACCCGGCCAAAGTGTTGCATTTTTACAAAGAACTTTCCTAAATACTTTTATGAAAAGTTTATAGGGCTGGGGGTGTAGCTCAGTGGCCAGGAATGTACCATGTGTACTCTGGTTTCAATCTCCAACACTGAAAGCAGAAATTTTAAAATGGCAACTGTGGAAGTATTGCAAGAGTAATGTTGGCCCAGAAGCCTGATGTGGCTATGTCTCAGAGCTCAATGCCCTGAGTCTGGGGCCCTTAGAGGGAGATTGCTTCTCTCCTGGAAATGGCCTTCCAGAATTATACAGATTAGGGATTGTATAATTACAAATCTAGTTGTTGGGCAAGCAAACCCATTTGGGTCACTAGGAGACCGTGTACTGGGGATGCCCATCTCTCCTCCTCCTCCTGTGGTTGCTTCCTCAGGTGCTCCCCATCATTCCAGGGCCACATTTCAAGCTGGTACCTTGGCTGTCTTACTAAGAGGTTCTTTCCTCAGTGTCTTGGACCAGAAGCTTCACAGGGTAGGAAAAGTATGGGTCTCCTGCCTACAGCTGTGTCTCCTTTCTGGCAAAATGAGCCCCTTCTTCTCTCTGAGGCCATGCTCCATGGCTTGTGAGTTCATGTATCAAGCACTACAGATTTCCAGATAATGATCCTGACCATGGCCATGTTGGTATTAAATGCACAGCTGTATCTGGAATATGTGTTGTGCCCAGTCAAGCTGAACTGCTGCTCCTTCCAAGGGCTAGGGGCTCTAGTGGAGTGAAGCAAGGCTCTGACTGGTCTTGAGGTGTGATGCTTAATCTGGGGCAGTAGTTATCTCAATGGGTGGCGGCCAAGACATTTGGCAGCAGTAGATAACGTAGATGGTAATGAATGGCAGCCCATAGCGTTAAGCCTGGGTAGAAGCCCCACCTGTGCCCACGTAGCTGTTTGAGCTTTGGATCCAGGGAGCTAGCACTAATGATAGAGAGTAGCTTCTGTTAAATAATAATTTTGTCAACTTGGTTTTTTAGTGCCTCTCTCAGAGTGGTTGCCTTTTACCACTTTTTTTTTTCAGACAATATAGCAGTTCCCTTTTATCTGTGATTTTACAGTTTCATTTATCCACAATCTGACATGGTAAAATAAATGAATGGATGGATGGGTGAATGAATGAATGAATAAATAAATAAATAAACAAACAAATGAATGGGAAATTCCAGAAGTAAACCATTCATAAGTTTTAAATTGTGTATCACAGTGAATAGCATGAAGAAATCCTTCACAGTGTTGCTCCCGGGGGTGACAATCATGCCTGCATCCAGTGTGTCCACACACTATAAGCTGCTTCCTGTCGGTCATTCAGGAGTTGTCTCAGTTACCAGACCCTAACATTGCCATGGTGCTTTTGTTCAGATAACCCTTGTTTTGCTGCATAATGACCCAAAGGACAACAGTTGTCTGATTTTATTGCAGTATACTGTTTGTTATTCTTCTATTGTATTATCGTTATTGTGATTTCTGAGGTTTCAAGGATCCACCAAGAGTCTTGGAACATTTCTCCAATGATAAAGAGGCTGTTTTACAAACATCTTTACACTTTAAATCCCCAAAAGAAACCTACATTTTAGATTCCCAAATTCCTTATACTGCATCTCTTCCCTTTCAGGCTCTGATGGAGGCAGCCAGGCTGTTTGTATCTAGCGTGAGCCTCTATGAAATGTTTACTGGCCACTTTTCATTTTCACTTGAAATGCAATGCCTAGTTGTACCCAGGGAAAGTCTAGCCAGTGGGGTGCTTCCTGTTGGGCACCAGCCTTCTGGGCTTCTGACATTTCCTCTTCCATCAGCTGGTCAGAATAGCCTTCCTCCCCGGTGCTGACACAAGTATAAACCCAGAGAAAAATGCAGGGCCACCCATGCTAAATGGCAGGGGTTCTCATTTATCTGTTCAGGCAACTTCCTTGAAAAAATGAAGACCATCTAAAAAAGGATATGGTTCCCCAGTATTTTATCCTGGGTGCATGCACATGTCCAGCCCATCAGATTATATGCATATAATTAGAATATAATAATAATAGAAACGGATTTTATGTATAAAATCTGATGAGCTGGACATCTGTATGGTTTGCTTGTAAAACATGTTTTGCTTTGTTTTTGTAAAACTTTATGTGAAATAAGATGATGTCAGGAAACTAAGTACTATGAGAAATATCTGAGATATTAATAAGACAATGAGGTAGTTACAGGCTGCCGTGGGAGCATGGGAGGCTTCTCAGACAAGGCAGCCTGATGAGATCCAGCTACATTTGCATGTGATTTAAAGAGAATAGAGAAAGTGTCAGACATGGTCTTCAGCTGTGTACCCACAGAGGTACTCATCATGATCCAATGAAGAGTCACAAACCCATGGTCACATAGACAGTCCTGGGTAAACTCATTGGATCAAAAATATAATGCATAAAGATATAAATGTGGGAAATGAACTTGTAGAGGCAGGTAACAAGAGTGGGAAGGAAATAAGGGAAGACAGGAGTAACATTAATGAGAGTATACCAGACACACACACATACACACATGAAATTGTCTAAAGAACAAAAAAAGAATGTGCAAAAGGCATTTGTCAGCAGGGCATGGCAGAGATGCCTGTAATCTCAGCATTCGAGATGGCAGAGGTGAAAGAATAATTGAAATACTGGTTTATTTAAATGTTAGGGTTGGTGCTGTGTGGTTTGTAGATGGCAAGATGATTATTAAGTAGACAGTGCACATATCATAAGCAGTAAGTATTATTTAGATAGGTGGCTGGGAGATTTCCTGGCAAAATCATCTTCTCAACAAAGACGAGCTAGGTTTGTATATGCACACATGCTGCTTATATGTACATGCATATGCACGTCTATATGTGCTCATAAACAAGTTACAGCACCACAGCTGGCTGGAGGTGATTATGGACAGTGCACATGCAAATATACTTAGGATCACAGTAAAGATCTGTTGTTATATTGAATGCTCATTTCCTGTTCTGTTCCTTAAAACATTAGTGACCACAATCAACACAACAAAAACAATACAAAAGAAAAATTGCACACACAATCACTCAGTGGGTATCTTAGAAGCACAATGTATTAAGTGGAAATAAGAGTATAGAGTATGAAAAAGTGGATGCCTTATAAATGACCCCAGAAGGAAAACATACGGTGCTAAATTAGAAAATGAAAAATTTCTTAATTAAGGTTTCCACATGACAGGACACTGAAATAATCCTCATACAAAATAAGCCACAATCAAACACTCTTATGATTAAAATTCACCCTGGATGTTTGAACCCAAAGGTCTTACAAAACCAAAAGAGCAACATTTCATTTCACTAATTGTGGGGAATACTAGAAGAATAGGACCTGAGATATCTAAATCGCATCTTTTAGAATCTTTGAGTACATCTAAAATCAATCCTTATTTAAGTCCCATTTATATAGTCATCTATCATGTTTTAAAGATTTGCTGTATTTTTAATTGTGTGTGTATGTGTGTGTGTGTGTGTGTGTGTGTGTGTGTGTGTGTGTGTGTGCAGTTTTGTGCATGAGAGTACAAGTACTTACAGAGGCCAGAAGATGTTGGCCCTGAAACTGAAGAAGTTATGAGCCACCCAATATGGGTATTTGGGAATGTAACTCTGGTCATCTTCAAAAGTAGTGTGTGCTCTTAACTGTTGCACCATCTCTCCAGCCCTTGATCACATTGTTTTTAAAATAGTTCATTGTCAAGATGAGTGGGGTTCCATATACCTGTAATCCCAGCACTTGAGAAGTGGAAGCAAGAGGATCAGAATTCCAAGGTTACTCTCAGCTACACAGATGGTTCAGGACCAGGTGGGGCTGCCTGGTATTCTATTTCAAAAAAAGAGGTGCTGGAGAGATGGTAAAAGTGTTACCATGGAAACCTAGTGAGCTCAGATCCCCAGGACCCATGGAAAAGTTAGACACAGTAGTGTGCATGTGAGTAATTCCAGAGCTCCTACAGGGAGACAGGAGGTAGGGAAAGGGGAATCTCCAGAAGTTCATGGACCAGTTCAACCTGGTCTATGCAGTTGTGAACAAAAGACCCTGTCTCAAACAAGGTAGAAGGTAAGTAAGTGAACACAGTTATCCTCTGACCTCTACATGTGCACTATGGCCTGTACACACCCACAGTCATGAAGACACACGTGAGAAATAAATAACTAAATAATTTACTTCAATAACTATAACAATAATAAAGAAATAACTAAAACAGTTCATATTTTAGAACCATAACAGTTCATATTTTAGGCACTAGCAAAACCTATAAAACATACAACTCTTTTTATTCCCTTCAGAATTGTTGTCACGGTGTTTTCATTTATTTTTCAGAAAGAATCAGAGAACGAGAAAGGGCAGATTGCCAAGTTTGAGACTAGGGATGTCCTTGAAGACAGCCTAAACCAAAATAAACACAAAAACAAACATGTCTACAATTAAAAGACAGTAACAGCGCATTATAATTACTCCTCTCAGGAAGTGAAGATGTTTTCAGTTAACTGAATGGGTGACAATTACTTGGATTATTGTCATACTTAAAATGTCAGTGTTAAATGATTGCTTTAAGCACATAATAATAAATTCTGCATTCTTAAGTAGCAAATACAAGAAAGTCAAATATAGACAATTCTTTTCCTGGAAGCAAAATTAAACATTAACAAAACCTGTAAAGCACATTTTGAAGCCCAGGAACAAAAGGGGGATGTCTTTGGATAAGCAAACATGGATCTGGTGTGTACCACTTTGATTAGAACAAGGAATAGGTCAAAACTGAGAAAGAAAAATCTGTTCAGGGGTATGCCCACCCTTTCAGAAGTAAATACATAAGGAAAGATGACTACAGAGAATTCTCCAGAACCTTAAAGACCTCTTACTGGAAATCTGGGTTAATTATAGCGTTTATGAAAATAGCATTGGTTAATTTCACACCTGCGATTAAATCCGACATGATTTCCTGGGATATGTTATGATCACACCGGAGTCCTGAAAACTGTATTTTCCCCCTTCATCAGTGTTAATTGTACAGGATTAACAGACAACAAGTATTGTTTGCTTATACCGCCACTGCCGGTAACGTCTCTCCTTGTCGGTTCTTTCTTTAGAATTCCCAAGTCCCCAAGAAGGAGCCTCACTTCCCATGATTCAGCTATGGCAGCGATTCCATTCTGGAAACCATAGCATTTGGAACTTAGCACCTCCATGGAGGGTGTTATGTCAAACTGCCAAATGGTGCAAGAGACCATTCTTCCCTTTTCAAGTCAAAATTTGACTGGAGGTACTGGGTATTCTTTTTCCATCATGTATAATTCAACCAACACCCTTGTAGGCATGGAAAGCAGTGGGGCAAAGGTGGACAACCAGTCCTTCACATGTCCTTGGATTTGATCTATTGTAGATAGAAAATACTGGACATGAAAACTTTGTGTGCACATTGAGCGTGTGTGTGTTCTTCTGTCACTGTTCTCTGAACAATATAGTACTATAATTGTTCCCACAGCATTTAACTACTACCAGCTGCTAGAAGCCACCTTGAGATGATGAAAAGGATCTGAGAGGAGGGTCCTGGGCCACATACAAATGCTATTTTATACACTGACCTTGAGCCTTAGATAAATAAACAGTGCTTTTGACATCTACAGAGTTCTGGAAAATCTTTTGACAAAAAAAGAATATGGTTCTCTCTACTGTGAGATAGTGTCTCCTAGAAAAGACAAGGACGCTACATTCATGATCCCCCAACAATATGGCTGCCTAAGCAAGGGCTGAACAATGACGATGCCCACTGATATACTAGCTAGGAAGGGGGACGTCTCCCAGGGTCCCACCACTGAACAAAGAATTGAAGGGGACTAAAGACTGCTGAGAGGCGCAGAATCGGTCTTTCTCAAGCATGATTGCCCTAGTAGGGAACCCAACACCAAGTGATCAGCCCTGAAATGATATATGCCCAAGCACCACAAATAGATTCAGCAGGTTTATTTATACATTGATGCATTTATGTATCTGTCACAATAACAGTCCAAGAAAAGGGGGCTACCACTTTGAGAGGGGGAGAAACGGGGATATGAGAGGGGCTAGAGGGGAAAAGGGAAGCAGGAAGTGATATAATTTGATTTTAATAAAAAATTTAAAAATAGTCAAAGGAGGTGCTTCTGAGTGGTAGGATTTGGGCTTGCAAAAGAGTAACCATTTGACTATTAAAGCAGTAAAAAGGAAACCCAGAAGAAGGAACTGGTTTTAGCCATGGCCAACCTGCAGCAGGCATGTGAGCCAGGATGGCTATGAGTGTGGTCCAGTGAATTCACAGATTATAATCTCAAGTCTTTGTCAAAAATATTGGACAGCCCAGGTAAAGTAAGAAGACACACCCAGCTGCCTTCCATTTTTTTCATCACCAGAAACAATAGCATCTCCACCAAAGATGCTTTGAGCATTAGGCCTTCATTGTTAATATCCCAAATTGCAGACTTCTCAAAGGAGGGGAGTGAGTTTAGACTGTCTACTTTAAAATATCGTATTGGGACTTCTTCATTTCTAGGACTCTCCCTGCTACATAAGAGCTCTGGCTTTTTTTTTCCCTCTCTCTCCCTCTTAAAGTCTTATCTATAAATCTAATATATATATATATATATATATATATATATATATATATATATATATAAACTTAAAAATATAATCCTATTGGTTTTATATTGGATCAAATTATTCTGGTACTTCTCTCTCGGAATTTACGCAGCCAGGAAGCTAACTGTTAAGGGATTCCAAACTTACAGTCTTGAAGGAAAATCGATCTTCTCTTTAAGCTGAAACATTTTTAAAGTTTGACTTAATAATAAAAAAGTAAAAATAATCAAAAATCCCACCAGGCACCCTAAACAATGAAGTCAGAAAGCATTATGTACATTTAATCATAATCCAGGCCACACACAAATGAACAAATGGTGCCATGTGGCGCCGCCATACACAGCGTTTGGCTAACCTGAAATAATGACTCCCACATTGTGGTGGAGTGTAAATATGTAATGTGCCACCCGCTGTGTGGGTGCCATTTAATGTGACCACAACGTGTTTGTGCTAGGTTTTGAAATAGGGAGAAAATGGAAACCATAAATCAGATGGCCTTTCTCCCAAGGCTTCTCCACTTCTCTGCCTGAGCTGTGGAAAAAGTGTGGACCTCAGCCTCAATCAGCACAAGGTTTCAACACAGGGCACCACTGAGCAGCCCCATGGTGGGGACAGACTGCTGTATCCACATTGCAGCTTCATCCACTTCTAAAACAGGAAGTCAGACATGACAGGGCTTCTTGAGAGGGAAAATCTGGGAGGAAGTAAGCTAAACTGTCTCAAAGACATGTCATCACAGGAGTGAAAATGCAATTACTGCTTGCCCACTCCATAAACTGGATTGAGTATCTAGAGTAGTGGTATTCAACCTGTGGGTCTAGACCCCTTGGGGGGGGGGGGGGCGACAAACAACCCTTTCACAGGGTCACATATTAGACATCCTGCATATCAGATGTTTACAATTCATAGCAGTAGCAAAATTACAGTTATGAAGTAGCAACGAAAATAGTTTTATGGTCGGGGGTCACCACAACATACAAAAGTGTATTAAAGGGTCTCAGCATTAGGAAGATTGAGAACCAATATCTACACTGTATGAGGGAACCTGGGGGCCAGGTATGCTCACAGATGACATCTTGGTGACGAAGGAACTGGGAAGACACAAGTGGTGAGTGAAGAAGTGGAGGACATTCCAGATAGTGCATCTCACTGGTCGTTTGTACAATTTTCCAACTAATTTCTACTCTAGGAAAACTTGACAAGATATCTACCAAATGAGGGAAGAATGTATCGAATGCTGGTCAAACCATCTCAAACATGCCTCGGACTTTCCACTCAGAAGCATTTACAAAGATGCATGCTACTCTTAATTATTGAATAGAAAATACAGAGAACTTAACACAAACCAAAATGATTTTTCTATGACTGCTGTGAATATTAACATTAGAAGAAAGAATTATTAATGCTTTTATTTATACATGAAACTTGGATGCCTTTAAATGTTTTTGGATAACAAAAAAGTTCAGCTAGTTATTAGGGCAACTGAGATATCCTGAGATATTATCTCTGTTCCATTTAAGACAGCATTTAAAACTTTACATAATGATTTATTTGATAACCACTGTCCTGGGCACTAGGTGAATGCCATTAAAATATATACAAATGGACTCTTCCAAGCAGTGTGTTTTGAAGAATTGTTTTGAAAGTGTCTTGAGGTTCCTTAAGCATTTCAGAAAATTACATGTCTGTTTACTGTTCATAAAAATTTTGTAACTTCGAAGAAGTCTTAAGTATTTTCTGAAAGCCTCAAGAGTGTCACAGAAATATCATCAATATCATAAATATCAAAGCCGTATGTTCCATAGGAAGAGAAGGTCTGAGGTCTATTTGAATTTGCTATTTTAAAAAGAGAATCATGACTATGTCCAGCCCACCAGACTGCCAAGGAGAGTGCTTCACATCTGGAGCTGGCAGCCAGGATGTCACATTGTTAGCAACACTGTGCAGCCATACAAGGGGGGTGGGGTGGAGAAATCAGCTGGAATGATGTACTAAATGTGTCTAATGTCCAATACAGTGTTTCCAGCAGCAATTGAAATAAATAAATAAATAAATAAATAAATAAATATATATATAAATAAATAAATAAAACTGTTAAGACAGAGCTCTGGAGCACAGTCCTGTTGGGAGTACACTGAAGCAAAGGTTAAAAATAAAAGCAGGAATGACAAGACAGATGTGGCTGGGTGCAGGCTGCTTCACCCTGATGACAAGCTGTGGACATGTCAGATCCGACATCAGTGCCAAGGGTTTGAGCTTTTAGAGAAAAAGAAAAATCCTTCTGTCTCAGGGACAATCTAACTGGAAACGTCAAATTGCAATTTCAATTAAAGATTCTCATGACGATGCTCAAGTTGTCAGCCAGGATCTACACCTTAGAGGAACTGGATGGAAATCCATTTCCGCATGGAAATTTTTGGAGTCTCTACTTGTGTCTAGGCCTCTGTGCTGTGGAAGAATGGAGAACAGAGTCAACATTCAATACACACTGCCTGCCAGGCTCCAACAGCTTGTGCCCACCGCTCTAAGAATGCCCATGTTGTCTGCACTGGGTGTCAGCATGAGTAAGCGATGCTATCCATCTTAGAATCTTCTTCCCCATAGAGTTCTGGAATAGAATCACCCCAAAGCAGGGCCAATTTATCTATTAAAAGGTTGGAGCCCACAATATCATTTGCAGGGATCAGAACAAAGAGAGTACAGGGTGTTTTGCTCAAATGTCAAGAAAAAGAATTCCCTTAAGAATACTGAACTGTAAAATTGTTCTTTCTTATTGCAACTCTTCTATCTTGACCTGTTGTGATTTTTTTTTTACATTTACTGTTTAATATAACTCTCTGGACACAGGGATTCCCATGCAGACTTACATTCCTGGAGGTGTCACTCTGTAGTTCAGCCTATATCACACCTACCCACCTGTTACCAGATTCTCCTTCCTGCCAGCTGCTGAACCAATACACTGAGCTCCAGCTAGACTTGGAAAATATATTCAGCTAGTCTATTTTTCATTACTATAACAAAACAACCAAGTCATGGTTCCAGAGGTTCAAATGTGTGCTGTGATACATGGCAGATGGCAGCTCATTTGTAGGAGAATGTGCAAGAAAAGATGAGCATGTTTCCAGGAAACTGGTTAGTGATCTCTCCTCAAATAACTCCTACTGTCTTCCAGTTCTGACACATATGTACACATGTATCATAGCATGCTCTGTAACTCTGTATCCCTGGGGTAAACCCTAGATACTTACAAAAATCCCTCCCTCCCTCCCTTTCCAAGGTATCTACACTTTGGCAATGTGACTTGAATGGAAACCTACTTACTCATTAGGTGATGTGATTAGAAATGTGATACAACCTATGCTTATTGCTACATACTATGTGACAGAGCTGGGGCAGGATTTCTTTATGTCCTAGAGTTCCTATGTTGGAGGCTTAGTCTCCAGTGTGACAGTGTTGAGTGATGAAGGGACTAGTGGTGGGGATACTGGTAGAGGTGCTCTCAGAAGGGATGGGAGAGCTCTTGTGAGGTCCTTTAGGTATCACTAGAACATGCTGTTATAAGAGTATGTCTAGCCTGTAATCCACCCTCTGACCCTTATAGTGCCATCTTCTGCTTCCTCATGTGCCCCTACTGCACACCATCACCCCAGAAACCAAACAAAAGACAGGGACTGATCTTGGACCTTTGCCTTTAAAACTGTGAAGAAATAAAACTCTCTCTCTCTCTCTCTCTCTCTCTCTCTCTCTCTCTCTCTCTCTCTCTCTCTCTCAAGTTAGTGGCAGTACTAGAGGCAAAGTGGAAGAGAGGGTAACAATTAATATGATGTCATGGCATTGATGAAGAGACAATGCTCACTTATTTTCAGTAATACCCCCCTAATCATTCCGAACCCCATGAATTAGTCCCTTCTATACATTCAGCTAATAATCTTGAACTCATTTACAAAAGCGCCAAAGAAAATGTTTTCTGGATATGGAAAGGATTCTAAGAATATAAGACCTTGGAATTTAGGTTCCACATTTTGAAAATTGCAGTAAAATTATAAACTCACTTGTCTTTACAAAAATGAAAAGGATAACCTGAACACAAATCTATTTTTGAATCCTTTATATATTTATAATTTTCCTCTATTTAACATATATTAAATATGGATTGAAAGTAGCAGATTAAGTAAACAAATAACATTGTTGGCAGTTGTTCCATTTACAGTATAAGGTCAAAGTGTCTTCTATTATTTGAAGAACACTTCAAAGATGAGGGTAATTTAGGGACAAACTAGTAAACAATGCATAACAAATTACATCAGTAACTAGTAAAAAGCCCTGTAAAAATAACTTACCCTCTGCCATTACGTAATGGGATTAATTAAAAACGTCCAAGACATTGAAATGTTGTTTCACAAAAGACCTTTCTTTAAAAAAGAACCAAATAATCTCCTTGGTACCCCTACCCTCCAATTAGCTTCTTGTTTAGATTGGAAGTTGAAAACATGATGTGATGGTCTTGATGAGTTCAAATGAAGGTCACAACCCCTGGACTCAATTGCTCATGACATTAGAGTAAAGCATTCCTTTCTAAATAGTTTTATCTTTTTATTCCCAGGGGGGAAAAAGGATCATCCATGGGGTGTCAAGTCCTTGGTCTTTTGTAGAAAAGAATAAACCAAATGATTGTGTAAATTCAGCCCTTAGTTACCTTTTTTGAATAAGTAGATTCTTACTGGGGAGGAATGAGAACATTGTGATTGGAGATTAAACTTAGCAATTTATATAATACTTTAATATTTGTGACTAAACTGTTTTCCATCTAAGAATAATTTTGTGTAAATCCTTGACTTTATTTTTCTTCCTCTTCTACTTGGGCAGAGGCAAAGAACATTAGCTAGCTAATGAAAATCTACAAGAACAAATGTAATTTCATCAAATTATTGGGCCTATAGCATGCAACTCAATATATGTGAGTGACCAAGAGTGGGGGTAAGGGAAAAAAGTGGGGGAGGGGGCACAAGAGTGCTTCTGGAATGGAATTAGCTATGACCAGTGCCATTTACTAATTCTCAGATTAAAACATTGTTAATTAAAATTTTTTGACTGAAAGGTTCAATAGTATATAGAGGAGGAAGATGGATTTTTTTCCTAATGTCATTTAATTCAGCTACTAACTACTTACAGAGACTTTATTGTCATTCCAATATTGTTTGGAGTGCTTTAATAATAATAATTACATCATGATTGAGACTTAAGGATGTCAGATCTCAAAGAAATTTGTGGATGCATCTCTAGTTCAAATCATCCCTGACTCAGCACATCTCCAGTAAGTTTTTGCTAAGTGTATTAACTAGCAAGGGAAATAACTTCTGTATTTTTCAATATGCAGAAATTTTACCAAGAATAAAAGACAAGGAATGACATTATCCTGAATCATGAAAGAAGGTTTGCAAAGACTGGGGAGATCTTTCAAGAGCATTTATCCAAAGAGAAGGGACATATATCATATTATAAATGTAAGGGAGAACGGGCCTTCCTAGAGAGTCTTAAAAAATAATATTCAGTATTATCTATGGTGCTCAGACACATATTACTCTATTCTCAGAGATTATATGAGTCACTGGAGTTCTATAATCTATTGCAATGTCTTCTTGAACTTAACTGGAAATCCAAATAAGCTGAGAAACAAGAATGGTATGTTTACTAAAACCAAAACTGATAGGCTGATGTGTAGCTAGAGTTTTCCTGCCTGGCCCACGGTCAGGGCAAATCTCTCTCACCTGCCAGTCCCACAGCCGCTCAGACCCAACCAAGTAAACACAGAGACTTATATTGCTTACAAACTGTATGGCCGTACCAGGCTTCTTGCTAACTGTTCTTACAGCTTAAATTAATCCATTTCTATAAATCTATACCTTGCCATGTGACTCGTGGCTCACTGGCATCTTCACATGCTGCTTGTCCTGGTGGCGGCTGGCAGTGACTCTGACTCAGCCTTCCACTTCCCAGCTTTATTCTCCTCCTTGTCCCACCTATACTTCCTCTTGCCTGACTACTGGCCAATCAGTGTTTTATTTACCAACCAATCAGAGCAACACATTTGCCATACAGAACATCCCACAGCACTGATGTACATCTAATTCACCATAATCAATGAATTAATATGAATCACTGAAGCTTTTAATGGAGCATTTTGCTTACTTTGAGTTCTGTTAGGTGTGGTACTGAGACCATACCTCCACCTCTCTAGTTAAAAAGACTGGTTATATGCCACTCAACACCCATCAGGACCGCCCATGATCTTCTTACATTACTCCAACCAAAAAGGAGGTCCACACACCTGGAAATCAATTCTCTCCCAAACCTCTACTACTTCTAAGGCACATTAGGCTGAGCAGTAATGCATGGGTAGAATTAAGGTGTCTTTCCTCTTGCTTTTAATTATAAGCCTGCTTGAGAACAGTAATCATCAGGACAGAATAGATCCCAGGAGATATTCGTGTTTAAGCTCTCATGGATACTTAGTATTCCTGGCTGATTGAATTCTAGAATTAGTTTACAAATGTATGGATCATATTCCTACCATGGACATGGAGACACTTAAGCTTGAGAGTAGAGAGGAGAAAACAGGATGCTGAGTTGTGTTACTAATTCCAGTTGGGATATGGACAAGAAACAGTTCTCTGACCAGATATTCTAAATCATTCTGAAGTAATACAATCCATAACTACATAATTGCCATGTTAGAAAAACATTACATGTCTTGAAAGAGCTTGTTTTTAACTTTTTAATTTTTATTATTACATTTTGTAACTAGAGAAAATATCACAAAGAATTTGGGCTAACATGTAGGAATCAGACATTATTTTGTGCCAGACACCTCTCCATGCGCACTGTTTACAGAAACTCCTTTAATTGCTAACATATCTCTATGAGAGAGATACTGTCATTGTGCCTTAGGAAACTGAGACAAAGAGTGGCCAAATATGCTCAAGAACACTATTAAATGATAAAGCCAAGATGTGAACCCACGTAGTAAATCACATAACTTGTAGTCCTCACCACTAAAGCCAAGTCATATTTCTGGATTAAAACATCTCTAAGCAACATCCCAGACAAGTACGGAAGAATAAAACCACCTCAAACCAATGGCAATTGTGAGTTAAACCTTATGTTTTTCATAATTATAGTTGGTCTACGTGAAGTATAATGTGTTTTGTTCAACGTGTGGTTTCAAATGTTTGGTTTAAGTATCATTTTCAACTCTGAGGTTTGATGATGGTTTTAGTTCTTGAAAGGAAATAGTGCGTGTTGATGTGATAACAGTATTTATTCTATTAAATCTGTATCCAAATACTTTAAGGAAGTCATTCAAAAATATACTTATTCAAAACAAACTAGATGAAGGATTAAAAGTGTATAGTTTGCTCAATGCTTTTTAAACCTAGCTTTCTAAACTTAGGACTTAAAACATTCTTTTTTTTTTTTTTTAATTTATTTTAATTTATTTTGCAATACAATTCAGTTCTACATATCGGTCACGGATTCCCTTGTTCTCCCCCCTCCCGTCCCCCTCACCTTCCCCCAAACGCCCCCCCCCATTCCCATCTCCTCCAGGGCAAAGCCTTCCCCACAGACTGAGGTCAACCTGGTAGACTCAGTCCAGGTAGGTCTAGTCCCCTCCTCCCAGGCCGAGCCAAACAATCCTGCATAGGCCCCAGGTTTCAAACAGCCAACTCATGCAATGAGCACAAGATCTGGTCCCACTGCCTGGATGCCTCCCAAACAGATCAAGCCAATCAACTGTCTCACCCATTCGGAGGGCCTGATCCAGTGTGGACCCCTCAGCCATTGGTTCATAGTTCATGTGTTTCCATTCATTTGGCTATTTGTCCCTGTGCTTTATCCAACCTTGGTCTCAACAATTCTCGCTCATATAAACCCTCCTCATTCTCGTTAATTGGACTCCCAGAGATCCACCCAGGGCCTAGTCATGGATCTCTGCATCCAGATCCCTCAGTAGTTGGATGAGGTTTCTAGCACAACAATTAGGGTGTTTGGCCATCCCATCACCAGAATAGGTCAGTTCGGGCTGTCTCTCGACCATTGCCAGCAGTCTGTTGTGTGGGTCAACAACAGAGAGGGAGAACAAGGAATAGGAGACCATGGTAAATGAAGACCACATGAGAACAGGAAGAAGCAAAGTGCTAGAGAGGCCCACAGAAATCCACAAAGATACCCACACAACAGACTGCTGGCAATGGTCGAGAGACAGCCCGAACTGACCTATTCTGGTGATGGGATGGCCAAACACCCTAATTGTTGTGCTAGAAACCTCATCCAACTACTGAGGGATCTGGATGCAGAGATCCATGACTAGGCCCTGGGTGGATCTCTGGGAGTCCAATTAACGAGAATGAGGAGGGTTTATATGAGCGAGAATTGTTGAGACCAAGGTTGGATAAAGCACAGGGACAAATAGCCAAATGAATGGAAACACATGAACTATGAACCAATGGCTGAGGGGTCCACACTGGATCAGGCCCTCCGAATGGGTGAGACAGTTGATTGGCTTGATCTGTTTGGGAGGCATCCAGGCAGTGGGACCAGATCTTGTGCTCATTGCATGAGTTGGCTGTTTGAAACCTGGGGCCTATGCAGGATTGTTTGGCTCGGCCTGGGAGGAGGGGACTAGACCTACCTGGACTGAGTCTACCAGGTTGACCTCAGTCTGTGGGGAAGGCTTTGCCCTGGAGGAGATGGGAATGGGGGGGGGGCGTTTGGGGGAAGGTGAGGGGGACGGGAGGGGGGGAGAACAAGGGAATCCGTGACCGATATGTAGAACTGAATTGTATTGCAAAATAAATTAAAATAAATTAAAAAAAAAAAAAAAAAAAAACATTCTTACAAGTACCTTGACTGGGTCTTGGACCAACCCAACTGCTAATTCTGTTCTAGGAGTGGGGGAATTACAACAGCACAAAACAACACAAAGATGAGCCCAAGCTTGGTATAAACAGTGTTTCTGAGCTTTATTCTCTCCTCTACCTTCTATAAGGACTTTTTAATGCTTTATTAACATGTATTAATTATACATAATAATGGGATTCATTATGACATTTTCATACAGCTACATGGTGTTTTTCTCTTTTAATATACTTTTACTTATTCTTTAAGAATTTCACACATGTATACTACTCACCCCTCCAAATACTCCTGGATCTACCCCACACCCCCTCCCAACTTCACATCATATATATATATACACGTATACATATACATATACATATATACATATATATACACACACACATATATATATACACACTATTTTTAACTAGTAACTCAATCAAAGCTCAAGGCATCATCATAAAAATTAAATGCTGTGCTCATGGACAGCTTTGTTTTTTCCCATTAGATAGTCAAGCATCACTGAAAGCTCTAAGGCAGCCTTTCAGACAAATGCTGATTGTTGGCTGAAGTACATGCACAAACTGACTCAGAGATGGCTTGATATATATAGCATATATATACACACACACACACATATATATATATATATATATATATATATATATATATATGTCATCGAATCTAAATAGTGATCATCATATACACATGGGGGTGGGGCCACCCACTAGAGCATGGTCAAGCTACCAGGGACCATGCCCCTAGAGAAAACTGGTTCTTTCCCAGAAACCATCAACTGTCAGGAGTTCCTTAGCTAGAAACAAGGGATTTTGAGTGTCCTTCCTCCATCCATGCTGGGTTGTCAACTTGTCTGATCTTGTGTATGTCTTGTGTAAGCAACTACAGATGTTATGAGTTTATGAGTGCAGTGGTCCTGTCATGTTCCAGAAGACACTGTTCCATTTGGCCATAAATGGGGTATCTATATTACTTCCCCTTCCCCAAAGGCTTAAAACTGTTTATATTAAAAAACAATTAGATGTATTTATTTTATTTTGTGTGCGTAAGATTTTTGCCTACATGCATGTAAATGCACCACATGTATGTCTAATACCTACAGAGGTCAGAAGAGGGTGTTGGATTCCATGGAACTGGAGTTACAGATGACTGTGACTCACCATGTAGGTGCTGCCAACTGAACCTGAGCCTGCTGCAAGAGCAACAAGGGTTCTTAACTGTTGAGCCATCTCTCTGGCTCCTTAGAGCTATTTCTTACTAAGCAAAACTCTCCTTTTCTGCCTGGTGGAATCAGTGTCCTTTCTTAATTCCATACCCAGTGAGTGAAAGTTATTACCCACTTTTCTAGTTTCTCTATGGTTCAGTCACCTGGTCCCACAACCTTTTTGCTGTGATCACATGATAGAATTAGGAGGTCTGGATCTCATTCCTAAATGTTGTAGTTATTAGGTGAGTAAAGTTCCCTGGCTTTTGTTATTACAACTACAACCTGGTTGTACCTGTAAATCATGAACTTAGAAGCTTGGAGTAAACTGCCATAGGATGCCTCTGATGCATTTTGTATCCTCAGCATCTAGTCTATATCAGTGTCCTTTAAAAAGTGTGTGCTAAATTCACACATAAAAGAATGACCTTCCTTTTGCAACAACCAGCTCCAGACTGCCTTAGTCAGACAAATCTTGTTAGTCCCCAATTGCTCCTTATCCTCTGACATCTCAGTCTGAATCAACATTTCTACAAACTTTTGGAACTGGATTCCATCACTACACAGAGTCATATGGACTTGATCTGATGCTTTTGTTTGTTTGATTCTTTTTCCATGCACTGCTCCCAACTAGTAACTCAATCAAAGCTCAAGGCATCATCATAAAAATTAAACGCTGCGCTCATGGACAGCTTTGTTTTTTCCCATTAGATAGTCAAGCATCACTGAAAGCTCTAAGGCAGCCTTTCAGACAAATGCTGATGGTTGGCTGAAGTACATGCACAAACTGACTCAGAGATGGCTTGATAGTTTCCCTCCTGGAGCCACATTGCATTATGAGCTGGCACCAAGTTAGGTCAGACATGGCCAACACCTGGAAAACTTACAGAGGCATCCAAATACTGTCATCCATGGCAGAAAACCAACATTAAGAGCTGAATTTCCTCCATACTATTCATTCCAACAATGCACAGTTGGATAAGGAGACAGCAGCTCTCATTAAGTTTGTGAGCACATCATCAGGAAGCTTGTTGCTCAGGACATGGCAAGGATGCAGCATCAAGACAGACATGAAAATCCACGTCTCCAAAGCTGTTATGTCCACACAATTACCTTAATGTGTCCCAGATTCAAACCCTGCATTGCTGTTCCTGTTAGTTACTGGACCTAATCCATGGGAGCTGCTGAAGCGCCCTCTCTCCAAGTGGAATGATGGTGTCGAATCTCTAACAGGGAGCCCTGGACCATACCCAGCCCTCAGATGTTGAGGCCAATCTAATCAAATGGCAGAACATTGGGAAAGGGGCCTGTCAGCTGGATGGATGAAAAGGCAATTCCACAACTTTTGATGGTGATCTACAGAGGGTAAAAGGACACAGAGTGAGAGAACCATATCCTGAAGCTCCAGCATATACTCAGTGAACAACTGCAGTGGTTGTCACCGTCCCTGGTGATGCTGTGTACAAAATCATGACAGTGCATAGCCTCAGCCTGTGAGGAAGCTGATATGCAAGAGGGCACTTCTGTCGGAGAGAGGAATGACCACCTGGAAATTCTGAGGTACAAGAACCTCCCTGACAATCCCAGACTTCTTACTTGTTATGGTTTTAGAGCAAGCCGTTTATATTTCTCCAATTTCCTCATCCCTAAATAGACAAAAGGCCTTTTAGGAGACAGAAAAGGGGAAACTGGCTTTCTATGTGGGTAATCCACAAAGTTGGGTTAAGTGAACTCTAATCGGATGCATTTAGTAAAGACACCATACATTTTAAGCCAGAAATAAGAAAATGTAAGATAATACAATTCTGATGGAGAGCACTGGAAAAATTTCAGCATAACTCAAAAAAGTACAAACCATATTTGATACAACAAGGAATTTGGTAACATTATAATTAAAGGTTTCAACTTAACACAGGTTACCCAGAAAAAACTATCAGACAGATGGCTGAGAAAAGATATTTAATGGACAGATGATACATCAGAAAAACATGCCAAAATCTGACACAAGGTAAAGAAAAAAATTGCCTAAGACATTTCCACACTTTAGGGAAAAAATGTCCAAAATTCCACATAAAATGACAAAGGTATGTAGGCAAGGTCCTCTGAGATGAAGCTCTAAGTAGAACAAGTTCACAAGAGTAAGGCTCCAACTTGTCATTACTGCAAATTAAAGCAATACTGAAAGGCACCATGAAGATATATGTTCTCTTTGATAACATTTCTGATAGTCCAGCTGAAAGTAGCCTACTCCTGACTGAAAGAGAAAACTGAGACCACAAAACAGTGCACAATTATCAGGTCTAAGGTATGCATAGCGTTCTGGCTCTTTTAATACCATATGCAGCATGCTAGGTATTAGAATAGCAACACACATTGTGCTATCCATTGGCCTACGACATGCATTATGCTGGCTGTTAGAAAACCTTACTCATCAGCAAGGTAAACTTAAAATCACAGTGCTGAGTTGAAGGCACAAGGAACAGAATGATGTCTATAGCTTCATACCTTTTATGAAACCCTGTATGAAGCAAAGAGCATTACTTATAGTGATAAAACAGAATTTAAAACACATATCAAACATATTGCAAAGGTAAAATAACCATTTTATACATCTTCCTACCTCTGGAAACTAACACACTTGTAGGTAACTAACAAATGAATCTTGAAATAAATCAATAACAAAATACCAAAAAAAGGAGAATATGCAAGATTATCCCCAAGCCTTAAGTGCAAGCTATAGCAAAGAGTGTGTGTGTGAAGATGCCACAGTTGTCAGATTAGTAGAAAGCCTTGGATACTGAAGGAGGTTGGTAACTTTAGAGTCTGTGTCTTTTGATTGTCAAGTCCTAGAAGTTGATCTAAGCCTGGAACTCAGGAGATGTTTAGATATGAGTCTCAACTGCTAGGTGATATTTTAGATGAAGGAAGAGAAATAAAGAAGCAGAGACACAATAGAAGAGCCCATGTGTGATAATTACATGAATTAATGATAACACCAACATATTAAAAATTGAACAAAATGGGGGAAGACGGCTTGTACCTGAAAAGAAATAAGTAGATAGAGAATGGTTGTTGACTAAAATCCGAGGAGTGAGAGTGAGGTGAGATGCAATGAGGGGGTGCAGTAGCAAAGGGGTGTAGATCTACGTCTCAAGGCCCGATGCCAGAATAAGCCAAAACTGTTGCTTCAAACTGCTTGGACTGATATTTGCTTAGAGGTAAAATTAAAGCTGACAGATTTGGTGTGGGTGGGGGCGAGTAGAGAGGTAAGAAATCAAATTGAACATAAGAATAAAAATCTCTTTCCCCAAACCCATAAACTGAATTATCTAGACGAGACTGCTGAAGCCTGAGAAATCCCCAAATGACTTTAATTTTAGATATCCCAAGATGCTCTGTTCTCCAGTTACTCTCCTAGCTCCCATCTATCAGCCAGAATCAAAAAGGGACCCAAGGTAAGAATAAATGTAAGATTTCCCCTTATTGAGCCCAATTCTCCTATTTTAGGTCCATGGGGAACAACAAATAATCCTCCCAAGAAGCAAAAGGAGAAAAAAAGGGAAAGGAAACTCTCACCTATGTGTTAGTGAAGGCGTCCCGTTTCTGAGGTCTTCTCCCACAATTCATAGCTTTGCTTGCAGGCAGGTTTGTACTACATGGCTCACTGGTCCTGTCAACAAACTATACCCCCTGGATGCTTACAATTAATGCCTGTTAAATAGTCTAGACAACACTCATTTTCCGGATTTGAAATTCACAGAGTAGTCATCACAATAATGTGGCTACCAGAAGTTGTCTGATAGAGGAGTTACAAGGATGCAACATAGGATGCTGAAGATCTAGTTGGACTTGGAGACCCACTGCTATCTCAGTGTGAAGAATATTCACTTCCTGACAGGTGTGCCACAGCCACATGGAAGGGCATAAGAACTTTTCTTGAGATTTCTGAACTGGGTCGATAATGGAATGTCTTCTTGTTGCAGTCAGGTGCACAGTGGGCTGAACCCACATTCAAGTGCATTGAATGTTGGGAGCAATCAGTGCATGGGGGAAACTAAGAACTGTTAGTATCAGCTCTCATCAACAGGAGTGAAGTAGAACAACACTTTTTTGTGCTTTTGTTGTCACAGATTTTTATTTTCATAAATATAAATACTATAGGTTGGGCGTATTCTCCTCATATCAGCCTGCCCTATCTTTTCTCCCCCAACCACATCCCATTAATCCCCATTTTCCACCCAGTTTTACATCTACTTTCATATCATAATTTGTACATGTATGATTTTATGCATCTATGTAAAACCTAGGAACCAGAAATTAGAAAAAATGCATTATAAGATTAGCTGAATCACTTAATATGATCATGTCCAGTTGCATTAGTTTTCCTGCAAGCAACACGACTTCATTCTCCCATTAAAAACATCACTGTGTGTATATAACACATTTTCCTCATCCATTCCTCTGGTATTGATTTCTGGGTTGGCTGTACAGCTGTGTTTGGAATGATGCCAGGCTTACTAAGGGTTCAGAAGATGATTTCCTCCAGTACCAAATTTCAGCTAAGTCTGAACCAGAATGTGAGAAAAATGTCCTATCTAAGAAAGTCCCTGAGTATCATGAGGAGATGAGAGGCTACAACATTACATAAGGTTTTTGATAATTATAAAGTGGACATCAGTGGGCAACTGGACTCTTTTCAAGCATGGAGAGATCTATTACTTATGTTGAGAAAAGGGAGAAGAGTAACATGTTGGACATGATATTGTCATGCCAAAGCCTGCAAATTGTGAATATACCTGTGCTGTTCAGTTTTATGTCAACCTGACACAGGCTAGAGTCATCTGAGAGGAAGAAACCTCAATTGAGAAAATGCCTCCTTAAGATGAGGCTGTAGGCAAGCCAGTAGGGCATTTTCTATTTAGAGGTTGATGGGGGAGGGCCCTAGCCATTATTGTTGTGGCCACCCCTGGGCTGATGGTCCTGGGTTCTATAAGAAGGCAGGCTGAGCAACCCATGAGGAGCAAGCCAGTAAGCAGCACTCCTCCACAGTCCCTGCCTCAGTTCCTATCTCCAGGTTCCTTCCCTGTTTGAGTTTCTGTTCTGACTTCCTTTATTGGTGAATAAACCCTTTCCCCCTCAAGTTATTCTGGTCGTGGTGTTTCATCACAGCAATAGAAACCTTGTTTCGGACAATGCCCAGTCCTATAAGTTCCCCTCATATACCTTGTAACAACATTATGGTGAAGGATAGCCCACATAGCTGAAAAATCCAGTTAATGAAGTAATCATTATTGTAATGTTATGAAGAAATGTAGTGTTGTTTACAACACTTGTATGCAAATCTGTATAGCACTAGTGTTAAATTTCTAGCTACTAAGGTATGAGTCAAGAACATGGTGAGGAATATTGAAATAATCAGGTGACTAATTGATCTAAATGGTATTTAAAATGTTATATCCTGAGATGGGTAGATGCATAGATAAAATATGCATATACAGAATTAATTACCGAGCAATGGTTTGTTTTTATCTGAGGTTTTAGTGAGCAGAATTGATATTAATCATTTAAAAACCAAAATCATAGATTTTCATGTTAACACCTTTCAACTATTGGAATTTCTCAAGATGAACTGGATGGTCCTAAAAAGTACTAAGTGAGACGAGTTCAAGAGTGTTCACGCTGATGCAGGATACAGGATACAGGATCCAAACAAGTGTTCACAACGATACAGACTGTGACAGCTGAGCAGAGACTGGCAATGGCTCTCAGGTTTTAGGTGGTGAGGACTATATCAGAAGGGAAGGGGAAGAGACCAAGTAAAATGCCACAGATACCTACAGTACATCCTTGAAGATTTCCTGTAAAATTCACACAAAACAATATCTAGAATAAGAAATTCCTAAAAACTTAAATAACCTCAGCTTTATCATTTGTCCCATATTCTATAAGATTTCAGTTGTTAAACTATAGATAAATTCAAGACAGCCGTACATCTGTCCCCATAAAGGGAAGGTGAAGCTTCCTTGATTTTCTGTGCACTCAGCAGCACTCTCCACCATGACTCAGTAGGTAAAAGTGCCACCTATGCATATTGTAGATGTGTTTATGTGTCATTGTTGCACTTAAAACCCTTAAGTTTGTGCTTCTGTTAGAGAGATGAGGGAGTAACTTCTGTGTGCTGAAAACACCCATTGAATTAATGATTCTGAAATCATATAAGCTATTGCCATATTACAATTTGAGTAAGACAAAATCCAAAGCTGTTTAGGTAACATAAAATACTGAATAATCATGAAAGTTAGTGGATTGTGAAATGAATGACCACCTACCGTCACAGATGAAGCTGGCTCAAGACTCTCCAGTTTATTAAAGAAGGCATAAAGTATATGAGAGTGAAAGAATTTACAATGCTTGAAGCTCCAAATACACCCACACAATTGTTTTCTTGATGCTGTTTACAAACTATTACAACAGTACATTATCTGTTTTACTGGTCATTTGAGTTTTTGCATCAAATAAATCCCTACATTGCTTTGTGCCCAGCTTTGCCCTTTCATCATTTAAATCACGCAGCTTGAGTTTGGACAGACCCAAGCCGAAGTTCCAGGATATTTAAGTCTTATCACTGATGCCATGTTAGGTTTCCAGACAGTTGACTAAATTAATTCTGCTCACCTCATTCTCCATCTTCCCGACTGAATCAGTGTGGTGTCTATAGAGAAGAGTGTCCTGAAACACACTGTGCTCATTTTCCAAGACATATTAGACTAGAAAACAACTATCAACATGCTATGTTTTAGTGAGTCCTGGACAAAATTGCAATTATCGCTATATTATGGATCCAGAAGATGGGACACAACTCAAACTTGCCAAATACTGGAAGAGTGAGCATTACACGTAAGCACGCACTACACAAGCAATACATTTATATAGGCTCATTGCCTCCACAACACGCCTTTCAGCTACCAGCAACTAAATGCTCATGCGAGAATTTTGAACAACCATTCTTTTCATTATCTCATGTGTAGGGACTTCTAAACAAGTGAAAGGAGTTGAGAAATATAAGCTCAATAAGACAGGGTGCTGGGTTGACCACTTTGCAATTTTTTTTCCCTCTCCTAATGCAGGACACCCATAGCAGCTCCCAGTATCATAACCTATCTCGTTGATCTGATTGAGAAGAAATGAGAGAGGGGTGAAGGATCTTTCTTCCTTCTTAACAGGGAAGAAACACAAGCTGGTACTTCCTCACATCTCAGTGGCTAGGACCAAATCTCTGACCACTCATATCGAATGATAGACTTCTATCCACCACATTCACTGGAGACAGCATCAGTGGTAAGACATATGAAAGAGAGGCCAATGTGATGGCTCACTAAGCCTGAAGACGCAAGTTCGATCATGAACCCACATGGTGGGAAGAGAGAGATGACTCCCATGAGTTATTCTCTACCCTTCACACACATGCTATCCCATTCTTACCCATATAAATGCATACATGCATATGTGCATAAAAAATAAATAAATAATAAATTCTTTTAAATTTTGAAAGCAAGCAAAAATAAGTAGATATGGAAATAAGATGGATGCTAAGGACCAACCTAGAGTGTATATGCTTTTAAATGTGAAAGAAATCAGAGAGAGCAAAGCTTTGGGTCCTAGAGAATGCCAGTAGCAACTAAATTTCATGTTCTTATACTATTTATATGGAAGCAGATAAGGGCATAAGTGCTGTGATTTTTCTTATCAATCTAGCTTTTCAGCAGACTATGGGGTCTAAGAAGTGAGACCATTTATCAGAGCCAATATAGCTTAGTGTATATATATGATACTCATCAGGGACAGGTCTTGTTTGGGAATATCTTTTTAGTAAGTCAACGGCATGGCAGAAAATACCCATGCAACTTAGCTCCAAAAAAGTAGGGAAGCGATGCTTGTAAAAGTAGAATCAAATGTACCTGAAAAGGAGAATACATGCTGGCCGATGAGAGGATAGAGCGTCTGTGGTCATCTAATCAAGGTGCCAAGAAGGCAATGAGGCTGAAGGTCATTCTAAGAGGAAGAGGAGAGTACATGGACCATGCACTTGGATGGTCCGAAACCAACAAGGGATTTGCTGCCTCAGGTCTACACATAGGACAAAAAAGGCAGACTAGACTGCAATCTGCTACATGGAATGGTCAATTCTAGGACCTGTCCAGAAGCAGTCACTCCAACTGAAAAAGCAGTTGCCTGCCCACACTGACTTCCTAGGGTGGAGCAGACAAGATGTCAAGAGAAGGCCCTGTAACTCTTGGCTCCCACAATACGTGCTTTATGTGGTTCCTTCCCCTGAAATGAGGGTGGGACCTATTATGAACTTGGAAATGGAAAATGGAAAAGATAGAGGCAATCTGTAGAAATAAACAGGGTATGGTTCACACTAATTCCTTTGTGACTTGATACTGCACATGGGGACCATCAATTTCCTTTCTACCTTCTTTTTTACTCCATCCACTGTGCTCTTTACAAGTGATAACTCATTTTGGGTCTTGGTGTATATGGGTTTTATTGTTGTTGTTGTTTGTGGGGGGTTGCTTTGAGAGAGAAGATGGGAAATCACCTCCTGACTTAGCATTTGAGAGAATTGTCCCACCTGAGGTAAGAGTCCCTCATATAGCGCATAGAGTAATTGATTGTACAGAAGAAGCCCACATCACATGGAACAGCAGTTGGCCTGCTAGAAGCCGTGGGCAGCATCCCAGCCACAGCCAGCAAAACACTAGGGCTCCCTGCCACACAGCTGCAGATAATAAAATTCACTCATAATCTGAATGAGGGTGAGGGGGATTCCTCCTCACTTAATCCTCCAAATGAAAGCACAGCCAAATCCTCAAACACACCTTTCAGAGACCCTGGCAGAGACCAGCTGAGCTGTGTCGGGTAACTTCACCCACACACAGAAATGAGGAGCTTAAAACCATGTGTCTGTCTTGCTGCTGAATGAACCAACAGAAAAAGAATATGCTTATTCCTCTACCTTCTATCATTAACACCCTATGTGCCAGTGAAAAACCTTTTGGTTACTAGCAAAATATTTTGCTTATTTAAAAAAAAACCAAAATATCACTATTTTAAAACATTAAATATAGGCAAGAAAACAGAAGATTGTAGAAAACGGAGAGGCGGAAGGAATTCTGGGTAGTAATAATAGCTGGCACTTACAGCGCTTACTGAGCACTTACTATGTACGATCACTGTCTACACTCTTAGATGCTGAAGATAGAACCCTTAAGATAGGTCCTTATGCATGGTAAGCATTTCTGTACTGCTGAACTGTTCCTTCAGCCCCACTCTTCCCTATTTAATGTACACATTCGAATTTGCTAAAAAAAAAAAAATAGATTGTACTATTATCTTCATTTTACTGATAAATTGGGGCAAAACAGGTTGGAAAAACTTCATGGTTTTGCATACTCCTGCCTTACCTAGTTGAGTTCATAGAGTGAATTAGTCTGAGCTAAGAGATTATGCTCACAGAGCCTATACTACTAGGCAATAAGACTGGTACTTCCAGTTAAACACACAACCATGCTTTACCCACATCTTAAAAGATGAAAACATCAGTCAATACATACCTCCCTGCACGTGGCTCATGGATCAACTACTTCCAGGAATATGCCTCCATGGTTTGCTTTGTTTTGTTCTGTTTTCGTTGTTGTTTTGTTTTTCCACTTGTTGCTGGGGACTCAACCTAGGCCCCCCTGTATGCCAGCCAAGTGCGCCACGACTGAGCTTGCTCTCTGGGATTCTATTTTCCCTTTTTCTTTGAGACGGGGTTTCAATAAGTTTTTAGTTCTGTACGTTGAGCTTCAGATTTCCCTGCCTCAGCCTCCCAAGTAGATCCCTTAACAGGTCTATGCTGCCAAGCCCGGCTCTGTGTGGGTATTTTGCTCTGCTGAAGCATTCTAAATCTGGTGTAGGTATACAGCTCTTCTCCATGGCTTCTCCTCTTCATTCCTCCCATGCTATCTGGGGTGTGTGAGTAGAGGAAACTTTAGAAATACTCAGAACCTAAAGCCTGTAAGTGTCTCTGAGGCTGGGAAGTGGGGTGACAGAGGACAGCAGGACAGTGGCACAACAGAATCAGCTAAGTGTTGAGAGGCGCACTGCCAAATCTTTTGGGATGTATTTTATACTCTGATACATTTCAAGAATATGCAATCCCAGTTACTTGGGAATCTGGGGCAAGAGGTAGCAAGTTCAAGGCCATCCTAAGCAATTTTTGTTAAACCTGGTCTCAAAGTAGAAAGCAAAAAGTGGGCTTGAGATGTAATTCAGTGTTACAACATTTTCCTAGCCTGTATGGGTTCATGAGTTCAATTCCAAGTTAAAACCAATCACAAGGCAGTTATGAGCATAAATGGGGGAGGAGTGGATGAGAAAGATTTACAATGTGTAAAACTCTGCCTGAGTCCTTGTGATTAGTCTATCACCACAGGTGTGAAGATGAAGATACACTGGTCCTTTCAGTGAACTGTACAGCAAAAATTTGAAAGAAAGGGGCTGGGCGTCCTCAAGAAAGCTACTTAGTACAAGAATTGTATATTAAAATTGCACTTGAAAACTAAGGAAACAGTTTTACTTTCTACCCACTTCAGACTGCTTTATTCTGGTTACAGCATGGACACATATTGAAACTCAGGGGTTGGTTCTTTGGAGACAGCACTGCCAGTCTTTGACCTGAAAAGTCTCATAATACATTTAACAGCAAAAAAAGAAAACTCATATTTTGAGGTGATCATAAGGACCCGGGCAACTCTGTTTAGTGAGACCACAGGTGTGTCTCCACTTAACCAGTAGGAAAGATCATGAGCATATCATGAGAGGCTTTTCCAAAAGGCAACATTAATTTTCAAGTGTTTAGATTGCAGAGACAAGGATTTCTCTCCAACGTACAATTCATCAACTTCCTTACTCACTGTAAAATCAATCTGCTCTGCTCGCGTGACATAAACAAGTCATTTCTCAGGAAGGAGACAGACCATATGTGAAGGTGTTTTACAGAAGCCCAATGGGGAATACGCCAATCAAAGAAGCATCTGCATTCTATTTCAATGTCAAATCACATGTGTGTTATAAAAAGGCAAGTGTATCGCATGCATTAACGATAGCTTTCCTGCAGAGTTCACCCACACCTTCCCTCAGCAACACACCCAGGGCAGCCATGGATGTTCTTAAAGAGAACATAGATCTCAGTGTACAAGGGCCAGCAACGTGTGCCTTTTGCAAACACCTGGGCATCTGCCCCTCACTTCCATGACAGAAGGAAACTTGCATTGATCCGTTAGATGGACTTTCTCAAAAATCGGCACTTTCTTATCAAAGCCTTGATAAATAAATATCAGAGCCTTATGCAATGGAGAGAAAACAGGAAACTGAAAAGAGTGGCATTGTTCTCAGGAGAGCTTGTTCTGTACAACTGAGATGGATTGAGATGGAAAGGAAGTGAGATCCAGCTCACTTCCAGCGTTAAGCAGCTCTATGACCTCAGGCAAGCCACTGTGCTCCGACAGGTCCCAGCTTTATGCAGCATGTATGAACTGACAGGGCTGAGCTAAGTCATCCCCCAGATCCCTTCCTGCTCTGAAATGTGTGTGAGTCTCCTGTTGCCTAGCCACCTCGTTGCGCTTGAATAGTAATGGGATCCTTTTAAGGTTGTCTCCTGACTGGAACCTTCTCCCAGTAGGAAGTTAGATACCTTGGAAACCCATATTAGCTTCTCTAAGCCACCAATGTGGGATCAGCTGCTTTCTAGCACGCGTGAGTACAGCTTCCAGGGGTACTTAACACACACCCTGGCTTCCTCGTTCAGAGAAAGCCCTGCACAAAGATTAAGGTGCTTCATTAGGAAGCCCGGAACTCAATTCGCTCTGCAGTCGATGGGATTCCATGGCTGTGTTTAAACGGCCAAATGAGTGGTTATTTATGTAATTAACTGAATGGACCTTATAAGCGTTCTCCCCAAAGTCCCTGCTCTCACAGGGAAAAAAAATTAAATGGAAGCTTCCCAGTGGACAATGTCTTTTTTGACCTAAAATAAAACAGGACTCCTCCTTTGCTGAAGGGAATATGTTCTGAGATAGCCCCCCACCAATGGATGCTTAAAGCCATAGATAAGACCAAAATCTGTCCGTTATGATTTCCTGTGCAGACTTACCCACGGCAGTTACATTTGCACGTTAAGAACAGTATGGTATTAAAAACTGTCTAATAATAAAAGGGACCAGTTACAGCAAAATACTCTAGCACAGATATGTGGAGAAAGCTTCGCTCTCCAAATACCTTATTGAACCGTAATCTTCTCCTTCTCGTGATAACGTCAGATAATACAATGTCTGAGTGATGAGATGAACAGAGATGAGTGACAGGCACGGCACATACTCCTAGGCTACTGTGCGACACACATCCTGTCACAGTCAGTCTGGTAACTGAGGTGGCAAAGTCACTAAGGATGGTGGCATTTCAGCATGGAAACAGCATAGTAACTCATAGCTTGGCTGGACGTGCAGAGATGGTGCAAGCTTACATCATGCTACTCTGAATTGCACACAATTAAAAACATATGTATTGCTTATTTATAGAAACTTGCATTTAATATTTTGGGACCATAGCTTCCTGCATGTAACTGCAACCATGGAAGGCAACACAGAAGGTTGGGGGGTGCCATGTTTATCTGTGTATTCATATTACTTCATTCATGCCAGCCCACAGCTATCCTCTACTTTCTATCACTCGCCTTCTCATTGGCCTTTATCCTTACATCACGTACGCCACCTAGACTTCAGCATAACAGTTGATGAAGTACTTTGTTTAGTTTCAAGTCATTTACAATGGTAACTTTGAACAAGAAGAAAAGTGTGGCTAGTGAAAGGGTTGCCAGCTCAAGACTTTGAGAAGAAGGAACAAAACAAACAAAACCTCAGGTCAGAGTGTGGGAGCCTTCTCCAGGTGAACTACCAATCCCTCATCTAATCACAGCGGTCACATGAACATTGTCTGTGTCAGCCAGCCTTTGGTTATATAGGAATGGGGATGGAGAGGTCTGTTATCAGAAGATGGGGACATATCTGGACAGAAAGATGGCCAATAAGAACAACTACCTGCACTTCCCAGCCTTTTGGCAAACATTAACTATAGAAGAGACCCTAGCCTAGAATGCCTTCAAGTTTCTACAGAATTTCCTTCTGGAAATACCAGTATTTTTATCGTATTCCTCATATATCAATTCCACAGATATTTATTAAATGTTTGCCATTTATAAAAACATGGGGAGTGTGTGGGGAGGGGCGATCTCACAGTATCTAATCTTCAAGAAGAAGTATACACATGAAGGAAAACAATGTTAACATATTAATGTTAATGTGGCACAGGCCTTGTGCACTGGAAGACAGGAAGATGCAGATCCTGCTGGGTGTGTCCCCAAGGATTTGCACCTATGGTTTCCAGGACTTTCGGAGCCTTCTGAGGGACAGACAGCCAACACATTTTCTTCCACAGTCACAGACAAACTAATTGAACAGTTTGTTGGCTGAGGAAAAGAAGCCTAATAGTCTTAAAAATTGCATGAAAATGACGGAGAGCTACAAATGAAATCTGCATTTGACTAGCTAAAGTGCCCGTATGTTGAGAGGGGAAGAAGAAGGAGGGAGAGGAGGAGGAGGAAGAATGGGTGGTGGTAGCTATGGTTTACCGAGGTTTTCAGAAATCTACCAAATTTTCTAAAATTGATAGTTTCAAAGGAGGCATGGTGCTATTGGAGTGAGTCAGAGTGTAAGACAGAGCACTACACACACATACACACACATACACACACACACACACACACACACACACACACACGCACACAGAAAACAACATTCAAACTTGCTGGCGTGGGACACACGTTACCCACTTGACGTCATATTTAGCTTTGAAGTCAGGTAGTAGAATGTTCTGTGTTAACTGCATTTTATGAGGATTTGGAGAGGATTTAGGCAAAGGCCGCACTAGCACATGATTTACTAGCTCTAATAAAAAAACATCAAGGCAATTGTTCAGATTGTATCTCAGACCAGTGAGAACAGAAGTTTAGAGAGGTGTCAGCAGCCCCCATATCCTCAAGTTGGGTTCAAAACAAGATCTGCAGAGTAGCTAATGATTCCACACTACCCTTCTAAAAGCGGCAGCAATTTCTAGAGAAGAAAATGATTGGAAGTAAATTAATTGATTAATAGTCAATCGGGTGAGAGGTGGAGAGAAAAATGTTCACTCATCTATCATTGTATTTGTTGGCTCAACAAACAGGTACTGCTCAGATTGCATTATAGAGCAAGGACTGTAGGTCTTGGGCCTAAAGACCCAGCTGTAAGCAGCTCAGAGGGGCTTCTCCCTGCAGCTTTGCTAAAAGGCGAGAGAGCAACAAAATGAACAAGTGAACAGAAAATACTATTTTAAGACGTAGGTAAATTTGTAAAGGAAACAGAGTGATAAGAAAAAAAATAACCACACTAGGGGCAGACTCTATTTTTATGTATTATCACCAGGATAGATAGCCTCTTCTGGAAAAGAAAACTGATGGTAAGACCTGCCATCTGTACTAACCATAGCACAAGGAAGTGGGTGAACGTTCCAGATAGAGAAGGAAGGAACGAAGCAGAAAAGCCCTCATGTCATTCAGTTCTTAGTGTGTCTGGCAAACAAAAACGGAAGACAGCTGTGGAGAATGACAAGTCATCTTGAATAACCTACGCCCTTGTATTAGTCAGCGTTGGGTCACTGTGACAAATTACCTGAGATAAACATCTTAATAGAGGAAAGGGTTGTTTGGGCTTATGGCTCCAAAGCTTACAGCTCACGGCTGTGTGGGCCTCTTGATTTGGGACTGTGTCAGTGCAGGATATTATGACAGAGATCATGTGGTGGAGGCTCCTGACCTCATGACAGCTGGAATCCAAAGAGGGACCCGGAAGAGCATTAGTCCCAATCTCCCCTTCAAGGGCATGCATCTAGAGACCTAACTCCCTTCCACTGGGCCTATCTCCTGAGGCTCTACCACCCCACCTCTAGAGTCCCACAAGTTAGGGACCAAGCTTTTAGCATAACAGTCCTCTATTTTTACTTTCAGATGGGACCTTTCTGTGAAACACTCCTGACAGTAGCTTCCCTTATTAAGAATCTATGTCTTCCAGTCTTCGTATAGATTATCATTCAACACTCATGGTAACTAAAAGCCCACAGAGTAGAGTTATCAGATGTGCTTGAGAAAGAGAAAAGAGTTACTGAAGGGCTAAACATGCATCCACAGTGGTGTCAGAACTGCATTCCGTACCCAGGTTGATCAATCTACAAAGCCAACGTTTTTGTAGGTTGTACTCTACAAACAAACTGACCCCGATGACAGGGCCTTCCCACCTAGGAATCAGTAAAGCTGAATGTGTTAGATCATGTCTCCAAGACAGGTGCACAGTGTCCTTCTTGCCCACCTGCTCACTTGCAAAGGCACCTTTCCAGTTCTTGCATCAGGAGGTATAGTCCTCACCCACTCCGGATGGCCCTGTGATGCATTTCTAATCATGTGCCCATGCCTCGCTCATCATGGTGCATGAAGCAAAACAAACCTTTCTACCTATCTCTTCTATCTGATACTTTGTCACAACAAAAGGAAAAAGACCAAATGCTGAAAATCAGTGCGAAGAAGTGGGATTGTTGCTGGGGCATATCTGACCATGTCCTTTGTAAGCTTTAGAAACCAGTACAGAGGACAAATGTGGAAGACTTGAGATCTCTGGGCTAGGGAGGCACTGAGGCTCTGAAAGCTGAGCTTAATACACTGTTTTGGTGAAAATGTGGAAGACTAGAATGCTGATAGAAAAGTAGACTGTCAAGACCATACTTACAGGGTTCAGATGGGAACAAGAACTCTACGAGGAATTTGATCTCAGGCGATTCATGGTACAGTTTGGCAAAGACTCTAGCGATGCTCTGCCCTCATTCTGGACATTTGAGTGAAGCTGCATTCAAAGATAATAGACTAATAATAGGCCAGAGGAAATTTCAAAGCAGCATAACACTCAGGGTGTGGCAGGGTTACTGCCTTCTGCTTTCAGCCAAATTTACAGTGAGCACAAAGTAGCTCAGAAACATGTGAAAATCAAGTAGCTCAGATAAGAAAGGAGCAAAAATGAAATTCAAGTCACATAAGAAGCAAATGTAGGATTGCCTCTTTGGCTAGTAGAAGGTAGCATCATCAGGCAGACACTGATTTTTAACACTGGGTCGAGAGCAAAGGTAATTTGAGGCCAAAACCGTGTAAAAGTGGAAAAGCGCTTAAAAAGTTTCCTTTTAGAAAGAGAGTAAGAGGAGAGAACTGTGGAGATGTGTTATTCAAACAGGACCACTTAAGAAAGTGATTCTCCGGCCGGGCGGTGGTGGCGCACGCCTTTAATCCCAGCACTCGGGAGGCAGAGCCAGGCGGATCTCTGTGAGTTCGAGGCCAGCCTGGTCTCCAAAGCGAGTACCAGGAAAGGCGCAAAGCTACACAGAGAAACCCTGTCTCGAAAAACCAAAAAAAAAAAAAAGAAAGTGATTCTCCAAGTTCAGCTACTCATTTAGACATGACTGTAGTCGCCCCAGGGAGTCCAGCTGCATCTTGGCCAGCTAGCAGAACTTGGTGCTAGATTTTTTTTCAGGCTCGCCAAAGGTACGTTATATAGTGACTAAGACTTGTATAAAGGTTGCCGGGAGAAAAAACAAAAGAGTGTGAACCTATAGAGGTGAAGCCCAGCACTCGCTTTTGTAGCACAGACATGTAAATGAGAATTAATGCCTTCACACAGAAAACAATGTACTCTTAAGCCTGGAGACCATAGGCCTTCATGGGTAAATGTATTCAGGCCTCGAAAGACAAATGAATGCCAGCAAGAACTCCAGAACATGTGACTGGATAATGAGATTTGAGTTAATGTAATGACCTCGAGTAGGTGGAAGAGTAAGTGTAAACTTTGATAAATAAGCCACAGGGCAGATAAATTGCCCAATGGGAAAGCCATTCCAGGACAGGACCTTGGGGTGAGCAGAGAAGCAGTGAGGGGAGCACATGACCTTGGACCTTCACTGGCTCTCCTGTCTCTTCTTTCCAAACTTACTGCCTCTGTCACACTTTGCCATGGTGCCTAGAAGGACACATCACTAGAAAACCCCATGTTCACTACCTTTGAGAGCCTCCGCTCCTAAGAGCTCCCCACCTCATTTCATGTGTTACAGGTGTTTGCACAAATACAATCACAAGCATTAGACAAGTAATAAAGAACAGCAATAGTTACGGCCTTCCTGGATCATAAGTGAACTGAGGCTTTAAGCATCTATACCTAGCCACATCCCAATTCAGTCTTCAGTTTCAGTTTCTACCATCCCACCACCATTTCCCTAATGCAGGCCCCTCTTTAACAATCAACTCCAACTTTCTCAGGGATCTCGTCTTCATCTCTTCTGTGGGGAACTTTGTGAATTTTTTTAAAAAGCCATAAATCATAACGTACTAATGTACATATTCATTTCTATCATTGGACTGTGAACATCCCTGGGCCAGGATAGATATGCTATAGTCTACAATGAATACATAATCAATTTGAGGACTAAATAAATAACAGCAGAATAAGGCAAAGAGAGATTTGTTGGAGTCATTGAATGCAAATAAAAAAATAAAAAGGCAAAATAAGACACTCACCAAACTGAAAGTCGATGTTTCTCCAATTCCTCTAGGTAAGATGTATCCCCTGAATAATCTTCAGCATCTCCAAGTCTCCACACAGTAGATCTTTCCTTCACAGAATGATCACCCTTGTTAGAATTAATCAATGAAGAGAGAGAGAGAGAGAGAGAGAGAGAGAGAGAGAGAGAGAGAGAGAGAGAGAAATAAATATTTTATTAATAGTAGATGACGAGTTCACCTAGGTTCAAGAGTTTTTTCCTCCAGGATGACCTGTGGAATCACCGATTACACAACAAGTCGCCAGTACTCCTTGGATTGTTGCATGCTTGGTATTCTCTCACCAAACTCTTCTCTGCACAAAGGCAGGAGCATGGAGCATTCACCATGTTAAAGCACACTGAATGGCACCTGTACCTGTTGTTACAACTGACAACTAAAAAGCAAACTAACCTTGATGATGCTATTACACTCAATCGGGATTTTGGCTCTAAGTTAAAACAGGAGTGCACCTTACATCAGCTCTTAGCAAAGGACATTTGAAAGGAGATTTACATAGCCAGTCTGTGGGAAAGAAAGGGAGGAAGCTGCGTTTCAAAAACAGGAAAGAAGGACTTGATGAGTTCTTAAGATTCTGTCTCCTTCTGCTCTATGCTTCAGCAGGCCATTGCATACTAGCTTTGCCTCCATTAACCTCTGAGTGCTATAACCTATGACCCTCCTAACCTTAAGCTCAGTACTTGTACAGTGTCTGTGAAGCTAATTTATTAGAATTTGAAAGAATCGTGCAACATGACGCTGGGTCTAGAGACCTGTCATTCAACCTGGGAGTCCTGCTATGGTAGAAAGTGGGGTAGGGAACAATTACCCCAGCAGGGGCCTCTCTTCCCCTTCCACCAAATCACCTCACATTTTACCTGTTTCATGTATGGGAGTCTCCTGGAAGATTTTAGTACAAACGCCAGCTACAAAAAGGAGTTTGAAGAACGTGAGCCCAGAACAGTGGGACACTGGGTGTCACATTTATAACAGTGGCCTTAAAACCCTTGTCTTCCTCTTCGTGCTTTCACTTGTCATTTGGTAGGGGCCAGTTTCTTGAAATTCCTTGATCTCAGCTGATCCAAGTGTCAGCATAACTCAAGAATTTGTTTTGCAATCACAAAGTTCGGCTTGGGGTGGGCAGGTTGCAGGAACCAGGAAAACCATAGAAAACCAGGTGGAGTCAATGTGTCATCAAATCCCTAGTGAATCCATCGGGGCTTATTTCTTTTATACGGAACTGATCAGTTTGATTACTTTAAGAACAAAATCCAGTTATGACAGCCATGAATTTGAAATACTTTCTATTGTGGTCCTTTTTATCTTCCTTAGCCTTTAGAGCTCTTAAAACAATAAAAACATTTCTGATCAGATTATTCACACTGGTGTTCTTAATTACCCCATTCCTGAGGAACTTGAAGAGTGTCAAAATTCCTGAAAAAAAATGTGAGACTTCTGAATTGTCCCATATGTCTTTGTAGCCATTTAAATTATAAGTTGATCCCACTTCTTTATGAGTTTCTCATTTTATTTTATCTTCCTAGATAGAAAGTTGAAGTGGGGTCTGGAGAGATAATTCAGTAGTTAAGAATACTGACTGTTCTTCCAGAGGACCTGGGTTTGATTCCCAGCACCCACATGGCAGCTCACAAGCATCTGTGACCCTAGTCCTAAGGTGTTCCAGGGGTACCAGGCATGCACATAGTGCAAAGACATGCAGGAAATACTCATATATATAAAATTAATAATTCAGAATAAAAGAAAGCTGAAATGGATGCCAAGATCTTGTCTATCAGTTTGGCTTACACACTCACAGCCTTTACCTACAAAAATGCAGGTGTTTTATGCTAGAGACCATTGCATGCATTCTATTTGGTTAATCTATGAATATCTGTCCTGTTTCCTCAACTAAGCTTCTGACAAGAGTGGGATTCAGTATATATCACTGGGTCTTTCACAGAACCTAGCATGATAAAAAAAAAAGAAAAGAAAACATACTAGATGTTCAAGAAACAGTTATTAGGTTGTTTCACTCACATTACAACTAGCAATGATGAACATTGCCTCCAGCTTTTAAGTCATAAAGAAAGATATGAATAAATTCCAAAACTCAAAAAAGTTCCCTAACTCTTTATATTTTCTTTAAAGAATAAATATTTAAATCTATACACTAAAAATACTTCAAATTGGTTTTCTGAAAAGTATGAAATCATGGAAACTCATTCATGTCCAAAGCAATAAACCTCCCCAAAACAAGAATACAAAGAATTTTTATTTTTAAAAAAATGTGAACACAATGAAAAAGGAACCCCAGCTGAGAACCTGGGTTTATATGCTATCTCCATGGCATCTAATACTCTCAGGTGTCCACTAAGCACAAATTTTTATCTTGACTCTATGCCTAATAAACAAGGCTTCAACTACAGTAGTGTCAATTCTTAAAAGACAGAGGAGGCCCTCTGGTTCGTTCCAGATTTAAGTCCTGCCTGAACTATGAAGTAGAGAAACATTATCTTTAAAGACTGGAAGCCTGGGGATGGATTTTCCTGAAGTAGTACTTTAGAAATGTTATTACCTGTACTTTAGAAGAGAAATCAGTATGCAAATCTGTTCTAGAACACCACAGTATAGATATTATATGTGTGGCTATTCATATCCTGACTCAAAACATAAATAAAAAGCAAATAGTTGAAGGTAGATTTCTGAAACTCAGAATCTGATTTCCACACTGCTGGACTAAATATTTGGTTGATGAGGCTTGCTATTCAGAGCCAGCATTGACTAGGAAGGGCTGAGAGACCTCTCTCCCATGGGTAGTATAGAGTGAGGAACAAGTATCTCAAGAAGTTTTGGAAACCTCAATGCATAATGCTAATGCTGTAGTGAGAATGTAAACAGACTATCAGAAGACACACATATATGTCCCCTCCACGCTTACTGAATACAGGTGGACAAGGTCCATGAATAGAAGGCTTTTAGTCTTAGAAGTAGAGAGACTGTTTGTCTTACACAGATCAGACCTCAGTTTAATGAAAGCCAACTCAGACTTATATATAATTGTGTGGAACTAACATATTATGACTTTCTTTGTAAATAGAAATCATAGAGGTAAGCATGCATATATAAAAAGTTAAATATATTTTAAATACTACATATCACACTGCATATTTATATTTTATATATTACATCATATATTTTACTGTGTATAATATTAATATTATAATATATATAATTTTATATTTATGTAATTCTTCTTAGGAGTAAGACACTAGCCCTCAAATGCTTTATTTTTTATTTCTTTTTAGTTTTAATTGTGTCTAAATGTGTGTGTCTGCATATGAGTATGTGCATATTTGAGTGCACATGATCATGGAGAACAGAGTTGTTGGATGCCTGGAGCTGGAGTTCTAGGCAGTTGTAAACCACCTGATAAGGGTGCTGGAAATGGAACTTAGACCTTTTGCAAGAGCAGTGAGCTCTCTTGACCCTTGAGACATTTCTCCAGCCCTCAGATGTTTTAGAATATTAATGTAAACAGAATCTGCACAGTGTGATATACAGCATAAGTGGCCAAGTGGGTGTTTAACTCCCTTTCTGGTGCATTTATTGTAGGAGTTTAGGAAGCTGGGTAGAATACAGGAAAGAACTAGGCTCCAAGGTCATCTGACCTCATGACCTCTGTGTCTATTTGCTTCTCCAGTAAAAAAACAAAGTGCAGAGTTCCTATACGCTTGTTCAGATGTTTTTGCCCCTTGATCATAGTTGCCTCCCTAAACCCCTGGGCTCAAGAACAAGGTCAAGGACATAGGATCCCAGTGGAGAAAGCTGGCATTTCAGAGGCCAGGGACAGGGTGCAGTAGAGAAGCCTTGCTATGCCAGCACAGTAAAATACCACTCAGCAGCAGTCCAGCTTTCCTGACACCTTGCAGGGACTTTGAGCATGCTCTGTAGGGAAGAGTGCTGCACCTGCCCATCTGGCCAGATGATGAGCATAGGAATTGTTCCCATCAAAGGAGGTGGCTCCGGAAAGCGGAAATGGTGTCTGAAGGCTGAATCCTGAGGATTACCTATGCTTTTGAACGGCCCTGGGAAGATCAGAAGAGAGCTGGGGAAACTTCAGTGCCAGCGTGAGCAACGCTCAGAGATTTTTTTAAGAGGACAGGAGAGGAAGATTTGATGCTAAGAGGCCTGAGTTAATAAGATCACAGAATTGCAAGCCATGGATAACAACAAATGCCAGGTGCATGTAGGAATCAAAGCAAATTAATAAGACATGCTGTTGTTTCTGTCTTTGCTGCTATTACCACCAAAAAAAAAATATGGTAAATGTAGATTCAAATTGTCAGCCTAAGTCTTAAAACCATACAGTACAAATATTGCTTCTCCTTTTCAGATCCACACCCATGTGTCAGCCAAAGACATCACAGGAGAGATAAGGAATCTCAGGCTACACAGTTCAGGGTTAGACTTGACAGACTCCAGCAACCAATTCCACAGGCTTTTCTTTCTGCCTCGTGTAAGATAGCCAGCACCCCTGACTTCTCAGAACCACAAATTCAGATGGCTCTCTGGTCTTTGATATTTTAAGAACCAATAGTTTCCTTCCAAAGTTCAGGGTGAGCCTTATTCCCCCACAGCCACTCCATGAGTATCAATTGTAATTCCAGCTGCTATATAAAATGTAGGCTTATGTAGGAGTTTGGTGTGTCAGACTGGTAGTTCATTGTGAAGAGGGTGTTGTATCTTTTTCTAGCAAGTGGGATATCTGTCCTTGCTTCCAACACTCAGCAGCTTGCCTCTTGAGTGTGTTTCAAAGTCTGTCTTCACACAGCTCTCTGACTACTCAGAATATTCCCATCATGCCCACACCACTTCTGGGTCTGATTCAGTATTTAGACAAATGTACATGGCCCCCAGGGAAGAACTTACTGTCCCAAGCAACTGACTGGCAATTCATGGAATATAATATCAAAAGTAAAATGATGCTAGCCATGGTGCCACAGCAGTGTAATCACCACTACTTGAGAGGTTGAGGCAGGAGGATTGCAAATTCGAAGCCTATCCGGGTAACTTACTGAGACCTTGTCTCCAAACAAAGTATAAGAAAAGACTGGACACAGCTGAACAGCAGAGGGCTTATGTGCTGAGAGCAAGGATCTAGCTTCCGTTCCAACTAGGGAAGGAACAAGCAGTGAGGGAGAGACAGGAGAGAGAAAAGAGAAAAGGAAAGGAAGGAAGGAAAAAAGGAAAGAAAGGGGATAACTGCTTAACTAAATAAACAAACTCAGAAAACACAGGGAAATTTTGGAGTTTCTATATCGATTATATTTGTGGCCATCTTTCCTACTTTCTCCCAGCTGCAAAGTTTATTGCCAGCAATTAAGTATGAGAACCTTGGAAAAGGCATTAAAAGGTTGATGTCAGACCCATGCTGTCCTAGCAGGTCATAGGTATTTTCCCCTCTGACAATTGTTCCTTGTTAAGATCACCCAAAGCTGGGGAGCAGAAAATATGTATCTAACTAAAAGGAGAAAGGGTTGCACATCGTTTTTCCTAAGCACCATTGAATCAATACAAAACAGGTTCTAGAGCCAGGCAGTCAGGCTTCAGAGCCCAGTGCCCGTGCAGTCTTCTTGCTGAGGTGGGTGTCATTCTGGCTAGGTCCCTTCTTCCATGTTCCGTTTGCTCACCTGTAAAGCAGGAATCATGATGAGGATGGCAGCTCTGCACTTGTTATTACGAGAGTAAGAAGTAAGAATCCTTACTATCATCCAGCAATGCAGCTATTGAGGCAGAGTACTCCCGTCTTTTGATTTCTCAGCCACGCCCCCCCCCCCCATGACACAGACTGAAGTAGAAAAACTACCACAATCTTCAGTACTGAAATTGGCCATGTGTGCATTAAAATGTGCCATCTATGTGCTGAATGGTGACCTGCTACTTATAGATGAAAGAAAACAGAAGTGACATTAAAGCTGGTCTTAAAAACAGGCTGTAGCTGGCGGTGGTGATGCACTCCTTTAATCCCAGTACTTGGGAGGCAGAAGCAGGAAGATCTCTATGAGTTCAAGACCAGCCTGGTCTACAGAGGAAGATCCAGAACAGGCACCAAAGCTACACAGAGAAACCCTTTCTCGAAAAAACAAAAAAGAACAGTCTGCAAAATTGTTTCGATAGAGCTATCCCTTAAATCTTATCTTTTAAACATGTTTTGCTTATTATTATTGTTTGGGTGTGTGATTGGTGGGAAAGCATGTGCTGTGGTGCCTATGTGGAGGTCTGAAAACAACTTTGTGAAGTCAGTCCTTTACAACTTTATGCAGGCTCTGGAGATTCACTCTAGGTCACCAGGATTACATGGCCAGCATTTTTGCCCACTGGACCACCTCACCTCACCACATCATGCTGCTATTAACGGAGCGAGCATATTCTAAACATATGCATCAGGATACAATTTCAATATTGTGTGAACTACATATATGCTGTCCTTCCTCCAAGGATGATGGCTATATAGTAGGTGATAATCAACCCTTACAGTGTGACCATGACACATTTGGCCCACTGTGGATGGGAAGTTTCTCTTACAACTAGATTTAATTAGACACAAAAGGAGAGAATCAAGATAATTAAGATAACTCAGATCAGTTTTAGACAAAGGACAAGACCAGGATGGAAGGAATCCTTTAATTTGAATTTCCTATTGCCATCCTGATCCTTATGCCCTCTCTCTCTCTCTCTCTCTCTCTCTCTCTCTCTCTCTCTCTCTCTCTCTGACATATTCTCCTCAGGCTGACTTTAAACTAGTGATCTTCCTGACTCTGCCTCCAGAGTGTTGATATTATAGGCATATCTCACCATGCCCAGCTACTTCAACTTTCTCCTAGCCTACATTTGCTGAATAATGGTCAAAAACCACTTAGTTTTAGAAATGGTTATCTAAAAACTAGATTCACAACACCAGTAAAGACATTTTGGTCATTATTTTTAAAACCTGGGCTACCTAATTTAAATTAGTTTATTGAGTTGTTGGGATTTTTATTTTGTTGTTGTTGTTTAGGTCTGGGAGCGCAGCATGGTGACAGGTTACTATGTATTTGATCCTGTGTTCCATATAGCCCTGGCACTGTATACTATAAACAAATTAATAAAATATGAGATTGATACACATACTTCCTGGCAGCTCTGATCATGCCAAGCAAGTCCCTGAAACACAGCACAATCAACACATTTTCTAATTGTCTTCTCAAGATGGAATGTCACCCAGACAGATTAACTTAAACTAGACTTCCCAATAGCTTAGAGAAGTCTGAATCGGATGTAATAAAAATTTATTGGCTCTGTAGATTTGTTAGGCATTAGCCACTTTAGCATGTCCCACACTTCACAACCTGCTTTGAAGAACAAATTACTTTCAACCTGGAAATACATTTTAAGAAATCAGAGCTAATAATCAGTGATTGCTGTTTTCATGGTCTTTCTGGTACCAGTCTTTCCTCTTACCTTAGCATGTAAGTCATGGACTTCTTTGAAGAGGTTGAGATCACAGTCCCTAGGGCAAGGATCAGTTTTATAAGAAATGCTCCCTAGAGTTAAAAACACAAAGGTGGGAAAAATAGATTATAGAGATTTTCACTTCAGAGGCGATGTCATCTCACACCACCAATACATAAGAGCTTATAGAAAGTCTGACAAGTTGGGGCTAAAAGAGTCCTTTCAAAGAAGGAGGCACCACTCTGATCCATGCCCACTGTTTCAGGTCAGTTACTGTATGAACTTAAAGTTGGGCTGGTCCATAAGCCACACAATGTGGGTTTATTTTACAAGTACACTGTCTTGGAGTTGCCTCCTACCTTCGTCAGGGGAGGATTCGCCATCATCAGGTACATCTCTGGGACCGCAGTTCTACATCATCTCCTCTACACTGCTTATTGATGGTCTCTTGTGAATCCTAAGCTGACAGTTGTCTTTCTGCAAGCTGTGCATCTTTCTTTATTCACTTTTCCTGCATCTTGAATGACTCACTCAGTGTGAAGGTTTCTGAGCCTCAATACTATTGATATGTTGGACTAGAGAGTGCTTTACTGTGGGGCTGTCTTAAGCTCTGCTAGTGGCATCCTTGGCTTCTACTCACTGGATTCTAGAAATGTCCTCTACATTCTCATCTCATCCTCTTCCATTAGGACAATGAAAAGTATCCCCAGACATTGCCAAAACACCTACTGAGGGACGAAGCATGGCCAGTCAAGAACACTGTTCTACACCACAAAGCCCTTATAGACAATGTGTTTAGTTCTTTGTTTTTCCAATAGTGTCTAGTGATGATTGGCATAGGGTACTTTCCCAGCAGACATTTCTTAAGCTAAAAACAAGTAACTATTAATAAATAACAAAATTATCCCCAAAGCAGGTGTTAACTACCATGTTATGTCATCCACACCATCAACTGGATGTCTCACTTCAGCGAATCCCTGTGCCAATGCCTCAACTCAGGATCTCATAACAAATATCCTACTCTAGAAGCTTCTAGAGCTTGGAGTATCTTGGAACAGCACTAGCTTTGTTGAAGTTGATAGTTCAATGAGTGATAGCTTCATCCACAGGGAGACAAGTATGAAGACTCAAGCCTTGATTCTTGCTCTACCCTTTACCTCCAAGAGTTGAATTCTACACCATCTGTCATTTAGCGTTGCCCTGGCCAGTGTTTTCAAGTGTAGAATCAGTAGTGTCAAATTTCTAGGACATGGTTGCATGCTTTGGGAACCTTTGATCCTTCAGGGGCAATCCAGCCAGGCTCAAGCTCCTGTCTGTGGCTCACTATAGGGGAACACAGTTTCACTACATTTTTGACCCCACCTCAGTGGACTATGCCCAGCTACAGACAGACACCAGGAAAAGTAAGATCTTCTAAGTATCCCTTCCTCAACACTGGACATTCAGTCTACTGAGATGAAATGACATAAACCCTTGGACAAGCTTCTCTACTGGGAGTAAAGCAGCAAAGTTGATATGTTCAAAATCAAGTTAGAGGTGAAGAGAAGAGAAAGATGTGGGAAGCAGCATGTTTATTTAGCTTTAAGTATGACTATTCTAGGATTTATGATTTGCATTCTTGCTATATAGTTGCACAAGAAACATCTAATAGAAAACATTTTGCATTTTTTAGTATTTTCTAAGAATCTCATCTGTATTGTGTTGGTTACTATTGCGCGTGCGCGCGCGCGCACACACACACACACACACACACACACACACACACACACCAAACCTTTAAACTATTATCATTATACCATTCTAGAGTTTCGGCAGATTGAGAAATTGAGATTCAGATCAAAGAATTTCCTTTGAATCAAAAAGCAAATTAGTCAAAAATCTAAAATTTGATCTTAGTTTTATTTTACCTCAAAGCCCATGTATTTAATCCTTCTGGTGTATCTTACTCAAGAAACCACACAATGTTTTCTACTTACATATAACATTTTAAAACATTGGACATGTTATTTTTTGCTGCTGGAACAAATTACCTCAAATTTGTGGCTTAAAATGACGCTCATATATTATATCACATTTATTTTTGTGGCTTGGATGTCTGGGCACAGCCTGGCTCTGCTGGCTTCACTCCTGAAAGCCTCACAAGGCTAAGATCAATGCAGTAGCCAAGACTGTGGTTCTATAGGGACTCTTGTAGTCTTGCTGGTGTGGGCAGGATCTACCATGTCTGACACATTTCAGGTGATCCTCTCTGCTTTAAAGTCAAGAGCATCAAGGTACATCTTCCTTTTATTATTTTTTTCTTTTTCTGTTTCAAGTTTTATCTCATTTGTGCGTGTGCCTGTGCATGTACATGAATGCATGTATCAACAGAGGCCAGAAGAAGGCATCTGATCCTGTGGAAATGGAGTTACAGGTGGTTGTGAGCACCTGGCATGGGTGCTAGGAACCAAACTCTAGCCCTCTGAAAGAGCAACCAGTAGTTGTAGCTAGAGTGGCCCACAGTCAGGACAAATCTCTGTCACCTGCCATTCCCACAGCCGCTCAGACCCAACCAAGTAAACAGAGACTTATATTGCTTACAAACTGTATGACCATGGCAGGCTTCTTGATAACTGTTCTTATAACTTAAATTAATCCATTTCCATAAATCTACACATTGCCACGTGGCTCGTGGCTTACCAGAGTCTTCACATGCTGCTTATCATGGCAGCGACTGGCAGTGACTCTCTCACTCAGCTTCCTGTTCACTTAATTCTCCTCTCTGTTAGTCCCGCCTATACTTCCTGCCTGGCCACTGGCCAATCAGTGTTTTATTTATTGACTAATCAGAGCAATTTGACATACAGACCATCCCACAGCAAGTAGTTTTAAACCCTGATCCCTCATTGCAGAACCAAGTCATGTCTTTTCTTGCTTTGAATCTCCAATTGCTTTGCTATCAACAGCCTAAGATAGCTTTCTATTTCTTTTTAGGTTAGGTTCATCCAGATAACCTTTCTTCTAACATTTGAAAGTTGTAAAAGTATAGACACAGACATTTAGACAATGCCTTGGAAATTGTGCCTACCAGGAACAACTTTTGAGTTCCTTAAGTTAGAATATAATATTGGGACTGGAGAGGTAGCTCACTGGTTAAGGTCCTCTGCTCTCCTAGAGAACCACAGCTTGGCTTCCAGCACCTATATCAAGAGGCCCACAGTCACCAGGGGATCCAACACCCTCTTCTGCTCTCAATGGGCATATATATATATATATATATATATATATATATATATATATATATGTATATATATATGTATATATATATATAGACATGCACATACATACATACATACATACATACATATCCTAAATACCATAAACAATAAAAGTAATACTCAATTAATAAAAATTCATAAAAATAATAAAATCATATTTCAGGAAATATAAAAACAATGTTCATGCTAAGGAAGTAAAGTATTTATTAAGAAACAGGAACCTAAAATTCTAAAATTTTCTTGGTTCTCACACAAACTGCCTTCCCTATAATGGACAGATGATAGAGAGATAAGTGATATACAGACAGGCAGACAGATATTTTGAGCTTAAATACAATCACAGCATGTATTTTCACATAAACTTCCGTTTTTAATTCAATGAGAAATTAGCTATCTTTCCAATACATGAATAGATCTTCTCCCTTAAGTTGACCTCTTTCCCCTTGGTAGCCATCATATCATAGTCAAGTTTCATATCATAGCCAAGGTTTATCTTACTCTACCTATTCGTGTAAGCCATGCTATGTTTGCCAACTTGTGTTTCAGCCCCTAGGTACGTGTATGAAGGTATGTACATATGCACTGATGTACTTTTCTTCCTGAACATAAAGGACAAAAAATATTGTATGCCTCTTTCGATATTCCTTCTCACTCACCGATATCTGATGGAATTCCTTTTAAGTCAGAAACTCGAGCTCCAATGTATTCTTCATTTAGCATAGCATCATAGCACTATGAAAAGTAGCTTATTGAAGTTTCTCTTCCAGTGAGCATTCACTTATTTATTCCTTACTTATTTTTATTTTTTATCAAAAGATTCAGACAATACAACCATTTTGGCAATGTTTGTTTGATGGAACTGCTGGCACAAAGATAGTGCTGTCTTAAATATTAATAGATGATGCTAAATAGTTTTCCTGTAATTTGTAACAGAGTCTTACTTTGTAGTCCAGGATGCCTTCTCGTCACCATCCTGCCTAAGCGGGTCTCAGATGTTGGAATTATAGGTAGCAACTACAATACCAATCAGTAGGCTGACTTTTCAAAGTGTGTTTTGGGATCGACCTGAGCTATCACTAAGTGGACAAGGCACTTGCCACGCAAGTGAGAATCCTGTATTTCCAGTCCCCAAAATCTGTGCAAATGCAGGCGGGCTTGTTTGCCTACCTGCAATTGCAACAGAGAAAAGGGACTGTTTGGGCAAGCTGACTAGTTAGACTAGCTATAAAGGAGATTTGGTTCAATTGAGAGACTCCACCTAAAAGAATAAGGTGAAGAACAACCAGGAAAGTGTCCTGACATTAACATTGGACCTCCACATGCACACAAACGCCTGGGTATATGCACACACAAATGCCTGGGCACGTGCACACACAAATGAAGCCACATCCATGCCAGCATGCACATGTTCATGCATACCATACACATACACTATGAACATGCAAGCACTATATAATAAAATCCATTTCCCCAAATCTTTGCCACAAGTAGGCCATTTCTTAATTACTAATTAGTGTTATAACCAGAGAAGGTGACCTCTATCAGTGACCTTTTATATATCTCTCATATGTGTAAAATCCTTGTCAGGTTTTAGGTACAACATATCTGTCATTTGCTGTGTGTGTAGGTTATATTGCTATTATACATTAGCAAATAATTATACATTTTATCATTAAAATGCACTTCTTAAAAGATTTAATCCTTTTAAAATTTTAAATGTTAGGTTTCTGGCTGCTGGCATTGCCTCTTCAGATTTATTTTTATCCTATTTGTTGTTATTTCCTGATTACTCCATAGGTATGCAACTTTTATTTAACATTCTCTCATGTGCATGTGCTGTACACTCTGTATAATCAGAATTTTCTTATTAATTCCTTTTGACAATGTATTTTACGAGAGGAATTTTCCAATGTTATAAAACACAATTTATTTCTTTTTATTCAGCTTGCTTTTGTACTTCATTTCTTCGGATTCTTTGTATTAGTGCTTGGATTGAATTGATAGCGTTTCTTTTTTGGACTCAGCTGCTTCTTTTTTTGTTGTTTTGTTTGTTTATTTGTTTGTTTGTTTTTTGAGACAGGGTTTCTCTGTATAGCTTTGACGCCTTTCCTGGAACTCATTCCATAGCCCAGGCTGGCCTTGAACTCACAGAGATCTGCCTGCCTCTGCCTCCCAAGTGCTGGGATTAAAGGTGTGTGCCACCACCACCCAGCCTGGACTCTATTTCCTCAGGTCTGTGTTTTTCTGTGTGTCTCAATTCAACTCTGATATCTTCTTTCACCATGTAGAGTCATAGACAAAAGAACCAGTAGCTGTGGAATGGTGGGTGCCTGGTTTTAGAAAGGGAGTGGTAAGAGAGGCCAGGGCCCTGGGAATTTAAAGAATATGGAAGGGAATGTTTTAAGGAGCTTACAAGTGTCCCCTAGAAAAGAGTCAGCCAGGGAAGGGCCAGCAACTTCAGAGACCATACACCACCAGACACAGTGGGTCTCTTCTCCTCATCCCTGCACACACCAGCCCACTGGGGCATCAACAATAATGGCTTTAAGATACAGAAAGAGGCAGAAATAAAGAACACTGTATCCCAGTGCTGTGGTCCATCTCAACTTTCTGTGACAGCTTAAAGAAAATTGTGGGTGGGCAAGGTCCCTAACTCTGTTAAAAAGTCCTCCGGTCATTGGTAGTGTTGACAAAACACGAATGGATACTTTAAGATCGGAGGTGGGTGCTATGGTTCACCGCAAACTCCTTCCACACGTGTGCAGAGCTCTGTGACCCTGAACACACAACAGCCCTGTGTTGTGTGTTCAGGGTCAAAGTCAAGGGCGAGCGTACCTCTTTCCTTACAACTTCATCAGTTTGATTGAGAGTCACTGGCAACTTTGTGTCTGCATGCCATGCATTATGCCTGGCTAACTTCAGAACACTTGAATCTAATTAGTGCTTTGAAATTCAAATTATTGACTTACGATTTAAATATCATAAACTGTACATATTTTATCTGCATAGCTCAGAGGATTTGACAAATCCTAGTCCCTATGTACCACCCCACAAGTCAAACATAAAGCATTACTGTATCACAATAAAAAAAAATGCTCAAATAAAGTGATATGAGAGAAAGCATCTACAAAAATACTACTGGGTTCATTTTGTGTTGGCCATCTACTGCTGGGCACTGGGCCTGCCCTTAAATGTGATTTATATACTCAGTAACATTCCATTGGGGAAAATTAATTTTTCCTTTGCAAGTGGTATCAATTGGTGAACATTTCTGTGTTAGAGATGGGGGCTTGTGTCCGTTTTCCCCACTCAGCACTGGAACCCTGTCTGGCCTGAACCTGTGTAAGCTTTGCGCAGGCTTCCATGGTCTCTGTGAGCTCATACGTGTGTCAGTCCTGCTAATGTCTGGAAGGTCTTGTTGTCCTCTGTCCCCTCTGGCTCTTACAATCTTTCTGCTTCCTCTCCCAGAGTTCCCTGAGCCTGGGGGTGGGGTGATGATGTTATCCCATTTCAGACTGACTCTGCCCACCCCTATGCCCATTCTCCGCCCACCCTACATTGTATAGATTAACCCTTGAACTTGCATTGCTCAAGCATTCTTGGGTGCATTGTCCTTCACTGGAGCATGGTTACAAGGGGCTACACTTTTAGGGGAAGCTGTGTCTCCACCTCCCAGCAGCTACCAACTGGCAATGACTTCCTGGCCACAGCTGGGATTGAGCTTTCATCTGACTTGGGTTTGAATGGGTTTTGTGCATGCTGTCCCAATCCCTGTGACGTTATGTCCTCCATTTTGTTGATAGCACTGTTTTCTTTCTAGAATATGTTGATTTTTTTCCCTGCTTCTTACTGGCAGGCTTTTCGGTTCACCCTAGAGGGGCAGCATGGCAGCCATGGTATTATCAGTACATGGCTCCATTTTGCACTTTTGGCTTTCAGTTTAACTGAGGATGTATGTTCAATCCTGTGAGTTGATTTTTTTCTTCAAATTTGGAAATTTTTCAGTAACTGCTTTTAAAAATATTTTTTATCATCAAGTCTTTGATAACTTTGTACAATGTGATTTTATTATTTTCCCTCCCCAACTTCCTTCACCCAATTCCTCCCAGATCCAACCCCATCCCCCGTCTTTAAAAAAATAACACAGTAGCCGGGCAGTGGTGGCGCACGCCTTTAATCCCAGCACTCGGGAGGCAGAGACAGGCAGATCTCTGTGAGTTCGAGGCCAGCCTGGGCTACCAAGTGAGTTCCAGGAAAGGCGCAAAGCTACTCAGAGAAACCCTGTCTCGAAAAAACAAAAAAAAAAAAAAAACAAAAAAAACAAACAAACAAACAAACAAAAAACACAGAGAGTTCAATTTGTGCCTACTTTTTAAGTGTGTTTTTCTTCCCTCATACTGTTCTTTTCCTCCTCAGTCTCTACCACACACACAGACAGCTGTGGGATGTCACCTGAAGGGTTGGTTCTCCACTCTCTCAAGTTTCCTCCCACTTTTTCTTTTTTACATTATAGACTGGCTGACTTCTACTGTTCTGTCTCCAGGTCCGTAATCTCTTCTTTTCACCATTCTGATGCACTGTTGAGCTTATCTGATGAACGTCTTATTGAAGCCTTAGAATCTCAGTTTTGTGTTCGGTTATTTGGTTGGTTGTTTGTTTTTGATGACTTCCTTTCTATAGCAAAATACCCAAATTACTCATTTATAAAGACCAAATTTCTTTTGCTTTTGCTTGAATTTTGTGAATATATTTATATTGACTTCTTAGATAATGTTCACTAGTAAATTTAATAACAGAACTATATTGGATTTATCTTTATTCACATTTCCCTTTCTTACAGATATAGTTTATAATTTCCTATTTCTTAACAAGTCTGTTAACTATAATTTCCTTTAGAGATAGTGTAGAAGACACTGGATTCTGTTGTATTCCTCCAAAAGGTTTTATTATATTTTGTAGTGAGTAGTTCATTCCCTTTCTTCTATGTTTAAACTTTTTAGTCTTCAATTTATATTTTATTATAGTGGTCTGTGAAAAATCGTGAGGTTACTCAGCCCTGCCTAACTTGGCTGTAACCAATCTCAAGGAATAACTTGTGTGCTAATGGTTTACAGCAGTGATTCTCAACCTCTGGGTTATGACCCCTTTGGGGTCCAATGCATATCAGATATTTACAATATGATTCATAACAGTAGCAAAATTTACAGTTAAGAAGTAGCAGCAAAAATAATATTATGGTTGGGGGTCACCATGACATGAGGAACTATATGAAAGGGTCACAGCATTAGGAAGGTTGGGATCCATAGGTCTACCAGCTTGTTTAAAGCAATCTAGGGATGCTTTGGAGTACGCTTTCCAGGAGGTGGCCTTTATGTATAACATGAAAACTTTGGGTGACTTGACTTGAAATTGCTCTCAAGTTCACAATGATTTATCAGCATGACTTCTCCTGCTGGACTTCACCTCCCCCTGCTACCACCCTAGTATTGCTACTGTTCTACTTCAGGTCCACAATAGCTGCAGGAAGCAGCCACCCAGCAATGCCTAAGTCTAAGTTAGTCTGAGTCTGACTAGAAGATCTAGTCCAGCACCAGCTACCCTATGATAATTAAAACCAGAAATGGAAAAATTGTTTAATATCTTAATTAAAAGATTGAAATGAATACATGTCCTTGTCTGGGCTACCTATGGTCCATTTTATGTGTTAATAATATAAATTTAGGTTAATTATTTTGAAAGTCCCCTTTATTTTATAGAACGACATTCTACTTAATGATCACATCTTCTTCTGTTGAGAACATTAACCCGCAGATGCCTTTAGAGTATGTCAGCTGGTGTCACCCAGACAAAATAAATGGAACAGTCTTATTTTTAATAATACATGAGGAACACAAGGAAAACACTTGTCAAAATTGTATAATATTACAGTACCCTCTCTGTATATAAATGCATATGTTTATGAAAGTATATTTTCTCCCTGTATGCTAATCTTTTTACTTGGCATGTTTTTTAATGGTTTTTCCAAATGACCTTTGCAAAATTAATCAAGGATCTGACACTGTCCTTTGGAGAAATACAAAGAAAGAATGCCGCTCATAATAACTTTTGCATGAAAAACAGCCAGAGAATGACAAAACAGAGAAAACATTAATACTGGAGAAAATAAATAAATAAATAAAAAGAAACCTTGAGAGGGAAGCCCACTGAAAAATGCTCGCTTCTTGTCAGAAACATTTTTATGGGTCTCTGAAATTCCATTTCCCCTTTATTTTTATCCTATTGTTTTTATTGCTTAAAATCCAACAGATTTTTCAAAACAATTCGCTAAGTAAAGCACACCACGTTTTCTCAAACACTCTGATGCTGAGAAGCATCTCAAATTAAAGATTAATAAAACGTACAGAAAGTGCATGTAAAATATAAATACAAAGGAAAAAATGCCTGCGATTAGACAAGATGGAGATCTAAGCAGAAATTAAATTCAGTTGTATTACATTTCCTATTCTTTTCTTAGAGAAAATTACAGCTGAAGTGAGGCGTTTTTCCCCCTGTAATTTAAATGTTAAGCTGCCAGATGTGTGTCCCATGCTTCAAGAGGGAAGCTTTGCATTATTTAGCATATTAAGAATCACAGAATTTTAAAAAGGGCTCCTTTATTGCCTGGAGGTTCCAATTAAGTAAACCTTAGCCTGGTACATTTAAAACTTGCAGCACATGCGATCTGCTGCCTTTTCTCGCCACAGCCAAGTCTCATCTATATAATAAATAAGGAAAATCTTTAAGATGACATAATTTTTCTTTTGCTTGAGGAATTAAACCTATCTATTATTTTAAGAAGTTTTTAATAGAGGCCAGCAATCTAGAAGACAACTGAAGGTTCAAAATACTTTTTTAATCATAGCAAGTTGAGTCTCGTATTTATGCCAAGGGATGCATGCTTCATAAAGGCAAATCTGCCCCATCCATCCTATTTCTTCTTCACTGCTTTCCCTACTTCCTCTGTGTTTCCCTCGGTTCTACTCCTGTGAGATGGGAGGTTGTAAGAAGCAATAAGGTCATAGTTTTCCAATCAATACTAAGATTTTGTGTTTGAATGCATGTCTATCTGTCCATCTGTCATGAACTGTCTGATCAGGCAGCACTAATTAGCTGCCCCTTCAGCAGTTTGTGAAAGGAGTTTCAGTAGCTAAGCTAAAATCCAGAATGAGATGGAAGGTCTGGAGGCACACAACATTCATAAATCATACCCTTAAATACAGCCATTTTTGCCATTTTAGAAAATGTCAAAGGTGTCAACTCTGTCCAAATATACCGCTTAACAGTGACTATTTTAGTAAATTGACTTGAAATGCATTCAGCTAACTGACAGTCAGAAGCACATAATCTAGTTCACAGGACAAATGAACAGTTTAAAGGCCAAAAATAAGCAACAAAGTACACATTCTTAGCAGCGTGTTACAATGACCATGGCTGCAGCCACAGGCCCAAATCCTGGTACTAACACGTTTACTGGCTTCAAAAATAGTGGCTCCGAATTTTGGAAACATGCTGGTCAAGTCAACAAACAGCTTAACCAGATTCAAACATCTAACTGAAAATCTACACAGCAGATAAATTAGAATTTCCATAAACACAAGTCAAAGTGGACAGCACTCTGTGCTGGGAGCATGATTTGAGCCAATGAACGGTAACGGCAAGGATGCTTCCAATGTAAGTGTGTCAGCATGTGTCACAGTGTTAAGAAACAAACAGTCGTCTTGTCTTGTCTTTACAGGAAGAAACTAGGATTGACAGGACAGGTGGCTCAGGGGTTAAGGGCTTGCTGCACCAGCAGAGAAGCCAAGTTCGGCTCCCAGTGTCTATGTCATGTAGCATGCAACTAACTGTGACTCCAGCTCTAGGTGATCCAATGCCCTCTTCTGACCTCTGCCAATAGCCACCATTTGGGTGGGCACACCCTCCCCCAACACACACACACACACACACACACACACACACAATCTTTAAGAGAAAATAAAATTAAAATGTTACGGTTGACAAAAGTATTAACATACTGAGTATTTAACTTGCATTATTCTCCCTAACACCCAAAGTGTTTAGTAACTGATACTAAACTAGTGTATCTAATATTTTATTAGCTGTTTTCCTAGAAGTGTGAAAAGACCTAATGATTTAATATTTAAGAATATTTTAATGTAACTGGAAGCAAGAATACAATGAAGCCATCCTTAAATTCAACCTGTCTAAACCAGCAAGCTCACATCTTTCCCACATGGATGGGCACACCAAAGCACACTTGAGTGACATTTATGAACATCTGCACTCAGTCAGTTAAGAACATACACCTACATAATAGATTTCAGTTTGTAAATTCATTTGCACTTATTATTTATTTAGTTCAAGTTGCTCATGAACTTTATGGCCAGCAGAGAATGTTTACCAACACATTACTAATATTTGAGCCATTTTCATTCTTAAGATTATAAAAGATTTATGCATGCATATCTTGCCTGAAAAAAACATTGTTGTAATAAAGAAATATATATAATTTGTTATTCTTCTTAAGAATAAACTTCAAACATTTCCCAATTCTGCCATATATAAGGAGATTCTACACTTTTATGAAATTTAGCTTCTTTCCCCCCAGTCTTAAAAATATTAAACTCTCCATTTACATACAACAAAAGAATCCAAAAATTTTAATATGCTGCTTGTGAGTTTTTCCTGGTTAACATCAATTAACACTTCCACTGAACTTAGAATATTCAAAGTTATTTGGAATAATGAATTATTTTACCTACTTAATTTACTGTTGATACTAGAAAATTAGAGAGATGAATAAATGAAGTTGTAGACTGACACCTCAATTCAGCAAGGTATGTATCTAGCATTATAGAAATCTGCTGAATAGTAAAGGGGTAGTAGATTCACGAGCACCCGTCAACATTCAACCTCATGTGATCAACAGATGAACTTGTATGAACACAGCAAATTTGAATTAGAAATCAAAACAGAAAGAAGAAAAAGTGTTAGGCAATCATCAATTAAACAGTGCTCTTAGAAATAATCTATAGATTAAAGAGAAAGTCTTCAAGGGTGCTTTTCTACTTCTTCATTCAAGAGAAGTTGCGCTGACTCCTGGAAGAGAATGACCCAGGATCCTGACTGATGCTTTCTTTCCTGCTTCCTGAGACATTTCTCTCATAGAAAGACCACACATTTCCAAGTAGCACCAGCATAAAGGACCCCACTACAAGTGTCTGACAGGTAGCTCTTAGCATGAGGCCAGTGTAACATGAATCTTAAAAGGTCTTATTAACAAAAACAAATGTGGAGGCAGATATTTGGGTAAATTCTGAAAGATCAAAGAAGCAGGGCAATGCTCCAGCAGGCCAGAGAATCCTCCCCACCCATACACACTAGATGGCTCATCTGTGGAAGCTCTTCATCCTCTTAGCCATTCCAAGAAATTCCCCAGTGGGAAGCTTGGAGGCACAAATTGAATCATGCAGATTGCAAGAATTCAGTATCTTTCAAATTCTAACTGCAAAAGTTTTCTCAGCCACAAAATTTTATGTGATAACTGCCATTAAAGAATGAAGGTGAAAATACACACGCAGATGAATTGAAAACTTAAGGGAAAAGTCACTAAAATATCTACCCTTGACAAGTAATTAAAACATAAAGAAAATGGAGATGAAAGAACCATGAGGTACACGGAAGAATTTTTTTAAAAAAATGAAGAGCCCCGGACATTAACATATGTATAATGCACTAGACATTTTCTTATGGGCTTCAGAAACATATTTGATGATCAGAACAAAATTTATAATACCACTTGTTACTCCAGAAAATGATATTTTAAAGAAAGGAAGAGCAAAAGGCCTGGAAGGGAATCAAGGCATGCCCGACTGATGCAAAGTGGTAAAACACAGATGTCGAAACTGACGTCACACGTGTGCACTAGCTTGTATCTGCTGATGACGGTAAATGACTTGTTAGGTGACTTTGTCATTGCAGAAGCATCATGGAATGTATTTGCAAAAACTAAGTTGACCTGGAAGACATTAAAGGATGCCACCTTGTGGGACCACTGCCCAATAATCAGCCGACCGTTGACAAAAATGGTGTTACACAGCACGTGATTGGATTTCTATCCCCAGTGCAACCACTAGGAAAACCATACAAAGAGACACACTCTAAAACTGTAAGTAAATCAAGATGAATTTCTAGCTGACATTCAATAATCTATAGAGAGAAGCCAGTAGACAAGAACAAAAGCTGAAGAATCACCAAAAAGCCCATTTTAACACATCAGACATATTCTGTCATATTAGTAATTATCTTAATGCATGATCTAATGATTCAAATTAAAACATAGATATTGGAAAACAAGATTTGGAAAAATGCTCTAATTATGTAATAATTATTGGTCCATAATAACGATTATTCAATGGAAAAATTAAAGTAAAAAATGAAAAAATGAATCATTTACTCACTAACATTAAGAAGTCGGGACTGACTATACTGATGTAAGATAAAAAAGAATTCAGATCAAAAAAGATCATTGCACATAGAATATTATATAATAGCTAAGTTATCAACATAGCAATAAGATATTACAATTTCAAGAATTTTTGGACAAATAGTGGATTGTCAAAGCAATTACAAAGCAAAAACAGGGCTGAAGAGGGACTAGATTATCAATTATAGTTATGGAATTTAACACTCCCTTCCCCCAGATGATGAATTAAAAAATGGTCAAACTATAACAAAGGTATAGTTGATCTGGCAAACACAACCAATAAACAGAATCTATCCACATACACACATACGTGTATCAGTCTCCACCAAGTGCCTGCGGATAATTCACAAACACATTCTGGACCATGAAGCAAGCCTCATGAAATTTAGAAGAATTGAAATCATACAGAACATTTTCCATAATCACCGTGAAGCCGAACCAGCGGTCACAAACAGAAAGGCAGGGAGGACAATTGTAAACAGCTAGCACCTACAAAGTGCAAGTCTAAACGACCTGTGGTTTAAAGACAAAGCCTTGATGAAAATCAAAAAATAAAAAATCACATTAATGGGATGAGTTGAAGCCATGCTGAGAACAAATTTTATGGCATTAAACACTTACTTTGGGAAAGAAGAAAATTAGTTATCTACAGTCCAACCTGAAAAACTTCAAAAATACAAAAGAAGGTGGGGAACAACTGAAGAAGACAAGAAGATGCCCAACTTCTATCTCTGGTCTCCTTATGTATGTACACAAGTAAACACATGTGTACACACATGCATGCACTACAACACACTCCTATGTACACATACACAATAAATACATATTGTCTCACTGCTGCTGTTAGCATAGTTGGGACTTCTGGCAACAATGAGTACTCCACAGTGACACAGGGTATATGCATATAGTTTATTCCAGAAAAAATGAAAATGACTGTATTAGAAGATGACATGATATTCAATATAAAATTTCAGGGAATAGAGCTGGAGAAATGGCTCAAGCAGGTAAGAAAGCTTGATGCTTTTGCAGAAGACCTGAGTATGGGTCCCATCACCCAAAGTGCACACCTTATAACCAACCACTCAACCTACATTAACTCCAGCTTCAGGGGAGCAGACACCTTTTTTCTGGACTCTGAGGGCACCTGCACTTATTTACACATGGTATTTACACATGAGCATAATGGGGAAAAAATTAAGTTTTCAATGAACACACACAAAGAATTTTATGAAAAAAACACATAAATAAAATCACATTTTTGAACGCTAGCAATGAGCTTGCTAAGACCAAAATTAAAACCAAGAACCATTTATAATTATTACACAGAAAATAAAATGCTTAGGTATAAGCTTCACAAAACATGTACAAAGTCTTTGGACTCAAAATTTCAAAATGTTGATTCATTTATTTAAACACATCATACTGAACTAAAATAAATTAAATGGAAAAACATACTCAATATGATAAAGATATTTCCCCCTTGACTAGATTATAAATCTAACAAAATTCCACCAGCACAGTGAAGGGACACTGGCCCACTTGGGCATGTGGCTCTGGCAGGTCTTGCCTTTCTCCCCAGTTCCCTCTGCCTTGCTAAAAAACCATTAGATTAAACCCTGAAGGTCTATTTCCTTGTTTGGTCAATCCCTCCTCTGACTGAAGCTGACTACTAAGGTCCAGCAATCAAAATATTGAAATCCAACAATCAAAAGCCCCCTTTGGCTCACCTAATTAACATGCCCAATTAAAATTAAACACCCCATCCTAACACAAGGTTCTCCTTGTACCTTTATAAACTGTCCTTTTCCTGTATGCCATGTCTGTCTCCTCTCTGTCCAGAGGCAGTCCTTTGTCCCTCCAGGACAAATACCCCTGACCCTTTTCCCTTGTTCCCTTCCTCTTATCCCTCATCCTCTGTCTTTTGCCTTTGTCTCTTATTTCCTGCCCTTTGTCGCTCTGAGGCAAATAAGCATCCTTTGTGCTGAGAACTTGATCTAAGAAGCTGGTCTTGGGGCTCAGGAGCCGATATTTTTTCCTTTCACACAGAAATATAGTTTTGGTGTGGAAAACAAGATTCTTCTAAAATTCTTATGGAAAGGCACAGGCCTTAAAATAGTGGACATCATCTCACCAAAGAAAAGTAAATGAGAGAAATCCTTGTCCTTGGTATCAAGCTCCAGTACACAGCTGTGACAATCAAGACTGTGACTGTGAAGTCAGCAGAGTGAGAGGCAGGTCATGAAATAAACACGAACACTAGGAAGTCTGCAGAACTGTGCCCAACTGCTAATTTTTTTTTCTGGAGCTGAGGACCGAACCCAGGGCCTTGTGCTTGCTAGGCAAGCACTCTACCACTGAGCTAAATCCCCAACCCCCAATTGCTAATTTTTAAGACAGGTACAGAACCAATTTGATGAGGGAAAGATAGTTTTGAACTAACGGCATCAGGACAATCTGATATTTTCATGGGGAAAGACCCGAGCTAAGCCTCATATATAAAACCCTCAAAATATACTTACATTCAAAGATGGAAAGTTCTCTTAAAAGATAACTAAAATGTTATTCGACTTGACATCCAAAACAGGAACCTTAAAGGAGAAACTGATAACTTGGAAATTTTAAAATCCTATGGTGAAATGGAAGGTTGAGAACAGAAGATAACCTGAAGCTGAGGGGCCAGCTAGCCTGCCATTCATAGCAGGAAGCAAGAGTCCCTGTCTCAAATAAATCAGAAGGCCATAGGCCTGCCCTCATTCCTACACAGAGACAGAATTAAGTAGATAAATAAAAATGAATGATCCCCTTACTCATGTGAAGTCTCACAGTCCCTTCAATCTTTCACTCATCAATTTGGGAAGAACAGAACTGGTCCAAGGAGATGCCACCTTCTGTGGGCTTGCAGCAAGAGCCTGAACTAAAAACCAGTGAACCCAACCCAAGCCGTAGTCACTGTGAAGCTCATCCAATTGGCAGCCACTTTGTCAGGACTCAAAGGCAGATCCTCATCAGCCAGTCTTGGTTTTGTTCATCATGACTCATATGTTAGTAAAAGTAGACTGAAAGTGTATTTGATCCCTACAGTTCCTTATTTCAGCTTTCGTCTGTGTTCAGCCATCAGTACTCCTGGGAACCTCAGATTAAATAGTGAGGACAGAGATGAGTGGGTCCCGTCAAAGCACCACAGTAATGCTCCCTGCCTAAACCACTGCTCCCGAGGATATTTCAGAGTGCTCTCATTTTCTTATACTGAGAGGTCCGTCGCAGTGGCTTGTATTCAGTCAAGAACTGCATTCTTGTGATCTACTGCCATTACCTACTTGTATGCTACCATTTTAGACATTTGTGTAATTCTGAGGCACAGATTAAATGAGAGAAATTGACCAAAGACAGGAGAGTATATCTTTATGAATGATTATTATATATATATATGTGTGTGTGTGTGTGTGTGTGTGTGTGTGTGTGTGTGTGTGTGTATGTGTGCGTGTGTACACACATATCATGCTTGCACAGTGAGCATACTCACCTGAAAAGATTAAGGAACATATATACCACACACACAACCATAAAGCAGAATCAGACAGCAGAGTGAGAAGTAAAATATTGCCCCTTCTTTAAAGAGTGCTCTTAGAAAAATACATATCCTGGAAAATGTTTCCAAATATTTAAAAATGTACCACGTAACAAACCTTCAGTGAGTGGCAGGCACTAAAAGTGATACTAGCTCTCTCACACCGCCCAGGGGTGTTGGAGGCTCAACCATCTCGACTCATGCAAATACACTCTGCCATTCTCACAATAACAAAATTTTCTAGCCATCCATCTCTTGGAACACAACCCTGTTGTCAAATGATGCATGGCTGTGCTTTCAAAACTGAGTTCCTTCATCTTTCCTGAAATACAGATAAGTTTGGAATGGACTCGATGGCCATGCACGAGAAGAGAACGTGAAAGAAATGTGGCTGACAATCTAGCCCTTGTGTTTCTTTACTGGACCGTTTGATCAACAGGGAGGATTCATGAGGCTACACAAAACGCTGAGCATAGGAACAGGTCTGAAATCTCAAGCTGTGGTACGCTGTGGCTCTAACCCACACTCTGTAATTGGAAACACACACCACATACCCATGTCCTAAAGCAGGGAAGCAAAAAATTTATCTGCATCTTTTCCTCCAACCTTATTTTTGATCATTTGCATGTGATACATCTGTTTTTATTGCCCCTTCTACTTTTACAACAAAACACAGGGAGGAAGGAGGGATTCTAAGGCAGCTTTCCTACTATGATTGGACTCCTCGGCGAGCAGCAGCTCTGTGGGTGCTGCTCTCCGAAGGAAAGAGTGCACACAGTCGAACCTGCTGGAAACGTTTTAAGCCCCTTCTCATCTCTCTGTCCCTCACATCTTTTGACACGCGCTCTTCCCTCCTCTTTTGGCATTAACTGCTTCTCCACTTCCTTTCCATCAGTGGGAACACTTCCTGTATGGGTGTCAGGATCTCTGGAGGGGTCAGGGGCTGCCCTGCAGAGGAAATGACAAACTGTGAAGTGGAAAAGAGCAATTCCTTCCACATGTTCCCTCTTCCCAGGAGCAGCGAGGCGCTGTCAGCTAGCATCACTGCGGGCCCAGGCAGGGCTCTGCACCACAGTCCTGTCAAAACCAATCGACAGACCTGCGCGGCTGCTTCGAGCTTTCTCAGCTCCAGCCGGTTTCAGACATGGCTTTGAGATGGAAGCGGATCAAACAAAATGAAATGTTGTAATGGACTGAGAGGGATGGTGAAGAACCCCAGAACATAAGCCCAAGACGAAAACAAATTACAATGATTTTTTTTGTTTAATGAAATCCACTAAGGGTAGGATAGTTACCTCAGCTCCAACTAACATTGAGAAGAATTTGTTCAGCTAAGCCTGTTTAGGGAGGTCAGTGCTACAGCTACCACAGGGCTTGTTCTGTCTGTAAATAAAGCTAAAAGGTGGCAACCTCAATGCCTAAAGGAAAGCAGGAGGAGGGAATGAGATAGGAGGCTAGAAATGTGGGGATGGGAAGAAGAATTTATCAATTGCTGGTTTTTTTTTTAAACAAAATGATCTGAATTAAAGAATTTTCAAGCTTTTCTGTGACATAATATTCTATACATTTCCATACCTTAAGTAACAGCATCTTAAAATGCAGATAATTGCCTCTTTATGCAGATTAATCACTTTGAAACATACTGGGGTTCCCCGAGGCTCAGTTCTGTACTCAGATGAAGGATTCGGATCTATTGATGCTGTCTGAAAACAGAAGACTCCTACAGATCAAGTGCCACAGAGTTTAGCATTTGCTTCAAAGTGTCAACAAATGGGATTCTTAAGTAGTTAAAATACTTCAAATTATGGCCATCTCTTGTAGAAATATTCCTTCTTTGAAAGTTCTCTGAAGTTGTATGGTTGTCTGTAACCTGGAACTATTTCTCATAGCTAAGCTCAGCTCCAACTGTTACCACAAAATCCAGTGGACTGTTTTCAAATTCCAGATTCATGATTTCAGTATTCTTCCATAGAAATGGGGTTACAACTGACAAATTACTGTATGTATATACTAGTTAATATATATGCATTATATATACACATATATGATCCAGGTAACTAGTAATGTCTTAGAGAAGTTCTAGGAGACTGAGACAAAAGGATCATCAATTCAAGCCAGCACAAACCACATAGAGAGACTATAACTCGAAGAAACAATAATAACAATAATAAATAACAAATGTATAAGGAAAAAGTTGCTTTCCTTATCTAAGCTCAGCAGTAATTGTGGGCTGGGACTTTCGCAGTGTAACATGGAGAGCTAGTTAAAACTGGCTACAGAAACTTGACCCCAACCCTCACATGCTGTCTCTCATCACAGGGAAGAGCGCTAACCCAGCTAACTCTCCTGACATAGCTCTCGCTTCCCGAGCTTCCAGATGAAGGCTGTTCAGCTCAGTGGGAAATGTCCTCACCATGCTTCTACTTCTCCCACTACTAGATTTTGGTCTGTTTGTCCTCTCACTGCCTTATGTTGGACAGACAGCAGTGCTCACTAGGCACAGTCTTCTTATGAAGCTACCTAGAAAATTCCTGAAATAAAAAAAAGAAAGAAGAAAGAGAAAGAAAAAACATAGCTTTTAAATGAAAGGATAAATGTATAACCAATTGATTTTTTGAGTTTCTAGTATTATAATAAACCACCGACAAAGAAATTGAAGGGAAAAAAGCTTCAAAAATAAGTGCCAAGTCCTTTTCTAGGGCTTAAGCCCAAAAAAAGGAGTAAGTCATTGGGACTGAGAAGAAAATTGATTTCTATGCGCATTAGAAATGGCAAATATTTAAAAAAATAAAAAAGTTGATCAATTGATTTTTGACGAGCATGCAAAGGCAACTCAACCTTATAACAAGTCTGTCCACAAAGGATGTCAGAAATAGACTTTCCTGCGCAAAGAACCCCCTAAAGTTAATCTTAGCCCTGTGCTTAATTCGAAACCAAACTTCAAATGGATCATCCATCTAAACTTTCAGAAGAAAACAGAAAGTCTCATGAACTGAAGGAGGCAGAGTTTGAAGGTGTAACAGGGAAAGCTCAATCCACTTTACCCGATGGTCAGGACTTAAAATCCAGGAGGCTTACTCTGTGAAAGACGGGGCTAAGAAACTGAAAAGGTCAAAGGCAGGTGAGGAGAAAATATTTGCAACTAGCACATTCCTGAAAGGACTTGTAAGAAAAGCTCAGCATCAAGAAAACTAAAAGCATAATTAAAAACTGCCAATAAGAGCCAGAGACGTGGCGGAACTGGTGGAGCATTTACCTCGCAAACATGGTGCCTTAACTTCCACCTAAGGTACCTTTGAAACCCAGTGTGGGTGTACACTTGTAATCCTTGTACTCTGAAGGTGAAGCAGGAGAGTCTGAAGCTGAAGGTCATCTTGACTGCACAGCGAGTTCAAGATCAGCCTGGCCAGCTTCACCATGCTCTGTCTCAAAACAAGCAATCAAAGACCGGAACAAAGGTTTGCCTGAACAAAAGTACATGTGGAGATGTTTAAGGATGGCAGCGTTCAAGACACACACACACACAAAAATAATAAATTAGAAATCACAAGGTGATGTCATACACAAATTAAAATTAGAATGAGTTCTCGGAAAACTGTGAACACTTGGTGCTGGTAAGTATGCAGACCAACTGAAGCTGCTGTATTACTGGTGAATATGCAGGACAGTCTGGACATTTGGAAGAAAGGGAGTTTCTTACAGAGTTAAATAGACACATGCTATTTCACAGTGGTTTTACTATAGTCAGCAGCAAACTGAGATTTTAAAAAATTTTTTAATTCTGACTCCATATTGCCTTGCTTACTACCACAATGTCACTGTCAAATGAAAATAAGTCTTATGCACTTCTTGGCTGTATTAGTCCACAGTTACCTAACAAATGGATTAATTAGTTCATTTATTCATTTAGCAAATCTTTAATTGAGCAATTACTTTATGCCAAGCACAGCGTAGACTCCGTAGACTTCATCAATACTCACGAGGCTGATCATCTAGACATGCAAACCAACGAAGAAAAAGGACACTGGGGTCAATTAGCACAGAGTAGGGCTTCTTAAAGAAGGAAATTTTAAGCTAGTTGGTGAGGACTCTTCATGATACACTAAAATTAAAGAATACACAAAGGTCAAACCGTCTTACCTTTCTCAAGGAACTAAAGAAACTCAGGACTACCAGTAGCCTCATATGAGACATCTGTCTAGTTTGGTTTTGTTTTTTGAGATAGGTTTTATGTAACTCAGGCTGGCCTTAATCTTACTGTGGAACCAAAGATGACTTTGAGTTTCTGATCCTCAGGTCTCTTCCTCCTACATGCTGGGGTTATAGGTATGTGCTACCATGCCCAGAAACCTTCTGTCTTTCTTGATTTGGAATCCACAGACATTTTTTAACAGTACCAATGTCAAGGACCTGACCCTAGAGACTTGGAGTCATTGGGTCTGAACAGTCCAGGTGTTGATGTGTATTAACAGCTCCACAGGAGACTAAGACGTGGACACAATTTATTCTTCCCTAAGTTTGTTTAACTGTAGTTGTGGGAAATGTCTACTTGGTACTACCCAATTTTTATGTCATGTAATGCCCATCAAGGCTGCTTTTTGACTGTGACAACCCTTCCTATTCCAGCCAGGTTGGGAGGTCTGTTTTTGTACTGGAAGCCTACACACTATCAGTTGCTTGTCATGCGCAATGTGGGGTGCACCATGGAATTCAGGTGCTGCAGGACTGATGATGGCTATGTACTGAGAAATCCTGCTGAAGTTAAAAATATCCTGTCGAAAGTGAATTTAAGAGACCTGGAGTCTGGCAGAGTCTCCTCGGGATCGTATGGCTAACTACTGCTCTGGTTCCACGCTGTTGTCCACTATCAGGAAAGAGAGCCAAGCTGTCCATCACTAGTCTGGGAAAACATCAATCCGGAACTGGACAGACAATTTCTATTGCATTCACAAAGTTTCTTCCCCACTGTAAAATGGAAAAATCCTAATTCTGGTCTTCAGAGATCAAAGACTCTATCATAATCAACACTGGTTCTATGTTTCCTCTTCTAGCTGATATAATTTATAAGAATTGACAGGGAAAGGTTAGGACAAACAGAGAGATGAAGAAAGAGAGCTTTGCCTCATCATGTATATATATATATATATATATATATATATATATAGTATATAGTATATATAGTATATATATATATATATAGTAAGATATATATATATAACCCTAAAACCAGTTTTCTTCCACAGTATGCTCAAGGACTGAAGCCAATTAGGATGGAGCACAAATACGACTCCTCAACAACACACATTTCTCACAATGGTTCTCTCATCTTCTAGCTAAATAGCTATTCAGTCAGCTGCACTTGCCTCTTCTCTGGGTCTGGATTCTCACCATGGACTTTTGCCAACTGTTTATGGAAAAGATGCTGAAGAGCCTACCCTCCTACTGGCCATGAAGACATATGTTTGGATCATAATGGAGCAGATGGACTCAAGTAAACCTCTGAAGGTCAAGAAATGGACACTTTTGGCTAACAACCCCACAGTGTGGAGCAGTGTGGTTTGTTCATTGTGACTGTACAATAAAATTCTCTTGAATTGAGTATCACAAAGCATCCACAGGCCTTGTCAGAAACCATTGTTCTTGCAGGATATCCATATACAAAACAAAGTTGTCAAACACAATCACCATTTCCCTAGTGGTTATCCTAAAAAGTTAAACAACTTGAAAGATGGTAATTACAAAAGTTATAGCACAGGTATTTTCTTCCAGCCCTTTGTAAATATTTCCTGCTCCCAGGCATCTATGTAGTAATAAGTTGGTCACTGCTGAAACCATCAACCATGGACTAAGTCCAAAATCCCCTTGGGAAAGAGTGTGTACATAGGCACACTTGCAAAGGAACATGAAAGCCACTTCTTTATGATTTGGGGACAGTATAGTAGATTTGACAGATTGCATATGGAGCCTACCAACGAAGGACAGCTTGTGGAAGATCATAAACACATTCATCAGACAGAAACGTTATAGCCATGAAGGTACCATGTGGTCACAACTTCCCCACATTTCTTTCCTTTAGTTGTAAATAGTAAGAAAATCATTAAGCCAGAGTTTAATAAACTTTTAATTTGAAATGAATTACCACATGTTGTGTTTGTTTACCCAATATTAAATCTCTTAGCAACATATCAGTGGCAAAAAAACAGCACACTGTATCACAGCCCTGATATAATAGAAAACAAACCCATGGGAGATATTAACCACTAATAATAAGCTTAGGAGCTTCCAAGAAAAATAAATAAAAGTAAGCAATAGAGGAGACATGTACTGGAAGAAATTTTTTGTGTTCTGGTTTTGCATAAATCAGTTCATGACAGGAGGAGACAGTCCCTCTGCTGTCTTTGGACATGAGACTTATATAGTCTCTAAGCTCAGAGCAAAGCAAAATGATAATCAGATTTTTCTAAAGCAAAGCATAGGAAATTCTCCTTCTTGGTACATATAGTATTTGGATACTGAATGTGTTGGCATGCTTCTTTCCCAGGGTGCACCTGTCCTCTTTGAGGAGTGCTGGGGGTAGCGCTCTAAAAGCCAAGTTCATAGCATGGTGTGGTTTATCTAAGGAAGGTAGCCATATTGCCCCGGGAAAGATGAGAAAGCAAAAAAGGATCTGGTGGAAAATGGTCCAAAAGTAATTACTTCTAATCTACTCAGTATCCTAAGACTAGATAAAAATATCAGTGGCATGAAATATCATTAGATAAGTCAGAATCCATTGTGTTAAAAGTTAAGAATTCTAAAATAAGACTGCTATACTAAAACATTTTTAAAAAGAAATACACTTTACAAGAACACATATTTTACAGTGTTCAGTGACTTCAGAGTTGACCTTTGAACTTGATATTTAAGCAAATTCAATGGCGTGCTTTCTCTTCTTTTTAGTCCAATGACATCACAATCACTCCCTTTCTATTCCTTGCTTTATTTGTCTTAGGTTGATGGTCTCTGACCATCCACCATCGGGAGAAGCTCTGACAGTGTCTCCCTTTTCAACATCTCAGATTTCCAGTGTCTCCATGCATTTCCTGTGGCCCCACTAGAATTTCTAGGGCTGGAACATCTGTGAAGGAAAGGCTTTGTTTCTTACAACTCTGGGGGTAGGTGGTTCAAAGGGCTATGTCTAGTGAGGGTCTTCAGGTTGACTGGATTCTGCAGAGACCCTGGCAGTTTTAGGGTTAAACACCAGGAGATTACAGAGTTGTTTCGTGATAAGAAAGGTACTTTCTCCATAACTCATATCTATTAGTGTACTCTTAAAGGCAGAGCCACCAAAATACAATCACCTCCTAAAAAAGACAAAAAAAAAAAAACCACCAAAAAACAGACAAACAAAAAAACAACCAAACAACAACAACAAAAACAAAACCTCATCTTTCAGCACTGCTTCACTTGGCAAATTAGTTTCGAAATATGGACTCTGAGGAACATAATAAAACTGTAGCACCCAAGCTACACATGTATGCAATGTTAAAGTCACTTTTTCCCCATCGAGAAGGGATAACCCAGATGTTCAAGCTGAAAAGTTTGACTCATTGGATCCAACCAAGACTCAGAGTAAAAGAAATTATCTTGATGTAGCTTCCACAAAGCCATTTGGAATGAGGTGACCTATGGCATTGCCGTCCTCTGGTTTGGAACCCTCTTACAGCATCCACTGTTCTTTTTCAACCACCAAGGTCTTTCTCTTATTTAAAGACCCATCTTCCACTTTCCTTTATCCACACTAAAAATACATGGTTATTCACATCAGATGTTTGCATTTAAACTAAAAAAAAATAAAAATATTAGAGCTTAAATCTTTTATATCCCAACACAATGTGCTTGCAGTCAGCTTACAAAGGCATTTTGAGAATGATCAAGTCTACTTTTTATCTCCCCAAAACAGACCAGGATGCACTCACTTGCTCTTTCCTGCTACATGTAAATTAAATGGAAGTTCTGAAGGGTGTGAACAATATACTTAGTTCAAATTGCTTTATAGCTACGGAATGTATTACTTGGCTTCAACATATAGCTGGATCCTAATTTATCTTCAATGATATTTGTTTAAGATCAGTATCATATAATTTGACCTTTATGTATTCTCTGTGTAAAATTTTAATGGAATATTTTCAGGTGCACATGGATCTAGACAGTGCAGTACCTCAGTAGTCCTTAGCTGATGATATCAGCTGAGACATAAGCAAGCACAAAGGTCAGACAGGAATAAGAAAGTCCAAGACTCATGCTAGACCAAAGTTTTACAAGTGTGAATATTCGTGACTTGAATCTAGCAGTTGGCAGAGTTCTACTCTGCCCAAAGTGTATCATTCCTAAGGAAGTAAGTAGTTTCAAGCATGACTTAACAGGTGTTTATCACTTACTAGGAAGTTTGAGGTTGCCAGCTAACCAACTAATAGAAAGAAAACAGAACCAAACAAACAAACAAAAACTCAGCAAGGCAGAGGTGACCCAGGAAGTGGCATCACGTGGCCAGTCTGACCATAATGGAGAAATGCCAGCGTCCTGTTCCAGAACTGTGGCCATTTCCCAGAGCTGTGCTCTCAGTCCTGCTTTGTTACGTCTCTGCACACCTTCCTCAGTTTAATCTAATCACGTGCAGTGTGAGCTGGAGCCTGTTTCCCTCCCTACACTAGATCTCCCTTCTGAACATCCTATCTCTTTTCTCAGTTGGAAAGTACTTGTCACAGAAGCATGAGGCCCTTCATTTGACTCTCCAGGATCCATATTAAAAATAAAGCTAGATGTGGTAGCAGGTGTCTATAATCTCAGAGCTGAGAGAGGCAGAGTGAGTGAGAAGCATCGCTGGAGCTCACTGCTAACCAGCCAGTCTAGTGCAATAAGGGAGAGACCTTGTCTCAAAAAATAAGCTGGAAGCCGGATGGTGGTGGCACACACCTTTAGCCCCAGCACTCAGGAAGCAGAGGCAGGTGGATCTCTGTGTGTTTGAGGCCAGCCTGGTCTACAAAGTGAGTTACAGGACAGTCAGGGATGATGCACAGAGAAACCTTGTCTCAAAAAACCATGATGATGATGATGATGATGATGATGATGATGATGATGGTGATGATGATGTAGAGAGATGTCAATGAAGATACCCAATATTGATATTTGGCCTCCATGGCATACCTACATACACACACACACACACACACACACACACACACACATATATATTATACACACACACACTCACATACAGAGGAAGGAGGAAGATGTGGAAGAGGAGGAGGGTGAAATAAAAAGAAATTATATAAAGGGAATACAGCAAAATAGAATTGCCAAATTAGAGGATGGAGTATTAGTATATGTTATATTATTTTCTGTGCCACATAATTAAATCATTTGAAAATTTCAAAGAAAATGCTACTGCAAGGTTCGCCACTGGTAATTAGTATGAGTTCCACTCTTTGCCATGGTACTGTGACTACTAGTTCTTAATAGCTGCCAATCCATCACATCCTGTTGGGTGGGCTAATATTATTTACTCTCAGAGTATCCATCCATTTACAGAAACCCACGACTAAAACCTTTGGTAGAGGTAATAACTTTTTACTACAAAAGATCATTTCAAATGTGGCTCCTCTGAAAACTGAATCTTTAAAAAACTTGATTTATCTAGTATCTGATAAAAACCAATCTTCACAAAGAAAGAACTACAGGATAAACTATCCTATTGAGAACTTTGTCCTGAGAATATTTTATTTTTTATACACACATTTTTGGTTACTTCTCTCAAAAAACATACAAGAAAGCGGAGATTGTAAACAGGAGACCCCAAAAGAAGCCAAATAGCCCCCACACCTCCCAAGAGCAGTGAAAAAATTAGTCCACAAATGATGGGGTCATAGAGAATAATTATGTGTTTCCAAGAAGTAGCTTTATGCTTATTTTCATAATAAGCAATGCGATGTGGAAACTAATATTCTTGTCATTGGTTATATTCTCTCTACATGGCTTAGTTTAGAAAATGCATTCTTAGAAAACACATACTTCTCAATTAGCTTCATTCCACATCACACAGTTCAGAACACTATTGGAATGCTGCAGAAAAGAAGTCAACCAACCCTGAGCAGAGTGGATGGTGCTGTCCACCGCAGCATCAGGGTTTCTCGGGGCTTCTTTCTTTGAAGGGCCAGCTGTATTATCCAAATCGAATTCTGTGTTCTCTGCTTCTGCCATTAAGCACACAGGACGTTTGGGAGAAAGCTGCCTGCGGCTCTCATGGCTTTTTTGATCATCCAAATGCAAAGGAGTTTTAATTACCTATTAAGAGATAAATCAGTTAATGGAAATTGTTGCAAATATTACCTATGTAGTTAAATTTCCACTAGAACAATGGGGGATTTTGAGATATCTAAAAGGAAATCCAGCTTTTCGAACTCTGAAGGATTTTGTCTGGTTAAATTATAAAGGTTAAATGAGCTTCATAATCACTTTGAATATTGTCATGTGCTTTATACGTTTATTATTTTTAATGTACAATAAGAAAACACTGACTAGACTTCATACTGGGATGAAGCTAGCAAACATTCATTTGGTTTTTATTATCTCCAAGAAACAATGCTTTAAGCCAAAAGAGAAATGACGAGGGTATGTAGAACATGGTGGTGAATGAGCAGGTGGGTATTCACCCCGCGCTTTTTCACCACAGGTTTAAGACAACAAAGTGCTCGAGGGAAACGCTGAAGCACTGAGAATGCTGAGTATCTGGAAGAAGAACTTCCTTGGGGAGAGGCTTCAGCCTTTCTTGCTTGCACAATTGTCCCTCTTTGGTCCCTGCACACATACCATGGGACTAAACTAGAGGTGCTTGCCAGTCGTCTGCTGAGGGCTCCAGCTACTGCCCCTAATGATGGATAGCAATAGAGTACAGGGTGAGGCTGTGAGCTCTGGCTTTGTCTGAGCTTAAATTGTAAAACTATTTTTCTGTTCCTTCATCTCTTTTGCTCTTTTACACTACTTGCTTTTTTTTTTTCTTTAATATCCATCCACCACTTGATCAGAAATTTCCATTGGTTGGTTGGTTGGTAGGTTGGTGGTGGGTGGCTGTGTGCCTGCCTGTGGAAGCCAGAGGTTGACATTGTGCATTCTCCTCAGTCACTCTCTACCTAAGGGCCTCTTACTGAACCTGGAGATGACAAGAATGACTGGCAAGTGGGCTGCAGGGATCCCGTCTTTAACTCCAATCCCCTAGTATTGGGTTGACATATGCTGCCCTATCTAGTGATTTGGGGGGAGAGGGGGAGTTGGTTTGAGGTATGGTTTGGTTTTGTGGTAGAGACCCAGGCTCAGGTCCTCAAGCTTGCAAGACAACTCCTTTACCACCTAAGCCCTAATCAAACAGTTTGCTCTTGAGAAAACTCATCCTGGGAAAAATTCAAATATTATAGAAATCTGTGTAAAGGAAAACATAGTCTTTTATAAGAATTCTTTGTTTTTATCTTTATGGGGAAGTATCTTCATCCCCACTTATTTTTGCTGTCAATCAGAAAAATCATGTACTTGTGCTATGCCACTGTTCTTGTCAGTAAAGTGGACATCCTTCCCAACTAGAGATGCAGAAGGCAACCGTTCCTAACATTGTCTAATACATAAGAGAACTGGTGATTGATTATATCCATGTGTGATACATAGTGGCCAGAGAAGCTCTATGGGTAACAGCATTCCCCCCCCACCACTGTGTGTTATTTAATTAAAAATAAGAATAATTTGGTATTCAAATACCAGTGGATTGTGCTCCAGCCAAATAATTTTAATATGGTTTAATAAGCAACATTTTGTCTTATAGATTTTTTTTTTTTTTTTTGGTTTTTCGAGACAGGGTTTCTCTGTGTAGCTTTGCGCCTTTCCTGGAACTCGCTTTGGAGACCAGGCTGGCCTCGAATTCACAGAGATCCGCCTGGCTCTGCCTCCCGAGTGCTGGGATTAAAGGCGTGCGCCACCACCGCCCGGCTTGTCTTATAGATTTTTAAGTCTTGATTTTCTCTCAACCTAAACAATCTTTATGATTAATACCAGGACTACATAAATTATCTTTTATGAATTTAGTGCCAACTTTCCAGGCCATGATTTTAGAATACTGAGCTATAAGTGCCAGATAGTGTGAAAATTAAAGGTTGGGTATATTGCTCAGTAGTAGTGTGGTTGCCTAGCATGTGTGAGGCCTTGAGTTCCACCCCAAGCATGAACAGTAAGATGCAAAAGAAATAAAAAGAGAATAAAATAAAGAAAAGCAGATAAAAGTCACAGATTCCATGGGTGAGGTGATCACTCAGTGGTTGAGGTGATTGCGGTCCATGCATCATCACCATCACATCAGCACCACATAAAAAGCCAAGTAGAACAGCCCTTGCCTACAATCCTAGCAGTGTGGGGTGGAGCAGGAGGCAGAAAAAGATGGGTCCTAGGGAATCACTGACCAGCTTTACTGAGATATGTCAAATAAGACAGAGAGAACTATAGAAAATATCCAAACTCAAATGCACACACACACACACACACACACACACACACACACACACACACACACACACATTTACAGATGCCTTTCATACTAACTATAATAAAATTTTTTTCTTTTGTGACTGTATTTTAATTTTCAGTTTATTTTGACTCATGGTATAATGTTTAAGAGTACAAATTTATAGCTTTTTTGTTATGGGCTTTTTGTAGTTATTTACACTTCTTTATCATTCTTCCATTTCAGGCTTGTATATATCAATGTTTCTGATTGTTAAGAGCAGTAAGTGACGTCTAATACTTGAAGCATCACCACAAAATAATTGGTACAAGTTCTCAGAGCATAGTGAAGATTTCTGTCTTCGTGAATTTAAGGGACAGTCAGATTTATCTCAGGACAGCATTGTTTCCATGGTGACTAGGAAAGCACACATCCAGGTTAGAACTATTCCTTAATAGTTCTCTAGACAACCCCAACATGGTATTTCAGCAAACACTCTAAGAGAATTCCCTATAAAAAAAAATACTAGATAATTTCACCCCAAATAAAAAGGTAACAGAAAAACAATCCCACAAGATAGATAGGAAACTCCCAAACTTAAGGCCAAAATTACACATTTCCTGGAACTATCCTTATCAGTTTCATTAATTAAGTAGGTAGGTAGGTAAGTACATAGATAAATAATAGATGGATGGATAGATAGATGAGGAGGGCAGACAGACAGACAGACAGGTGGTAGATAATCAGATGTGTAGGCAAAGAATAAAACTTCATGGCACTTCATGATATCGTCAACCTGGGAAAATACTATAATTAAGAATAACGAGTTTAGACACAGAGAACAAACTGAATAGACTAGAAACAGGTGGCACACTTTGTTCTCAACATATGCAAGCATTTTCTTCTCTAGATAATGACGTTTGCCTACAGAGAATTTATGTACTGTCACGTTTGTTAAAAGGCTAGGTTCAGCAGTGCACAGAAAGCCAAACATATACAAATATGTATGTCCAAGTTTATCTGCTTTAAATATTTGAGTTTGACAAAAACATGCTTGGGAGTGGAGTGCCTAAATGAGATGGAACTCTTCTGGCCACTCTACTTCTGCTGGGCTGTATATTTCTTTCTTGTCAGAGATGAGCATTCAGAGGGCAGAAGTCACACCTCATCTCTTCTGTATCCTATCACACGCAACTCCCAGCACACAAGGGAAGTTTGATCAGTAGTTTTGGTAAAGAAATAAATCATCCATCCCTGGGATGGTGGGGTGAACTTACAGATTGTGAACAGCAGAGAACCAGGAAGCTTGGGTAGCAGCTCTGATTTATTCAATGTACAAGACTGTATTAAATTCTCTTTCACTTTCCCCATGAGCTCATATTTTAATTCCTTATTTCTAAGTATTAATCATTGTGTATTATCAGAAACCAATTTTTGTAGTAGAATATTATTTTAAAGTGTGTTACTTTTGTTTATGTTGCATTTGTTTAACTCTGTGAAGCTGTGTTACTGTGCCAGTCTAAAACACTTGGTCTAATAAAGAACAGGCCAATAACAAGGCAGGAGAAAGGATAGGTGGGGATGGAGAAAGAGAGAATATATAGAAGAAGAAAATTGGGAGGAGAGAGCTAAAATCTAGCAGCCAGAGGAGGAGGACTCCAGGAGCCAGCCACCCAGTTACACAGCAAGCCACAGAGTAAGAGTAAGATTTACAGAAGTTAGAGAACCAGAAAAGCCCAGAGGCAAAAGTTAGTCAGAATAAGTTGAGAAAAGCTGGCAAGAAACTAAGCCAAGATAAGGCCAGACACTCATAATTAAGAAAAAGCCTCTGTGTGTGATTTATCTGGGAACTGAGTGGTGGACCCTCCAGAAGAGTAAAGATCCAACAAGTTTTCTGATGTAATTACTTTTACCTTTTTAAAAAACTTTAGCAAATTTTGCAATTGCAATAAAAAGCTAATGATTGGGCAGAAGTGGCTTTGGAAAACACTTGAAGCTATTTTCCAATTACAAGCTATACCTGTCATCACAGCTAGGTAGCACTCAAAAGGCTGAGAATATGAGAACCAAGAGTTTGAGGACAGTCTTTGCACCAAATCCAGTCTCAAGAACTTAATAAACAAAACCATCATATTGCAAACCTTAAAATACAGGTTGCACAGCCACTGGTCCAAATCTTCGCAAATCCATTCTTCAATTTTTCTGAAGCTGTCCAGTTTCTGGTCATAATTTCCTCGGAGAAGGGGACACTTGAATTTCCCCTCTACTATATGGAAGTTGTTATTACACATGGGAAACGCTGCCCAGCCCACGACCAGGTCACTGTAAGCACATCTTCCACGGAGAAGGCAGAGTTCGAACAAAAAAGACAAGCCAGGTCTCACGGATTTCCTTTGAGGAAGTACCTGGCCAAAATATTAAGACAGGAGAACATCAAAAGGGTGCTGTTCACTCCAGAAATAACCACAGACAGTCCAAACTGAAGTACAAACGTGTTCTGTGTTCCTCCCGTTGCCTTCCAATATTTACTCTTAGATGAATTTACAAAGAAGCTTCTAGCTTCAGGAAATTTAGCAGCCATACAACCATGAAAGTGTGGCCCTGCCAGAGACTCCATACTTTACGGTTTTAGGAATCAAACTTATAGCACTGCAATTAACACACTATTTTATATTTTCATTCCTATTGACCTGAGCTTTTATGTATGCTGTTGCTATGCTTTGAATGCATCCAATGAAGTCCTTATGCTATGAACCTCATCCATTAATTCATATTGTTAATCATGTTTGGAGATAGAGTCTTAAGGAGAGAGGATTAGATGGTGTCATGAGGGTGGGACCTTCGGTGGTGTCAGTGGCTTTGTAAGAAGAGAATAACAGCTTTAAACCAGTTGCTTGCCCTTTTCCAAAGAGCACTCTACCATAACGCAATGCAGTAAGACAGTTTTCACCAGATGCCACCACACTTGTGAATTTCCTGGCCTACAGAACCACGAACCCACTGAACTATTCTTTTTTAAATGACCATGCCTGAAGTGTTCTGTTCATAGCTAATCACATAACTATTTCAGTCTCGCATCACAATCATGATGTCATGCCCCTATTTTATATCTCCTAAATCATCCAGGGACCTAGACCAAGTGCTTTGCTCAGAACAAATCCTGTTTGTAAAAATAGTCAAATTGTCACCCTCCAGAAAAACTAACCCTAGTCACAATGATAATTAGAATTATTATTATAAGAAAGGAAAAATAGAGTCCATGTAGATTTGTGACTCCTGTTTATCGAAAGTGTCACTATTGGAGCCAAACAAATAGCAGTAGGCAATGATGGATCGATGCTCACAGTGACCAAGCCATAGTCTTAGGTGGAGAGATGAAGCTCATGCCGTAGCTTTAAAAAATTATAAAAGTACAAGACATAAATGATTTTTTAAAAAATATTATATACCTAATTTTCTTTACAAAATCATATGTGAATAAATTTAAATTGACAGAAAAGTGTCTTATCATAGACTATTTTGCAAAACATTTATCCAAACATGTGCAGTTATAGTTATATGATTTATATGAATACCCCAAGACTTAAGTTTAGGAATAAAATGTAACAGAGACATCTGTTGAAAACACCATAACCCTGTAGCAGCTGCTATTAAACCATTAACGGGATCAAATTTCATTTAAACCAGATTTACCATTTTCTACAACAGCCCATGGGAAAGCTAAAGACATTAGGCACAAATTATTGACACAAGAGATCCTTAATCAAGCCGTACTTTTCATTTGGCTAGCTGGCCACGAGTAACATTCCTAACAAGAGACCAAGAACTAAATGGAGGAGGAGAAATGGAGTCACTACCCTGCTTAGAGCCATGATGTAAAAATAAAGCAGAACCCATGCTGTCAACAGTGATTTAGTTTTATCATTGGATCTAGCAGCAAACACTAGGACCCTCTTTGTACCAAACCAGTGTTTTTCAGCAATGCGTTTGAAGTAGGTAGAATAAGAATTCAATGAGCACTGACAGTCCCATGACGACTTTTGTGGTGGGTTTATGTAAGTTACTTCTCTTTTAATGCTTGAGTTTATAGGCACTTGAGTTTTCTCATCAAACCATGGAAAGGACTGGGCATGTACTTAAGTGAAAGAGTGCTTACCTACCATATGCAAGGCCCTGGGTCCAATCTTAAGTGCTATCAATCAAAAATCTAAAATTACAATAAACCCCAAATCACAGTGATGTTAAGTATGTTCTTCATAGAGATGATACATTTATACTAAGTTAACAGGAAAATACGAGTTATGCATTCACCTTACATTTGTATTTATGACTTATCCCAACCACTTCCCAGATGACGTGTAACAAAGTGAACATATTCAACTCTAGAATGCATCAGTAACCATGCCAAACACTAGCATCCTTTTCTTTTTTTTTTGTATGATGTATCTGCAATCAGGGTGCATAAATCCCATGTAGTACTGTGTCGCCTGCTGTAGTGCACAAAGGGACTTCATGTAAATCTGTTCTACAACAGAGGATGATCATATGCAGCTGCACCAACAGCTCCTGAGATAAAAGAGTAGAGAAGCAGGGCAAAGACTGTCCACTGATTCTGGGTAAAACACAAGATAGGAGCTACACATTCTTCCAATATTTATTTACTCATTCATTTGTTTATTCATTTATTTTTATTTGATGTGTCTGAGTGTTTTGCTTGCATGCCTGTGTACCATATTCATGGCCAGGGCCCAAGGACATCAGGTCCCCTAGAACTGGAGTTGTAGATGGATTTGAGCAACATATGGGTGCTGAGAATCGAACCCAGGTCCTCTACAAGAGTAGTCAGTGCTCTTACTGCTGAGACATCTCTCCCACCACCAAAGTATCACCTATTCTTAATGAAAGGAATCCACTCCCTCTGATACCAGTTGTCTTTTCTGAATGCATGCTCTGAGTGCTTTTTTCCCTTGCTGCTTGCTGTACAAGAGATCAGCCCTGTAATGTGTACTGTGAGACTGACTGTTTGTGCTTTGGCAAGAAAGATGGCTAAGTTTTCTTGTTCCTCTCTCTGAGGGACTTTTCCAGGAGCACGACTACTTTCCACAGCTAGCCTATGAAATGATACTTCTCTGAGTAGCTTTCCATTTGGGACAGCCCAAAGTGCTATTCTAGGTCATTATCTGTAGCTCCTAATCACAGAATCTTGAATTTAACATAAAATATTGCATGTCACATAGAAAATTTAAGTTGTATTTTGTTGTCCAAAGTTCCTGTGCTCTGTACTCTGGTCATGTGACATTATTTGGGGCACATACCTCAAAGTCTGTAGAATCACTGGCTTGTTCTAAATTCTGCCTTCAGTCACTCTGTATGTTATTTCATGCCCTACTGGCATCATATTGCATCCTGTGTTTACTATGTACATTGGAATGCCTTAGCATTATTTAAGATCCCAACGTCTACCATGACTGCTACTCTTTCAAATGTACTGAAAATGATTCAGGATACTTGAATCCAAATTGTCCATCCTGCTTTATGTAATTATTTCTCTCATTTAAAGGGGGTGCTATATACCCTAGAGGTTGAAAGCATGGGCTTTGGCATCAGATAAACCCAAGAACAAATTCCACCTTACCTCTGAATAAACAACCTTCCTCGTATTTTCAGATCTTGCTGTCACTATCTATAAAGAGCCAGGGAAGAAGCAATGTGACAGATAAACAGAGGAGAAATAAACTAAATAGTGTCTTCCAGAGCCAAATTCTGCTGAGAATACTACAGAGAGTCAAGGAAGTAAATCAGTGCTTAATTTGCCTTAGAGATAACGAAATGTTCCTTCGGAAGCAGACAGCTCAGAAAGGTGCTTGGGAATTGATACGGAGCCCAGGGTGATCTAGATTATCAGATGGAGTTTTATAGTGCTATTCTTTTTTGTCCTGTTTTCCCAGTTGTGAATTTAGAATATAGATGAATTAGCTCTAATCCCCTGTCTATCTGCTAGACGATATAAGAATGTAATTGTTCTTGGAAATTTATTCTGGCCTAGGTAAAAAGGAGAGAGGGCCACAGAAATTACAGCCACACAGCTTCCGAATAGGAAAGAGAGTCTCACTCCCTGCCCCCTTGAACATGAGTGTGTAAGGTGTATGTTTTTTAATATTATTTTTAAGTCCATAATTCTAAATATCATTATATCAACAATTAATAGTTATTCACTAAACTGAAGGCATTTTTCAAAAGCACTTTATCCTCATTAGCTTAATCACCACAATTATCCCATGGAGTATATTCTGTTATGAACCCAATTTTACAAACACCTGGACTGAGGCATAGAGAAGCTGGGTCCCCAGACATCCAAAATAGGTGTGAGGTAGAGCTGCAAGCTGAGTTTAGGCTTCAGAGAGCTATTTAAGCTATACTTCCCACAAAGAGGAGGAACTAATGCAAAAAGCTAACCTTTGGTTCATGCCCGGGGCCTCAAGGTCATTTTGCTCTATCCCATGGACTGCTCTTCATGACTTGTATAAAGTAAGAAACATGGTCTCTTCTTCCATGTATCTGTCTTCAAGTCACTCACTTTGGGTTCAGGTATCTACAACATGCCTAGAACTTACCAAGTAAAAATATACTTACTTATTCTAATAAAATCCAGGATCCTTAAAGAACAAAATTTTCTGAAAACCTAAATTTACCTTCTACTTTATAAGTTCCTACTTCTGAATAAAAATCTTCCCTGAATAAAGGACACAATCTTGTGATCTCAAACCTCAAGCCCCTGTATCTAATTATGCAATTTCTTCACAACCAATTTAACCATTCAAAAGTCACTAACAATCTAAAGTCTGAAGGCTTTAGAGCAACAGTTACCACCAAATTTGTTTGCATCAGAATTATTCAAGGTCTTAGGGTTTCTATTGCTGTGAAGAGACACCATGACCACAGTAACTCTTATAAAGAAAAGCATTCAACTGGGCGGCTTACAGTTCAGAGGTTCAGTCCATTATCATCATGATGAGAAATGGCAGCACACAGGCAGACATGGTGCTGGAGAAGTAGCTGAGAATCCTACATCTTGCAGGCAACAGGAAGTGGTCTGTCTGTCACACTCAGTGAAGCTTGAGCAAAAGAGGCCTCAAGCCCACCCCCACAGTGACACACTTCCTCCAATAAGGCCACACCTACTTCAGTAAGGCCACACTCCTAACAGTGCCACTCCCTTTTGGATTATGGGGGCCAATTATATTCAAACTACCACAGATGCTAGTTACTATTCCATTTATTTTTAGATTTCAATGAACATGAGGAGTACTAATGAATCAGGTGGCCACACTTTGAAGGACATCAGCTCGTCCTTCAGCTCACACTTTGAGACTCACTACCACACTCAAAGGTAAATACAGTCAAGGAAGATCTGTGTATCTTTGATGAAGTCTCATCAACTCCCCTGATTAGGACAACTCCAGTCAAAATTCAGACTGAGTTCTATTGGAATAATTTCTGGCTCTACCATATGAGCTTCCCACCATTTTCCACGAAACATGACTTGAGATGAAGAGGAAATTCATGGAATAGCATCTCATTACGTTGCAACAGCATTGGCTGACCTCAACCTCAGTCTGCCTTAACTCATCTCTTTACATGCTACCCAAATGTGCAACTAAGAATATTTCACTCTATAGAGATGAGAGAATTTTAATTAAATACTTTAATTTGGAAAATTCCATTCTGGGATTGACAGTCCTTCCTCTGTCTCTTCATCCTTTTTCTTTCTTATTATTTTTTTTAATTGGAAAATAAAAAGTCGTGTTTTCTTTTCCTTTTCTCCTTGTTAGGCAAAAGACAGATCTTTCCCTTCATTGTCCCTGAGAGTTGAAGACATTGGGGGAAAATTGGGCACAGCCCATTACTTTTACAAACCCCAGTGAGTGAGCCTCAATGCACAAAAAGATGTTGTTTCTGAACATCTGCAGGATGATTAGATCAAAGACCAACAAATTAGCTGCAAATGGCTTTAAAAGGATCATGCAAATATATCATTTGGAAAGGAGAAAACTTTGGGCAATAATTGCTAATCAACATTTTCCCTTTGGCAGCCCACACAGCACCAAAGACATGTAGCCATGAAGTCAGTGTCTGTGCAACACTCCGTGTTTTTCACAGCTCTTGTGTGCACACTATGGCACTTGGTGCCTTCCATCTGATTGACGTCAGCCCATTTCACAGGTGAATAAAAAGAACAAGGCTTAAGGGGGAAAAATCACTTGTTTCCCCATCTACTAAATTATTGATTTAACTCCTATCAACAATTGTATCTAACATTGTTGTTCCTTTTGTATATTCACTTACACACATTCAATAAACATCAATTATTGTAACTAAAGCACAATTTTGGCCCTTGCATAACAAACTTCCAACTTTCATTGACTATAAAACTGGTAGAAAGGCAATAGGCAATCAACTAACGTGATTTTATCAATAGTAATAAATTATTGGCCTACCTCAATTGATACTCAAATCATAAATCATAATACACTAAAATATGACAGTGTATTCTGTCAAGAAACTTTTCCTTAAGGCAGAAACACTTAGCACTGAGATCTATTGCTATGTCAGAGTTTAAGGAAGACACTTACTAAGCAGGAAGGAGCCCTGAGTTCAGTGGCCTTTGGGAAGAATGAGTTTGATATATTCAGAAAAGGAAATGGAGACTGGAATGAATATACAAGCAGGAAACTAATGTGATAAATTCAAAAAATGGGATAAAGGACAAAACCAGTTCTGTAGGCCTGAGTAAGTGATCTGGATTTTAAGTGCAATGAAGATCCTAAGGCGGGGTAGTTGTCTTAGTTTTTGTTTTGTTTTGTTTTTTAATCATACTATTGCTGTGATGAAACACCACGACCAAAGCAACTTGAGGAGGAAAGGGTTTATTTGATTCACATTTCTATATCACTGTTTATCATGAAAGGAAGTCAGGACAGGAACTCAAACAGGACAGGAACTCAAACAGGACAGGAACCTCAAGGAAGCTGCTGATGCAGAGGCCATGGATGGGTGTTGTTGCTGGCTTGCTCTCCATAGCTTGCTTGGCCTGCTTTCTTATAGAACTTAGGACCACCAGCTCAGGGATGGCACCACCCACAATGAGTTGAGCCCTCCTCCATCAATTGCTAATTAAGGAAATGTCCTAGAGGCCTGCCTACTGCCCAGTCTTAAAGAGGCATTTTCCTGAGGTTCCTTCCTCTCAGGTGACTTTGGCTTATGTCAAATTGACATAAAACTATCCAGCACAGATGTGACGTGATTTGATTTGCTTTATTCATTGACTTTTATTGGTCCTTGCATTTAGTGATGTTTGGGGGGTTTAAATGTGAATCCTATTCCTGCCCCTTCCCTAGTTTGGAGAGTTTTATCAGTTCAAAGTCATTGGCTGCAGTTTAGTACATGTGTGAGTCAGAAGGATGGGGAAAGATAGCCAAGCCTGTCCTTTGCAATTAACAGGCTATGTGGCCTTGGAGAAATTCTTTGCCCTACTCAGTCCTTTGTGACTTCACATCATGTTCGTATGAAAATTAATACCTTAAAAGGAATTGTAAAGCATTCTGTATAGATGTTGAAATATTAAAACATATTCCCTCTGAACGTGAGTGAGTTCAAATATAGAAACAAGTTCCTCCTCTTCAGAGAATTCAAAATGATTTGATTGTTGAATTGCGCGAGAAGTGAACAAGAACTGCTATTTTGTAACTAGGGCATTCTGAACTCTGAATACAGTGCACACGTGAGCAGACACAAAGGACAAAGATAAAAATGCAGAATTCCCAGTAAAATAAAAATGTGTAAATCTATATAAAACATCATTTAAAAAAAAAAAACATAATTCAGGTTGTCCTGAAAATGTAGCATACTGGTGGGGCAGTTGCTTAGCTGTTTCAAGCCCTTGGGTTCAACACCCTAGCTTTAAAAAGAAAGAGAGGAAGGAAGGAAGGAAGGAAAGAAAAAAAGAAAGAAAGAAAGAAAGAAAGAAAGAAAGGGAAGAAGGAAAGAAGGAAGGAAATCAAGCAAAAGGCAGCTCACCAGTCTGGACTCTGAAGTTCTCAAGTCTATTGGCCAATTTTGGACATCCACACTGAGACAGCTCCATTTCAGCAACATAGCAGTGAACAAAGCATTATTCTATGAGGACAATTCTTGCTTTTCGACTTGATCAATTTCTGGGTGTGTCTGTGAGGGTGTTTCTAGAAATTATTGGCATGTGAGTCTGTAGGAAGCAGAGGAAGGGAGACATCGTGGGTGAACGTGTGCTGCCTATGTTCATTAGGAGACTATGCTTTCTGTGGTCATATGAGCCAATTGGGTAAATCCCCTCTTATAGGTCCACATGCATCCACTTGGTTCTGTTCCTCTTGAGAGCCTTCCTAGAAAAGCAAAGTCTGCATCTTCAGGAAGCTTCTGCCCAAAGCTTCCTGAGGTTAAGCAACCATTAGCTGGCATGGGGTAGTAGAGCAGCCTTGTTGACAAACAGCAACATGGGAACAGAGCTTATCTCTTCAGAGACAGACAGGAAGAGGTTGAAATGAGAGATATTTGATTTTAGAAATAGAATCTAGTCTGTGGAAAAAAATCAATGAAAAATTACAGGAATGGGAGAGTGGTTCTCCAACATAGAAAAAAAAAACAACAGTATTTCAATTCTTGCTGCTTCTTTTGGAGCAGGCTGTGAGCCTGGCACTTCAACTGTGGAGTCATCTGCATCTAGTTTTGAGGCTCATTTTAGTCAGTTGGAAAAGTCTTGCCTCAGTTTATCTTATCTGTAAAATGAGTTCAACAAGAACTAGGTTTTCAAGTTCTGCTTTCTAGTGTCACTTAGGTGCATATTGACGTGACTGTAAAAGGAATTGTTACTCTCCTGTCATACTAGAGAATTAACAAGTCATATAGATCTGAAATATCCCCAAGGTCTCCCATGTAAATGAATTGGTCTCTAGCTTGGTTCTTCTGGGAGATCGGGTCCTTAAGAATAGGATCTGGGGGAGGGCGTTGGGTCACTGAGAATGTGTGCCTGAGAGGCACTGTGGGACCACAGTCTCTTCCTCTGTCTTTCACCCACTGTGAATTGAGGGGTTGGTTTAACTCCAGCACATGCTCCTGCCCTGTATGCTATCTCACTACAGGCCCCAAAGAGTGAGGAACAGGAGGTTGTAACTGAGTGTTGGCTCTGAAGCTGTGACTCAAGTCAAACCTTCCCTTTTTGTAAGTTGATCATCTCAGATATTTGCTAGAATAAGGGGAGATGGATGAATCTGCATTGCAAATAACACTATGTACTGATGGATTTAAAAACTTTCATGTCATCTGGAAGCAAGAAATGGAGACACAATAGCATCAAAAGACTGTGAGCTGAGAAAGAGGAGGGTTTATATGAGCGAGAATTGTTGAAACCAAGATTGGATAAAGCACAGGGACAAATAGCCAAACAAATGGAAACACATGAACTATGAACCAATGGCCGAGGGGTCCCCAACTGGATCAGGCCCTCTGAATGGGTGAGACAGCTGATTGGCTTGATCTGTTTGGGAGGCATCCAGGCAGTGGGACCGGGTCCTGTGCTCAGTGCATGAGTTGGCTGTTTGAAACCTGGGGCCTATGCAGGGTCACTTGGCTCGGCCTGGGAGGAGGGGACTGGACCTGCCTGGACTGAGTCTACCAGGTTGATCTCAGTCCTCGGGGGAGGCTTTGCACTTTAGGAGGTGGGAATGGGAGGTGGGCTGGGGGAAAGGGGAGGGTAGCAGGAGGGGGGAGAACAAGGGAATCCGTGACTGATATGTAGAACTGAATTGTATTGCAAAATTTAAAAAAAGTGAAAAAAAAAAGACTGTAAGCTGAGCATTTTTATAGGAGAGAAAAGACTAACTAGACTTCTTGCAGGAATTTTTTCAAAGGCCAGAAAACTGTAAACTGCAGAGGAAAATCAGGAACACTCCTTACGGAGGATTGGCAGTAAGCAGCAAGAACTCACCATGCCCTACCTGAAACTATGTTAAGCTGGTTGCACAAAACATTTATATTTTTATGATATTGCGTGAATTGCATGCTAGAGTCTGTCTCACTTTCCAGAAGACAGGGCTAGGCTCAAGGAGTTTAAATAATTTTCATGACAGTGAATGCTAGTAAAACCAGGATTCCCTTAAGTCTTGCCTGGAAGATGCAGTGTGGCATCCTTTGGACCTGAGGTCTAATTTGATATGATTTGGGGAAATAGGACTGGACTTCCCTTAATCTAATTAGAGACAATTATGTGTTGTACCCTAGAATGTGAATTTAGGGAGCGTGTCTGTGAAGGTCATTGATGATAGTGAACACTGAGGACTCACTGGTGTGGCCACCAAAGTTTCCACAAGTCGTGGGTTCCCTCATCCAGCTAAAATGGTCCTTTTCAGAGCTGAGTAAAGGGCCTTTCACCAACTGATATATTGGAAAACTTTCTAAAGTTGTACAATATAATATATTCCAGGCCCCCAGCCTGTTAATGGTAATAACTAATAATCAATAAAAGCAATCATATTCAGGGTCTGGATTCCCTAGGACCACTCCTTCCTGTGAGTTATTAAAATCATTTCAACTCTTACATATTAAATGTCACACAGAAAATAACCTCTTGCAGAGTGTTGGGTTCATCATATTTTACGAATTAATACTTCAGGTCATTTTAATCAGTTTCTGATATATATGCCATTTTCAGAAAGCACTTGAGGGAAGAACACTGTGGCCATGACTGATAATGACAGGAATATGAACTATATTCTTTATATACATATTGAAATTTGAGCACTACTGGGGTACTTTCCCATCTTAAGTATTTGGGAAGCCTTAAATAAAAAATAAATTTGCCTATTTCATTGAAATTGAGCATCCCTTTTTCCAGGCATAAAACTTCAAACTTATTAATTTCGTGGCTATATTTTAAAAACGAGAGCAAGTACCAGTGAGACAATGACATGATGAGTGTCTTAAAATTTCCAGAAAGGGCACTAAATTTTTCACAGTATTTGTGTTTCATTCTCAGAGTAATAAAAATACGCCACTCTTTTAATAATGAATAATAGATTCTCGGTTTGATTTACATGCATGGATTAGATGTCATGTGTGAAAAGTTGCTGTTTTATTCAGATTGGATTTCCCTCCAGTGAAACAAAAATGGTGCCCATCTACCACATAAAAACTATACCCTGTCACACTGATAAATAAATATTAACTGGCTGATACCATTTTTAAAATTCTGTCTGTCCCCAAAATAGTCTGCTAGCACAGTTAGTTCAGAGAAATATTTCTCTATAGCATCTAACGTGCCTATGCACACCCTACCATAGGGCAAAACCACCTCCAAAATCATGGCCACCCTAAAGGAATACTCTTATCATAAAATAAGCTTGTGATAGTCATGAAAGATTCACATGACAATTGATAAAAGGTTGAAATCTTTTCTTGCTCTTTTTCTACCAGGGAAAACAACAACAATAAAAACAATTTATTGTCTCTAATTGCCTGTTTTGTTTCTTTTAACAACAAATGCTTATTCTTTCCATGTCTATGGGCCACAAATCAAGATGTGGCTGTGAATTCATGATTTCAGGTCTTTTGTAGGTTTGCAGTCAAGGTGTCTGCCAGGGGTACAGTCCTTTCTGAAGGCTGACTAAAAGGAATCTGCATCCAAGCTGATTCCGGTGGTCTGGTTGACTTTAGTTCTTGAAGCAGGCTGCTGGACTCAGGACCTTGGTTTCTTGGGGTCTGTGCTAGTAACCACTGCATGATCTCTTTAGCCTCCAGCACACAATACAGCACTTAGTACAGAGGGGCCTAATAGGCCCTTCCTTTCTTGCTAATGACAAACTACTTGAAACCTGGCTTTAAAGGATGGTGTTTTACTGTGGGATGTTCTGTATGGCAAATGTGTTGCTCTGATTGGTTAGTAAATAAAACACTGATTAGCCAGTAGTCAGGCAGGAAGAAGTATAGGCGGGACAAGGAGGAGAAGAATTCTGGGAAGTGGAAGGCTGAGTCAGAGACACTGCCAGCCACCACGATGACAAACAGCATGTGAAGATGCCGGTAAGCCACAAGCCATGTGGCAAGGTATAGATTTATAAAAATGGATTAATCTAAACTGTAAGAACAGTTAGCAAGAAGCCTGCCACGGCCATACAGTTTGTAACCAATATAAGTCTCTGTGTTTACTTGGTCGGGTCTGAGCAGCTGTGGGACTGGCGGGTGAGAGAGATTTGTCCTGACTGTGGGACAGGCAGGAAAACTCTAGCTACAAATGGCGCCCAACGTGGGGCAAAAGTTTCCACCTAAAACCTAAAAAAGATTCTAAAACGGAACTAAAAACAACTTCCTAGTTGTCTCTCTCAAGTTAGTGGCAGCCTACAGGTTTGAGCCTCTATGGTGGGTTCTGGCGTGTGCATTTGAACAGCACTATAGCGAGAATAAAACATCTACAAGCAGCACATTATGCTGCATGGTGGATTTAGTCTTTGCTAGTACAAAAAAAATTAAAATAAAATAAAATAAAAAATTAAAAAAAGAGGTTTCTGGGCTACACACTGCTTTGATAGAAGCATAGAACCACTGTTTCTAAGAGTTGATGGCTCCCAAAGCTGGCGGTAAACATACCACCCCCATGTTAAGAAGCTGAGGTGGGTGGAGCCACCAGCCAAAGCTGCTATTTTAGCCCTAGTAATGGTACAGTTTAAAACATTAGATTCACAATAAGACAGATTCAGATGGAACAAGACTTTAAATGCTTTACAGTGTATGTAAAAATGTACGTAGACTTAAAAGAGAAAAAATATATATATACAGTTATATAAAAAATAAATAGTTTTTAAAAATAAAGTCTTTAAAGAGACAGTAAAGGTAATATAAAAAATAAGCCACATAAAAATAGATATTACACAAAGAATCTAGATTGTGTTGTCTTTGGGATTTTTAACTACAAAAAAACATTTGATCATAAAAGCTGTTGAGTTAAGCCAATATGTATATTTTAAAGGTACTTTGACTTCAAAATTTGGATGTAAGGATATGTTGCTTTAAAAAGGAGCCTCTGCTTTTGTTTCCACAGAAAGCCAGAGGCTATGGATTTGTTCTAGATTAAGATACATCAGGTTTGACCAGCCAAGACCCCCTGAAAGGTCAGCGATGACACCATGGCCCAGATGATCCAACATCCAGAACGGTTTCAAGGCAACTGGCTCAGACGATACCCCCTCACGGACTACTCCATAATCCTAAAATTTTCTTTATGTCCCCATAAGATACAGCGCCCCCCTCCAACAGGAAGTAGTAAAAAAAAGCTACGCCCAAATTCCCAAATTATATGTAATTTTACTTTGTTAAGGTTAAAACCTTCCATTTTTTTTAAAAAAAAAAAAAAGAAAGAAAAGTGCTGTGGGATGTTCTGTATGGCAAATGTGTTGCTCTGATTGGTCAGTAAATAAAACACTGATTGGCCAGTAGTCAGGCAGGAAGTATAGGCGGGACAAGGAGGAGAAGAATTCTGGGAAGTGGAAGACTGAGTCAGAGAGACACTGCCAGCCACCACGATGAGAAACAGAATGTGAAGATGCCGGTAAGCCACAAGCCATGTGGCAAGGTATAGATTTATAAAAATGGATTAATCTAAGCTGTAAGAACAGTTAGCAAGAAGCCTGCCACGGCCATACAGTTTGTAACCAATATAAGTCTCTGTGTTTACTTGGTCAGGTCTGAGCGACTGTGGGACTGGCGGGTGAGAGAGATTTGTCCTGACTGTGGGCCAGGCAGGAAAACTCTAGCTAAAGTGTTTATTTAGTATAGCTAATTTCTCTGTTATGTGTATGTATAATTCAGTGGAATGAGCCATCTGCTCTACAAGGCAAAAACTGGACCACTTGCAGCTGCTCTTGAGCTCGTGGCTAGGCTGAAATGGGGCTTTCAAAATAAACCACACCCTGCTTGAGACAAGTAGAAGGTTGGTTTAGACTGGGACCTTCCCCTCTTGTAGTCTTAGCCTCCGTTTCAGGTCTCTCAAGCAGTGGACTTTGTATTTTTACAAGATGACTTGAAGAGCCAAGAGAGACTCCTTTTTTTAAAATTTATTCTTCTTTCACACACTACATCCCAACCATAACTCTCCTTCCATCCACTCCTCCTAGTTCTCCATACACTGTTCCCCTCTCCCCCAGATCCACTGTTTCCCTTCAGAAAAGAGTAGGCCTCCCAGGAATATCAATGAAACAATGCATAGCAAGATGCAGTAAGACTAGGCACAAACCCTCATATCAAGGCTAGATGATGCAATCCAGTAGGAGGAAAAGGGTCCCAAGAGCAGGGAAAAGAGTCAGAGACACCCCTACTTCCACTATTAGAAGGCCCACAAAACCCCAAGCTAAATAACCACAGCACATATAGAGAGGACCTAGCACAGACCCATGAAGGCTCCACGGTGGCTGCTTCAGTCTCTATGAGCCTCTCTAAGCCCTTCTAAATTGATTCTGTGGGCCATATTCTACTGGTGTCCTTGACCCCTCTGGCTTCTACAATCCTTCTTTCCCATCTTCTGCTGGGTTCCCCAAGCTCTTCCTAATGTTTGGGTATTGGTCTCTGCATTTGTTCCCATCAGCTGCTGGAGGAAGTCTCCAACAGGGACTTCTAACACAACAGGAAAAAGAAGTTGTCAGTCCATTAAGACCTAAACTTGAACACCAAACTCTACAGTATTACTTCCATCATATCCCTTTAGCTAATAGCCAATGAGTCCTCTTAGATTAAAGAAGAGAAAGTATAGTTCCCACCCTTCAGTGGAAAAATAGCAAAGTCTTTACAATTTTCTGGTAAGTAAATTAACGAATAAAATATAAAATAAAGTAAGTAACACAAATAAAATCAATCTATTTGGCTGTGTATAGTGTAATAACCATGAACTAGCTCAGAACCTCCCATTTGAATTAGGGCCAAACACCGAAGATTTCCAATAACTCAAGAAAACTCATATAATTAAAGAATGCTAGCTGCCAAGTTTCCACATTTCTTATTTTTAAATTATCTTTTATTATTTTTAATTAGATGTAAGTATGTGCATGCAAGAATGCAGGTACCCACAGAGGCTCTGGCCCGGAGCTAGAGTTACAGGCCATTGTGAGCCACCTGATATAGTTGCTGGAAATTGAACTCTGGCCCTCTGAAGGTGAAGTACATGCTCTTGACAACTGTAGCCCCCTGCATATTTCTTTGACTCTCTTGTTGTATGCATTGTTCTAAGCACAGGGGTGTTCATTTATACAATAGCTCTGCTTCTCATTTGCACATTGGAGTAGACTAAAATGCATATACAACACACGATTAAGCCTCAGCCCCCACACAAGAGAATTTACAAGTGGCCCTCTGTAAGGTACTGGGCTTTGGATGATACAACAAGGATGTAAAGAGAGATTTGGTGGGTTTGTAAGAGTAAGGCCAACAGCTCCCACCCAGCCTTTTCTCCTTGGACAGGTACTGAGGAAAAACCATCTTCCAGAAGAAGGGCAGTCACCAAAGAAATAGATCTGCTAGAATAGTAATCTCTCACTAGCTAGCCTCTTTTACTGAGGGAAATGAATGCTTATTGTTCAAGCCATCCGTTGTATGGTATTTATCACAATATCCTGAACTGAATAAGACACACAGTAAGTGCATAATTTAATCTGCCCAGGTTTAATGGCCATGACCAAGAAAAGGAAGGGCAGTGTGTATACAGCTAATGAGGTTCCAGAGCAGAAATACAGGCTTGAAGAAAACTATTGTTTTCATGATTTGACTGATTTTCTTAATACTTATGCTTTTTCCCTGCGTGGACATGGCAAACAAAAGCGATCTTCACTTGAAAAGAGCAAACATGGTTTAGAGGAGGTTTCATTTGGTCTTTCTAGACATCAAGGCTGCAGTTAACAGGTGAGGGACCCATTGTGTATCTATGAATATCAGAAAATCCCAAAGGACACCTAGAAGGCTTCCATCTCCTTTTTAAAGCTGCTCTCGGGCTCAACACTGGGCTGCAGTGGAAGGTCACAGGTTCTCCACACCCTGCTTCTTATCAGAAACAAGTAAGAGTTTAAACTTGGGCTTTCTCCTGTAGCCACAGCCTCACTCTCTAGTCTCTCCAGCAAGATGACCTGAATATCCAAGAGAAAGACATCCAACACGATAGAAAAAGGAAGTTGTTGGTTCCTTAAGGCCTAATCTTTAACCCCATAATTTCCTTTCCACTTGAGAATGAGCTGCATTGAGTTTGCTTGTGCTTCAAGGAAGAAAGTGTGTGAGCTCATTTCTCTTTTTAAAAACTATTTTTTTCAAAATATTATTTTTCTAAAAAGGAGAGATCAAATTATCTTGAAGCAATAAAACCAAAAGGTACTATTATTTTCTCATGTACTATCCATTTATAGATATTAAAATAGTCTCCCTGAATTGATTTGTTTCTTCTCCATCTCTTACGGTCTGATTTTAAAAATTCCTTATATCATGATGCATCGTTTGATATTATCTTAACATTTCCCTCACTTTCTGTTCTTTAAGAAACAACCTGTATTTTTGATAACCTGAATTTCCTCTAAATTTGTCTAATACCTCTAAATAGTTTCACATTATGTCTTGCTCTCATTTTAGAAGCAGATTTTTATTATCTGCTAAGTGTAAGAGCTCCATGCCCTGAAGAACAAGATATTGTATATTGAATGTCTTCAAACTCTGGGAGTCTTATTGTGGGCTAATTAATGTATACAAACAGTGGCAAAATGAATGAGTTTAGAATCTGAAGGGTAAGTAGGAGTAAATACCTCTGACCGATACCAGGTGGCAAACTAGAACTTGGAGAATGCAAGAAAGAAATTTCATACAGTGACAGTTCAAGTGTAGTTGAGTACATGGTGGTGGGTGGCTATATCAGATGTGGGGAAATACTGGAGAAAGGAAGCTGAAGCTATATGACTGGGGTCTTTTAACATACAGCAAGACTGATTTATCCTAAGGGAAACTAGGAATCCACAAATGGTTTTAACCAAGAAGTGAGAAGATGTTTTTAAAAAGATTATTTTGCTTCAGGATGTCTCTAGGTGCTATTCAATAATTAGATATTGGATAATTATATGTTAGGTAATTAGAATATCTTACTGGAGTTAGAGAACCATAGTTGAGCACCCATAGTTACAAGGTAAAGGTTCCATCCCTAACATTGTCCTCAGAATCTATGTGATATTGAGTAGTTTGACAAACTTCTCCAAAATTTAGATTCTCATGTGTGAAATACAAATGTTAATGCTGACCCCAGACATCTCCTTCACCTTAACACACCATGATATTGGTGGGAGTAACAAATTCTTCCCTATGCTCTACAAACACTTCACTGCTTTCACGAAAGATTCAAGAAACAAAGATCTAAATATCGCTCATAACCACTCACGCATTCCTTCAAATGGCATAGTCCTGGATATGGGAAGGGAGGAAACGAACTAGGCAGTGACTCAGGAGTTCAGAGAAGGTATGTGTGTGGCTTGTGTTGCTTTTTGGAGCTGAAGCCTGGTTGAAAGAAATGCATTCTTTGTAGCATTTACTCCAGATCACTGCTCTGGGGGTAACGTGGCTTCAAGGAGACAGGGTTTCCGGTGATGACTCTTACGGTCGGTGGAGATCACAGAGACAAGGAGAGATAATGACAGCACCAGATCCTGTCACGGAGGAAGTTTGGAGCCAGAATATGGGTTTTAGAGCACACAACCTTCCACATCCTGCCTCTTGTACTTATTCTTTGCATCTAAGTATAGGCTGAAAACCAAAACACCTTACAAGAGCCTTTGCAAATGATTTATTTAGGAACCCAAATGCATTTCTACAGCAGACCCCCATCTGTTCACAAGCAGGTAAAGAGGAAGAAGAGCCTCCTGATAAATGACCACCAAATGCCTGCTCTCTGGCTCGCCATCTGGAAGCCTGTGTCCTCAGTCTGTTCTCGGAGACCCTGGTCTTACAGACTCATTGTCCTGCCTCATGTGATGGCAGCTACCCTTTTCTTCTTTGAGAGAGCCTCAAGATTGCCATAAGTTAATGATTTTTAAACCAAATTTTTTTTTTGCCTTTAGACAACCTCACACACTGACACATGATCCACAAAACAGATGTGCTTATCAAATATAAAATGGGGTTAAGTGCCATCAAAATCAAGTGACTTTTTTTTTCTCCTTTCTTTGGCTGACACAGACCCTCCATCCTAGACATGCTTTCATTTTCTCTGTGTTGTGGGGTAATGTGAAAAATGAAATATGTTACCCTAAATTGAAGGAAACCATGGTCTTAATGGAATCATTAGAGAAATTGTTCCAGAATGCTGCATCCTTCCAGAAATAATAACCCTGTAATGTCAGCAAATTCCGAGTCAGCACGGGTTACCTGCTGCACACAGAGGGTCTTGGTCATGTTCATTAGCTCTGCCCGAGGCTCAGCCAAACTTCAGCACATGACCTTTAAGAATTTTTAAAAATTCATTAATCAATGTTCTTTGCCTGAGTTTTGCTATTTTTGCTTCTTTAACCTATTATTTGTATCCTTTTTTATAAGTTGACTGATCCCCATGCCCAATGAAACTAAGAATTGCAAGCATAACAGTTCTAGCTAATAATTAACAGAAGTTTCTTCCAGTTTGGCTAACGTTGCCAAAGGTCAATAATGATATTTTAAATGTCACCCAAAAAGAACTATCATGCAAGCTAATGGGACAAGAAATTAATGGTTACAATTCTTAGTTCATATTTAACTTTACATTTTAAAAGGTATTTTTGACATCCTTTCTCTTTGACTTTCCTACAAAGCCCTAAAAATGCTGTATTTATTTAGCCACATTGATGTCTTAAAACCCAAGCAGAGAAAACAACGGAAGGCATCCTTCACCAAACTTTTGAAGGATCGCTATGATTTTCCTGTCTCCTCGGTGCTCTCTGGATGGTCTGTAGTGTTCAATCACGGCAGTAATAAGCATGAAGCATCTACTCCTGTGCGTTTACGAATGGCTCAAGGCAGTGGCTCCCTTCATCCTATCTGTCTTAGGGAAAGTATAGAGATGTTGGAGTCCTCACTGGAAACTTCACTTTGACTTTCTTATTGTGTTAATTAAGATATAATCATGTACTTATTTACATTTTGTGACCCTTTAGTCTTTCTTTTGTGGTTCAAATGCTTTGAATAATCAAATATTTTATTAAAGTCTAGGATAAAAGGCATATCTCTACCCCTACTTTTTGAAAGTTGTACATTTCAAACGTATTTGAAGAAAAGACTATGAAAATGTCACTTGTTCTTGCATTTTTCCTTGATCTTGAATGCTATTTTATTAGTACTTTTAGCTCACTTCTACTAAGAATATATTCATTGTAGAGTGAATTGGGTCTTCCAGAAGGAAGTACGCTGACCATTCCAACATTTCTAACATGCAGTACTTCAGAAAATGGCCATGTTTGGAAATGAGATCTTTTTATTTAACCAACTTGCAATGATGTCTTTAGCATGGCAATGACCCAACACGGCCATATCCTTATGAAGAAGAGTAATTTGTATGGAGACACACAGACAGGCACACAGGGAAGATGTGGAGAGGATCACAGTGGACATCTACAAACCAAAGAGCCCTTAAAAGCCTGCCAGAATCCATGAGAAACACACAAAACCTCCCCTGCTTACATCTTAACTTTTGTTCTAAACTTTGTGAACTTTTTCATGGCAGCCTTAGGAAACAAATCCTATGTCCTTAGTAAGGAATGGTTCCATTCATTTGTGGTACCTATGGCCCCATGCCTGGGTGACAGGTAAGAAGAACTGTATTGTCTCAATCTCTTCTCCTGCTGTGGTGATAGAATATGGACAATAGCGACTTAAGGAAGAAACTGTTTATTCAGGCTCAAAGTTCAAGGGTGAAGTTCATGGAAGGGAGATGGAGGCAGGAGGAGTTGAGAGCAGCTAGTCCATCTCCTCCACAACCAGGAAGCAGAGAGCAACCAACCAATGCGTGTTGCTTCTCAGCTCTGTTTCTCCATCTGTACAGTTCAGGATCCCAGCCTGGGTGGGAATGATGCCACACACTGGAGGTGAGTCTTCCCCCCTCACTTAAGGGAATCAAAATATTCCCCCACAGGCATGTCCAGAGGCCCACTTATGGTGATTCCAGGTGATTCCAGATTCTGTCACGTTGATGATATTAACTGTCAATATCATGTATCTCAGTATTGTAAATGTGCAGCTTAGCTGAACCCTGTCTGCTGCTGTTGCTAGAATGTGTTCATGTGGATTCATCTTACACAGTCCTGCTCAGAGTTTGTGTGTGTGTCTTGCAATGAGTCTTGGAAATTAATAGCACCTATTTCTTCAGTTACCATCTCCTTATTCTTTCCTTCTGGAAACTGTCAAAGAGCGATATGTGAATGTATTTTCATGTTTTCCAACTTTTTTACCTGTAAATGCAGTAGTCTAGGGAGCTGCTTCTCATCTGACTTTCTGATCCTTTGCTCTTGGTTTGAAAGGTCCAATCTTCAATATACCTTTTGAATTTTTCATTTCATTCATTATATTTTTATTATAGAATCATATTGTGTATTATCAGGAGAAACAATTTTGAAAGAGTTTAAGTTAAGAAATATTGTTATTTACCTGACGATATGAATGATATTGGTATCTGAGATAATTTCTACCTAATGGACTATTTTATTTTATTTTTGGTCTTGTCTGCTCCTTTTAAACACCATTGGAGCATCTAGAATTCATGCAGAAAATTTTCTAAATTTTATATCTAGTAAGTATAAAGCCTCGTCCCCTGGATGGTTGTTATGTTCCAAACCTTTAGTTAGCCAAATTGACCATCAATCCTTTCCTCTCTCACACTACCACTGTCCAGTCTGCCACTCCTCTCTCAGATTTGCAGGGTTTTTTTCTTGGCTTTTCATGCACAAGGCTATCCCTATTGTTCTTGAGTATTTATACATTCCAAAGCCTTTTGCCCACATTTATGGAGAATCAAGATGTTTATAGAATGAAAATCTGAAAATGAATATGCCTCTTAACACCCTATTCTAGCAAAATGGTAGACTAAGATAACCTAAATATTTAACCTACTGCATCATCCTGCCAGGACCAGAAGTCAAAGGGAACATACGTCATGCTGCATATTTCTTCCCAAAGATCTACATCTATAGAATGCTAATGGATACTGTCAACAAAGATGGCAATCTCTGTATCTGAAACGTTTCCAGGACAAACGTCAGAAGACAAGCAGGTTCTCAATGTTTTTACCAAGGAGTTACACAAAAATCTTCAAGCAAGCACTCAGCACCAACAGACCTGAGCTTAGAATTCAAATGAACTTGACCTACTAGGCTGAAATAAAGTATTTGGTATTGTTCATGTGATATAAGGGACCTAAGACTCATGTTGTTCCCTTAACTCATCTTATTTGATGACCTCTACCTCACAATACAGAGAGAGCCATGTTAATATGGAGAATCATTTGGGACAACACCAAAACCCTGCATATGGAATTTGTCCCGTGGAGGCCTGGAGCAGGACACCATTGGTTTAGGAACACATCTGTTGCCTCCCTTAGAAGCCCTCTCCTACACCTATAAGCAGGATCAGTTGCACTTCACCTTCAAGTGTTGACCTCCTGGCTCAGCCTGATGCCAAAAGGTACACCACCTGTGATGCATTGTGTTCTCACTAGAGGTCCATTAGTAAGACAACCTTATAGGTATGTGATGGAGACACTTCCTCCTCAGACTCAGTGTGTCTCCTGTATTTAGGCCTTATTCTTTCATTTAAATAATGTCTTCTGTGGTCTTTGACTTTTTTCACAGATAGATGGGCATCTCTCTCTCCTGTTAGTACAAGTATGGTGCCTTGTGCTGTGCCTTCAGCTGCCTTAGGGAAGCTAACCCCTTCTACTCATGAAAAAAAAAATAGGCCTCTTTGACTTGTATCTTAAATGGAATGAAATAGATGTCTCGAATGTCTCAGTATTAATTCCAAACCCAAGGCATAGTTTTATGTTTCTGAATGTGTTGTTATTATTAGAAAACTATGTGGCTACTGCCGAGAGTACAGCTCAGTTGGGAGTGTGCTTCGGTGGCATGAAGGAAGCTCTGCATTCAAACCCTAGTATTACATAAACTAGGCGTTGAGGAACATGCCTGGAATCCCAGTGAAGACAGGAGGATCAAGGTCATCACCCTCTCCTGTATAATGAGCTGAGGCTGGCATGACATACATGAGACACTTTTTCAAAAATAAATACATCAATAAATAAAATGACATTACAGTATGTTGCTTGAAAACCCCCTGTTCTGTCAGTCTCCTACAAACTACAGCGGTAAGAGCAGCAGGAAGAGCTGTATGCTTAATGAGAAACCATGACTGCGCTGCTAGCTTGAGCCTGACAGAGCAAATGGGACTTCGAGCAGTAGCCTTTCAACTTTGGGAAGCAGAGAGGCTCTGGTGACTTCTCTCTCCTGCCAAATTCTGGTTGTTTTTGGTGTTTTCCTTGTGTTTATTTTTTTGTCATGAGTGTTATGCTCTTCTTAAATACACTGAATGTGAAGTGGCCTAGTAGTTTTTGTTTGTTTTATTTTGCTTTTGGTTTTTTTTGGTTTTTTTTGTTTTTGTTTTTGTTTTTGGAGATTCAGGATCCTAGAGATGGGTATTAAAGGACAGACACAATTCAGTGTTATTTGTCAGCCTGCTAGAGCATGTTTTCCTGGTCTATGGCAGAAAGTGATTATGTTTCATTTGTTTCTGATAAGCAGAAAGTTTGGGCAGCTCTTTTAACCATCCTAAGATGCTTCCTTCTCTGATTGGCAGGAAAGGGTGTGCTTTCCTTGTCACAGGACTCCCCAGTCTGTCCCTACAGACTCAGTGCAGCTTTGACCCTATGGATGACCTTTGCAAGCCTACTCTTTTAATTTGCAGTGTGTTTCCTTCCAGACCTGCATGATGCAACCCTTCCCGCTGGCACTTTGCCCAGAGCCTCCGCTCTGCATGAGTCAGCACTCCAGCACTGTAAAGAAATACCCGAGGCAGTTAACATATGTAGAGGAAAGAGTGCTTTGGCTTATAATTTGGGAGGTTCTAGTCCAACATCAGTGATATCCATTGCTCTCAGCCTCTAACAAGGGTGAAAATGTGGGGCATGGCTAGAATGACTCATCCCATGATCCAGGAAGCAAAAATAGAGGATGAGACTAGCATCCACAGTCCCCTTCAAAGGTAGACACCCAGTGAACTAAGGGCTCATCTACTGTGTCCCGCCTCTGATGGGTCCATCAACTCAAAGTCTTAATAGTTTCCCTCTGTGAATGGAGCCTTTCAAACTCCAAAGGGCACTGCTCTATGCATGGCACCATTATAACCACTCAACAGTTCATGTGGGCTAGCCTGTACAAAGCCAACAAAAATAGATGAGGCTCCTGCACACAGAGTTCACATTTTCATCACAGACTTGAGAGAGAATGGACATCTAAATAAATGACAGGAATAAAAACAAATGACAGCACTCCTCAGTGTAAAACATTAAAGATGGCTTGAAAGTTAAATAAATAATACAGTATTGCTGTTTAGACCCCTTCAAATTATTAACTCAATTCTTAGCTGCTCTCACCTTTTTGAAAAATTTCTCTAATAGAGAGAATGAAGAGTCAAACTTGGGACCTGAACTATGCCTGATGCCTGCTTGTACCTGTCCTCAAATTCTGCTACTGGCAATTGGTGGCTTCACCAGGGGGAAAGTCATCTCCATAACCAGCTCAGAATAAAACCCCGCACATATACCCCATGCTTCTTAACAAGGTCATTGGAACCATTTAATGAAGAAAAACTGTTAAACTACATTGTTCTTAACCAAAGGTTAATTTGAAAGTTATCTAAAATATATGGATTTATCATATTAATCAAAAGAAAAGTCCAGTGGGTAAAATTTTATGAGCTCTATCAAAGAGATAGTGTGATTACAACAACAATAACAAAGGGAGATTGTTGGATTCCTGCTCTGCACTGGCAAGGCATCTTTCTGCACACACCTTTTGTTGGACAGCGTCATTGTACCCATCTTCTAAATGGTCCATAGTAGGGACTTGGTAGTGCCCTCCATTAAATCTTGTCAGTCAAGGTCACCTTTCCATTAAACATTTCTCTCAAATGAATTCTTATGTCCCTGTTTCAAAGCACCTTCTGCTGTCCTGGCTGTTACCTCAGTCTCTACTCTAACATGTCTGAAGCTGAGCATACCTGTTGAGTGCCCATCTTCCAATAATGAGCCGTGCTTGTTTGCTGGTTTTGTTTGTTGTTTTTATTTTAACCCAATCTACTTCTAAATCACAGAGTGGTCATTTGGTACTTGACACTTTTTGTCTAATGGTATGGTTTTGATTGATGCTGTTTTTTTTTTTTTTTTCCATCTTCACCGTTTGCTATGGAGGTATTTCCTAGTTACTGAAAAAAAGTCAGGGGTAGTTATCCCAAAGTTCTTACATAGCTGTAATGTTAATGTAGTGAAAAGTTAAAAGTGAAACTATTTTCAGGTAGAGGATATTTCTCCTTGAACCTCATCCTGCAGTACCAATGTCGGTTCTGATAATGTTTATAATAATTCAATAGAATAAAAAACAGTCCTCCTGTGAACAGTCAGTGCCATGCTCCTAGTACAGAAGCGTGATCTGGACTTCTAGGACAAATCCACTCTCCTTTCTCTCTTCCCACTTTACCTACCCAGGAAGACAGTATCTGTCCAGTGCAGATGGTCCAGGGGAAGCTGAGGCTGCCTTCAGTGTTTCTATTGTACTCACTTCTTGCTGTCCTCCTTTTCTCCGGGATCACTTCTAGACTCACCCACTATGTCTCTTCCAGCACTCTCCCCTCCAGAGTGCATTTGAACAGCAGTATGACCTACCACTTACTATCTGTATAGTTCCTTCAAGTCTTGGCTGCCTACATTACATATGCATGTGCCACACACCATGTGTGTGCTAGAGTTATCTGCTTAGAAACCCTGAAAACAGGAAGATCAATAATCCCTACAACATTCTTGACAAATAAAGGACACAAGACTAAATGTATCTTTACCTGCGACAGGAGTTGAAATGGATGGATGGATGGATGGATGGATGGATGGGTGATAGATAGATAGATAGATAGATAGATAGATAGATAGATAGATAGATAGACTGATAGAAGGTGCTTATTAGATACTTGTTAGGCAAGTAAATGTGATAGTGGATGAGTGTATGAATAAGATCCTTTGGGTTGATTACAGTAGGTTGATTCTCTATAACTACATGGACAGAGAGGGAAGGTAGACAGACAGTGACAGCAGACTCTAATTAAAGACAAAGTAATATGTGTCCACAAAAGGTCAGCTTACCACGGAAAGGTTTTCGTGGAAATACAGCCCCACATCATAAAAGTTGCCACCATGACGAACTGGACGTGTTCTCGTCTTCAGCTGCTCAGTCTGACACCATTGTGAGACAGGGCTCCCCAGCGGATTGAGCAGAGACACTCTGAGAAGGTAGGAGCCTTGGGGAACCTTGTCCTTGAGGCCCCTGATACATCTGATCTGTATTTGTAGGCAAGGCAACCGAGACTGCTTACCCTACATAAAAGGCACAATTCTTGAGTTACACAGGAACTGGGTAAAACCAAGCAATTAGCAACAATGGGCTTTTCAGAGGGCAAAGAAGGGAGACAATTATTTTTACTCACCCTGTAATTGTCAGGTATTAGCAATGATAACAAACAAGGCCCCACAATGTGTAATTAAGAGGTCCAAAAGCAAACTCCCCGATGATGGGAAGGAAAGTTTAGCTAGTGTTTAAGCATGGTATGTTAATAAGCTGTGACATCAGAAACCATTCATCTATTATAGTACGATCAAATTAGCAGGAATCCAACACTTGTGAAAACCACACAGCATGCCCGCTAAGGTATTAGGGAATGGGAAACCCTAGCAGCAAGCTTCACTCACGGCCTGAGAAAGGCAACAATCTTAAGCAATTCTAATCACAGATAATAATGCCACATTGATAAGTGAACTGCAAAGCATGTCAGACTCCCACCTCATCTGATCCATCATACTCTCAATATATCAGCTTGGCCCACGGGCTTCCAATGAAAGGCCCTCCCACAACAAGAAAGGGGGAAAAAATCAAGGCCGAGTCTTAGCCCATGAAGTGTAACCGAGACAGTGCTGAACCTTTTAGGGAACATTTGAATTTCATTGCTAGTTCAAGGTTTACTGAAGCAGGCCATTTCCATGTTCCATAATTGCCAAGAAGTTTATACAAATTCATGATTTTAATGAACTATTATTTCAGATTAGGTAAATGCTAAAGCAGGATTGTTGAGAATTAAGATGGCATTAAGTTTTATTTCTAGACTCACAAGTTCCTGAACAATTCAACCTTGAAGAATTCACTGGTACTTTGTGCTTCAATCACAAATAATATCATTTTTTAAGAGCATGTTACTGTTCCATCCAGGGTGGTGGTACTGCCGGGTTAATCTACAGTTAACAGGAAAGACTTCTTAATCCTGCCTAGAATTTATTGAGATAATGTATATTTCCATACATAGTATGGTTCTAGAATTGAGTAAACAAGAAAAGTTGTTCAATTTCTTTTGTTTTCCCATTCAAATATACTTAAAAACTAATCAGAATAACAATTATTTTTGGTTTAATTAGAAAATCTTAATTAACAACAAAGACTTAACCTTAATATTTTGGTTTCCAAAAATATTTTAAAAATTAACACCATCTGAATAAATAAGACAATCTTTTTAGACCTCAAGGCAGGATTACTGATGCAGGCAGACGGAGTTATTAAACACATTCTAAATTAAACGCCTCTATGAATTTTATACTGAAATATATTGTGATAGTTTTGCATGCCAAATGTGACATTTTGTGTTTTAGATTCATCTTCTGTAGTAATTTTGGAAATGTCATACAAACAAAGATTTTGTCATTTTCCGATGGAATTACTCTGCATGGTCGCCTAGCTGTCTCTGTGCCGGCTCTTGTGGTTGTTTCAAGTTAGCAAGCCATAAAGAATCTTTATCTCTCCGAAACACAGCAATTTGGAAGATAATCGAATGGTGACCAGGGGGCAGAAATGCCAGGCTGAGGAATTATACCACAATCTCTCTTGCATTTACAACCTCTGTCAAGCACATGTCAGGCAGAGTAGGAGAAGGGGAACGCAGATTCGTCAAATCTCAAGCCTGTGTCATTCACATGGTGGCAGGTACCATGTACAGCTGAGACTGAGTCCGGTCATATTGGTACCCTGTGATGAAGAATACCACAGATGTTTCCGTGGACAGCTTTTGGCCTGTGGTTTAGCATGGAATTAGCATCATAAACATTTAGTAAGACCTGCTTTCTCTGAAGAACCCCTTAGAAGGAGAAGAACAGGTAGAGATAGTCACACAATGGATGTCATCATCTGATATTTTGCATCAGGAGAAGCCAGTCGAGAGTGCTCACCTTGCAGCAAGCACCTTCTGCTCTTTGGGATTCTTCAGTTGCTTCTGGAAATGAGCACTGCTCCATGACACAGTCCTTTGTGTAAGGATTCCCATCCGCAGTGTACAGCTGACTTGGAGCAGCGGGTAGGAGAAGGAATTAAAAAGAAAGAAAAGATGTTGAAAGGGGACACGAAGAAAAGCTTTGCCTCTAGATTCACAATACAGTCTGATGTTCTCCTTAAGTATTTTCTTGGATTAAATAAGAATTATAAATGCCACATTGCAGGTGTTGCACTTGGTTCAAGCAATGTCTTTGAAGTACAGTCCCATAAAATATATGACATGCTATGTAAGCTACTGAGCTCCCAGCAATTAAAGGGTCAGTTGTTTCAGAAATAACCAAGAAGTCAAATGCAGTTGTCTTCCCTTATCTGAAAGAAATCAGCTCGGGGACTCCCTGTGAATGCCAGAATCTAAAGAGGTTCATGTCCCTTATATAATATGGCATAGTTAAAATATATGCACATATACCATACCTTTTCAATATTTGTTTTGTTTTAATTGTGTGTATACATACATACACATGCATATGCATGCCTGTGACTGCAGACTCTCTTGGAGATCAGAAGAGGGCATCAGATCCCCTGGAGCTAGAGTTACAGGTAGCTGAGTCACACCATGTAGGTGCTGGAAAGTGAACTCTGGTACTGTGCAAGCCCTCTCAAGCCCGTGAATGTCTTTCCAACCCTACTTCTTACCACATACTTAAATAATCTCTAGATCACTGGTTCTCAGTCTTCCTAATGCTGTAGCCCTTTAATATATTTCCTCATGTTGCGGTGACTCCCAACCCTAAAATTATTTTCAACTGCTTCTTTGTAAGTGTAATTTTGCTACTGTTATGAATTGTAATGTAAATATCTGTGTTTTCTGATGGTCTTAGATGACTCCTTTGAAAGAGTCATTTTGACCCCAGGGACTCATGACCTACAGGTTGAGAACCACTGCTCTAAAAGGTTTATTAATAAGACATTTAGTGAATGTAAACTTATATAAATAGCTGCTATACCACATTGTCTCTATAGTATACCAATAAGAGTGAACAGACATACTCAATATGGCTGAAGCCATCATAGATCTAACCACATTTTCCATCTATTAGCGCTTGATTGCATAGATGCAGAAACCATGGATGTGGAGGGCCGTCTGTATTTGATAAGATTTCTTGTCATTTAATTTTTTGCTAGCCATTCTTCTTTGATCAACAAATTGTTCATGAAACCTTGAGAAAAGCATTCATTGAAAATACATGCTTACTGATATGACACAAACATTTTCTGTCTTTAACACAAGGGCCAGAGATCAAGTTCTAATTCTCTCCTTAAAATGCTCTCTGGGTATTTGCCCTCTTATTAATAGTGTACTCAATTTATTCAAGACTGTTCTTCACTGTTGACTTTTTTGTTTGTTTGCTTCTCAAGTCCTGACATCATCTGCCTGCCTTCCCAAATGCATTTGAATTAAGAAGGATCTTATCTCCCACTTCTCCTGACTTAAGCTTAATTCCATCAGCAGGGCCATCTGTGACAATGACTGTACCCCCACCAGAGGAATAGCCTTTTGGGGTCTCACTGCTGATTCAGTCTCTGTGATACAAATTATCTCCCTTAATGTGGTTAGAGCTACATTGACACAGGGGTTCATTAGGACACCCATTTGCTGGCAATCCAATTTCAAATTAAATACACTTTGTTGTAAATTTTATTACTTTTAAACTACTGTATCTATTGTCTTTAATGGCCCTATTATACAGTTATGAAGGTAAACAGATTTCATTAGTAAACATCAAACATCCCATGTTAACCACAGTGAAATGGCTTCCCTCAGTTTATTTCTTTGTTTCTTTGGTAAGAATTGCAAGGCGTTCAGAAATATCCCCAAATTTTAACCTGAATAATTACATACTATATTCACTATTATCATCTGAGAGAAAGAAACAAGCAAAATAAATAAATAGAAGAAAATATGGTCCCTGGTAATAAGCCCACTTCCCCCCACCCCACCCCAATGAACAGTTTTCTAAAAGTATTTCCTGAAAGTTAAAAAGGAAGAAGCAGGTACCCAGAGACATTGTTGACTTAAGCTCCTGTACAGCAGTTGTGGTAAAGGTCAGAAGCCAGGAGCAGGCATGAGATCCTGTCTTCCTTGAGTCCTGTGGTGATTTAAATGAAAATGGCCGCATAGGCTCATAGGGAGTGGCACTCCTGGGTGGTGTGGCCTTATTGGAGGAAGTGTGTCACTGGGCATGGGCTTTGGGTTTCAGAAGCCCAAGCCAGGCCCAATGGCACTCTCTCTTCCTGCTGCCTCTGGATCTGTATATAGAACTCTCAGATCCTTCTCTAACACCATGTCTGCCTGCGTACTGCCATATTTCCCACCATGATGATAACAGACTAAGTCTCTGAAATGGTAAACCAGCCCCAATCAAAATAAAACCCTAAGACAAGTCCTAAGGTAGACCATCATTCCTGTCTTACCCTCTGATGGAGCATTATTAACTTTATGATAGAAATACAGCCATCCTCTGTATACCTGGGAGGGCAGGTTCTAAGACACTCCCCACCCAGATGCTGAGACCCAGAGATGCTCAAGAGCTTTATTTACAATGCTGTGCTATTTGCATAAAGCCTACATATATAAGATTCCTTATGGGTGAAGTTATTTCTACCTGACTTTCAATATTGAATATAATGCATTTTTTTATTCAAATAGCTCTGTGCTGTGTTGTTTAGAGACATGACAAGGGGAGACAAACAGCTGTATGTCTTCATTATATTTATTGGGTTTATTTATTTTTTAACAAATACTTCCTTTTATTATGAGTTATTTCATTTTAAATTTTGTATGTATGTGTGTGTGTGTATGTGTGTGTGTGTAGATATGGGTATGTATATGTGAGTGCAGTATCCCCAGAGCCCAGAAGAGGGTATAAGATCACCTAAATCTTGAGTTACAGGTGATTTTGAACCACCCAATGTTTTTAATGGGGACTAAACCTAAGCCTTCTCTGCAAGAGCAGTATTTGCTCTTTACCACTGAGCCATCTTTCCAGCTCCTACAAATAATTTCTATCTAAGGCTGGTTGAGTCTATAAATATGTTCACATTGCAGTTACAAAATTCTGGTTGTGTATGTGCTCAGCTGTGTATTATCAAAACTTTCCCACCCACCTACAGACTATATATAACCTCTGCAAAATACATGCTTCTACTCTTCATAACTAGACAGTTAAATTATTCATTTTAATACAAAGTGAAATTGACACTATACATATTGTTTTCTAACTTCTATTCTCTACTTTGCACATTACATGTGTATTTTTGCTACAACTAGATTTTTAGGCATCTCTGGTGTTTAATTCTGTCTACCACAATTTTTTTAAATTGTCCCTTATTGTTGGCTATTTATGTTAGTTCCTATTTTTGTTGTTAGCCTGGAATTAGCTATCTCCCATGTAAAGTCTTATAGACTTCCCTGGCAATTTCCATAGTACAAAGTCCTATCATTAGAAACACTGGGCACATAAGGGATGCTATTCCATTCTCCACTGGTCTTTAGTTGAGCATAGAAATGACACCTTAGTGATATATAATCCTAACTGCGCAGCCAGTGTCTCAGACACTACGTCATCTTCGCAGGGGACGGGCCCCACTCTGGTGCTTACCCTATTTGCACTTCCAGCGGAACACAAGGTAAGGGAGATCGTAGTGAAGAATGCACAGCAGTCTTCTCTGCATCACCACCACTGACTTTTTAACCAGGTAACTCTTCGTTGTGGAGGCTGCTCAATGCACTGCCAGGCTATTTAGTGGAATCCTGTCCTCTGCCCACTGAATACTCCTAGACAACCTAGCTAATGCCAGTTTCCATAATCAACATGTTACTAGATGTTGCCAAATGTTCCCTGGGGATGACATTGATCCTTGCTGAGAACCACTAATGTTCTCAGTATGATGCAGCATTGAGTGTTCAGCATGCTCAGAGAAACTCTTTCAGACATTCTCTATTTTTTACCTCAATCAACCCCCAGGATACCCAACAGGGTGTTATAATTCCTGCCTCACTGACAGGCAACTGATCCTGAAGTATGCTGACAGCCTTGTGAAAAGACACACAGGCAGGCAAATGCTCTGAAACTATCCCAGCTGAATGCTGACTCCTACCACATGCTTGCTCTGGCTACAGTGTGGTGAAGTGACTACTGTGCCCACATCTTGGAGGTTCCTATACTGACCCAAGAATCTGAATATTTCCTGAGAGATCAGTCATGGCTCTCAGCTACACCAGTAAGGCTAGAATACCTACCCTCCAACATCTTGGAGATGAAGAATACTGATCTATCCCAGGATGATATGAGAACATAGTTCCCCAAATCTTGACCCTCTAGTTGAATCAACCTAGAGATGCCTATCACCTGCAATCCATCCATACTTAATTCATAGGAACACACACACACACACACACACACACACACACACACACACACACACACACACACATGCACTACAAGGTATGAACTCTAGACATTAAGGAACATACTTTTCAAATGGTTTTCCCTCCTTCAAAAATGGTTTTCCCTCCTTCAAATATGACATGGGAATGTTCTGGCTGAGTCCTTTTCTTTCAAATTTTGAGTCCTGTGTGGAAGAAGAGAGAAATAAAAGCAAAGTTCATAAAAATCTATTTAGCACACACTTGAAGTATCTGTGGAGTAGCTAGACTTTCTCTAAGAACAGAATATGCCAATCCTCCAAAGTTATGATTCTCTAAAACAAATAAGAACAATGAATTCTTCCTAGGGTAGCCGCATTTTCATAAAACCTGATTTTCCTCACTCACATCATTGCTGCCTAGGAAAATACAGGGAGTAACAGACAGCATAACCGGAAGACAAACAGCTGATGGATACTAACAGAGACCCCCTTGTCTATTTCTACTCCTCACTAACCAAGAGCCAACCGCAACCCCATCATCCTCACACATCCCCCACTCCTTTTTTCTCTCTCCTTCTCACACCTTGCATTTTCTCTGAACATAGTGTTCACATGGTTTTACAACATATACATGGACATGTGACTAAAGTTATAGAACACTAGAGACATTACAGTACTTGACTCAAGTGCTTCATCATCCAACCCAGCCTGTTTGGGAAGCAAAAGGGAAACAATGACACGAGACCAATAAGCCTCACTTGAGCCTGTGTACATACAGAAGGCCTATTAATATCTGTGCAGATATAATAATAGTAACTCAACTGGGTGTACTCTATGAGGAGGATGGAGAGCTGGACACAGGTGTGAGTTGTTGGCTGGGATCACAGGTTCATGCACCTGTGAAATCCAGATTTTCATGCTCTTTCATGAAGTCTCAACATCTGGAAACAAGTGCCCATGGCTCTGCACCTATCCCACTAAACTTCTGGTTCCATGCTTTGAATTTTCCTTCTTTTAGTTTCTTTAACCCACTGGTTTATTATGACTCTCAATACATATTAATTACATGTGTTATTGAGTATCTGCCTGATATTTCCAATTTTTTTTTTTCATGAAAGTAGTATATCTCTGTCACTTGGTTTCTCATCCTGCTTCCTGCTGGTGAGTCTAAGGAGCCTGAGATATCTTCATCTGATGGTCCTTTTGGTCTTTTCAGTTGATAGCAGAGCCTCCTTGGCTTTGTGAGTCTTCTGTGGGTTTTATTGACAATGTTTTCCTTTGGCAGAGGTGAAAAGAAACATCTATGTCTAAGAGGGAAGACCTTCTGAACCTTGGATTTCTATGACAGGAGGTGTGATGTGTTCATCTCTCTAGAAATCCAGTAATGTTTGATTGAGAGGACATGGAAAGCCCTTCAGCCTTTCAGTGTGTCTTTGCTCTCCACAAACAGTACTCAAGGGCTTTGTTCTGATACTTCTGAGCCACAGTCTTCATTGATTTCTGTGTTGCTTGCTGTCTGAGAGGCCGAGAGTGTCACAACCTTCAAGGCTTAACTTGTTTTGTTTGACTACCTCTAGTTTATCTCTGTCTCATCAATTTTTCTACCAAAAGCAACGAGAATCTACCAAGCAGCACAAAACAGCCTCTGGTTTAGAACCTCACTGTTACGACTGCCTGTTTGCTAGGTACATTTTCCATTTTCCTCAGAACTGTAGGCAGCTGGCTGCCAGTCTCTCTGGCACACCCTCAGAAGGATTTTATTTTCTCCGTTTTACAGTGAAATTGTGTTCAGCTCCCCACACAGGAAGGCTTCACCCCACTTGGGGAAGACCACTAGGCTTCTTGTCACATTCTTCTTGAGGTAATTCAGCCCTTCACTCGTGTTATCCTAAAAGATCACTGTGCATCTCCAGGGGGATAGAGGACTTGGGTTTTGTGATAATGGTTTCCCAGTGTTAGAACCAACATCCAATTAGAGTCATTGCCCACAGTCCAAGCATAGTGAAGTCCAAGACCCAGGATTGCCTGAGACCAGAGACTGCAGGGACTCATATACATAGCTTTTTACCTATGCTCCTGCTGCACTGGAGATAAGCTAAAGATGGTATAAGTCCAATGATATGTATGAATGCAAAGGTCATCTCAGAACCCTTTATCTCATATAATTACTAAAAATGTTAATCAGAAGGGTCCACAAACATCCTTTAAAAAGGATTAGAAATTCAGAAGTCTATAAATTGTTAGTAAAGAGAAGAGATTTTACCAGGATCTTACATATATATATATATATATATATATATATATATATATATATATATATAATCATCTGTACATTAAAATTCCATATATCACACTTGGTAAATTCTCAGTAACAAAATTAAATTATTAAATATTAAAATGGCCTTGGAATTCACTGTCAAATCTTCAATGTCTTCAAATAATATAAATATTTACATGAGTTATGTCACCAATTTTACATGAAATATTTTCTATGGTCATAAAGCATTTTAATGTTTTTTTCTAAAGAATTATACATAATTTAAGTATATACTTACCACTAAGGTTGACATAGTAAACCTTTATATATCAATCATGCATACATATTATTCTTGCATATGCCAAATTTATATATGTGTGGTATAATTAATAACTCTACTTTGGTTATTGAAATAAATGCCATTGAATTAAATTCAAAGTTAAAGTTTTAAGTAATGAGAAATAACAAAATATTCTTTAATTTTTTTTTACTTTTTTGAGATTATAATATAATTACATTTTTTTCACTTCCCTTTCCTCCTTCCACAACTTCTCATATACTCTTCCTTGCTTGCTCTCAAAGTCATGGCCTCTTTTTCATTAATTTCTGTTACATACACACTGCTACCTGTATGTATGTTTGCAGGGCTGATATTGGTATTAGATAAGCAATTTGTGTGCTCTTCCTGGATAAGACTATTCCTCCCATTCCTTAGTTGCCTGTACTTTTTTGTGTAGGACTGAAGCCTCCTGGGCTTTGCCCACCCACATTAGCATGTCTATCAATTTCATCCTTGTTCCACTATGTTTAGGCAGGCATGTTGGAGAGACTTTATGAGTGTAGCTTCTGATATTCTGAGTAGACATAATCTCATAGCAAATTATCTGTTCCTCTGGCTCTTACAATCTTTCAAGAGAAGAATGGATAAAAGAAAAATGTGGTACATTTACACAGTGGAGTATTACTCAGCTGTTAAAAAAATGACAACATGAAATTTGCAGGCAAATGGATGGAATTAGAAAAATCATCCTAATTGATGTAATCCAGACCCACAAAGATAATACGGTATGTATTTACTTTTATGTGAATAGTAGATATAGAGAAAGGGACTAGGTGGGAAAGATGTGGATCTCCCTAGAAGGAAGAAGCAGAATAGGTTTTATGGGTAGACTGGGGACTGGGCAGGAGTCGAATGGGAGGATCAAGTGAGGAAAGAAGGGGAGACAGATTCGAAGGAAGGAATGTGGGGAGAGACAACTAGAATTAAGGGGCATCTGAGGGTTAGTATGGAAACCTAGTGCAGAGAAACTTCCTAAAATATATGAAGATGATCTTAATGAAGTCTCCAAATAATGGGGGAGATAGAGTTTCAAATGACCAGCTCTTGGCACCAAATGAAACTTGTAATACCAGCACTAGGTTATATCTAATTGAGTTGTTGGCAGAAAGGATCTCATGGAAATCGACAAACAACCCAGACTATTGCCAAGACAATAGGTTGCTCTCCACAAACTGACAGCAAGACCCCATTGCTGAACACATTATACAACTCACTGAACATGGAGATGTTGAGTTGGTGCCTACATAGAGTCTTCACCCCTACATTTCATTGTCTTTGGTTCAAGAACATACTCTGCATGGTATCAAAAGAGAATGTATACACCAAGTCAGCCACACAACTTTTATCTACAATGATGTACTACCTGCAAAATATACTAGGGCAATGGTGGTACAAATATTGTGGGAGTAACCAACCAATACCTGATATCACTTCATGAGATGGAACCCACATCTGGTACTCCTTAGGTGACTAAGAACCAGAGACTAGATAGCTCGGAGATCTAGGGTTAAACCAAGTAAATACTGGTCTTTAAAATACAGTGATAAAATGACTCCTAGCCAACTTGAGATCCAAGCACATTTCCAAGTGTTTTATCCACCCCACACTATAAACATAGTCTACTAACATGCAAAACCAGCCATGCACAGGTGATATCAAGATCTGCATCCAGCATTAGAAGTAGCTGGGATGCTGTAGACTATGGCTTCAGTGATCTCCAAGGGCCTGTGTGGCTAAACACTGTGAAATAAATATGGGGAGTAAATTTACTAGGCAACCTGGTGTAAGCAGAGTCCAGAGATGCCCTTTTCAAGAGAACATCTTTCAAGTAAGTTTACCACTTCAAACCCTGAGCCTATGTGTTGGAGTCTGTATACTTCCTGAGAGTCCCTCATGGATCCTTCCTGTTACCCTTATGTAAAGTACTCAGCTCCTTTGTAATACTGATATTTTCTTCAGAAACCATGCTTTATTGGCTGGGGAGATAGATTGGTAGGTAGAGTACTTGCTAAGAAGGCATGATGACCTGACTTTGGATTCCTAGCACCTCCACTGTCTTAGTTAGGGTTTCTATTGCTGTGACAAAACACCATGATCAAAAATCAAATTGGGGGAGGAAAGGGTGTATTTGACATATATTTCAGCACTGCTGTTCATCACTGAGGGGTGTTGGGATAGGAACTCAAACAAGGCAGGATCCTGGAAACAGGAGCTAATGCAGAGGCCATGGAGGGGAGCTGCTTACTGGCTTGCTTCCCCTAGGTTTCTCAGCCTGTTTTTATGTAACCCAGGACCATCAGCCCAGGGATGGCACCACCCACCATGGGCTAGGCCCCCTCACATTGATCACTAATTGAGAAAATGCCTTACAGCTAGATCTCATGGAGGCATTTCCTCAGCTGAGGCTCCTTTTGCTCTGATGACTCTAACTTGTGTCAAGTTGATATACAAAATTACCCAGTACATCCACAAAAAGCCAGACATAGTACTCTATGCCTGTAATCCCAGTGCTGGAGGTACAGAGACAGAGGATCTCTGGGACTTGTTAGTCAGCTCTTGTAGCAGAATCACTGAGCTCCAGGTTCAATGAGAAACCTTGTCTCAAAAAAATAATGTGGAGAGTAATTGAGGAAAACACTCAAAGTCAAACTTTGGCCTCCATATGATACCCACACACACACATATCCACCCCATATACATAGGCACCCAAATACATCTCATACAAAAAAGAAAGACAATGTAAAATTAGAAACAATGTTTTGTAGCCTAAACTTTATAACAATTTGTCAGACCAAGTTACAGAGGTCTTCTTCTGCTCTGCTTCTTGCTCCTAATTTGCACTACAAACTTGGCTAGGAATTGGTAGAAAGAATGACATTATTGTAAAGATGAACTGCCTTGCAAGTTCCTCATCCAAATTAATTAGCCCATCACTCAGCATCAACTTAGCATCCCCTGAATTCTCAAGGCAAGGACAAATTATAGATAAATTATTTTCTACAATTTAATGCAAATGACCTATATTCCCAAACAAGCCCCCATCTCCGTTTGAAACCTAAAGACCACAGTCTTTACTATCAATCATACCAGAATTCCAGTCTTCTGAGTTATGACCAGAACTATTCATTAAGCTTAAATCATATCCATCTATAGCTTTTCTATCTCGCATCTCTAAATTTTTCAGATTTCTTGCACAAACTACTTATAAAGCTTTTGAATTGTTTTCGGGAATACTCACAGCAACAATTCCACATTTGGTGCCAATTTTCTTGGCCAGTCAGACTTTCTGTCACTGTGGCAACACAGCATAAGCACCATAAGGAGAAATATTTACTTTGGCATATAGTCTCAGGGGTTTCTGTTTCTGTCGGGGATAGTGTGCCAGCCCAGAGTAGCTCATTTCATAGCATGCAGAAAGCAGAGAGAGAATGCTTGCTCTGGCTGTATCTGGCATTTTCCTCTTCCCTCTTGGATCCCAGCCTATGGGATGGTGCTACTCCTTTTAAAGGTGGGTCAGTCTTCTCTGGAAACGCCTTCATAGCCACGCCCAGTGATGTGCTTTACTTACCTCCGGCATTTCTCAATCCAACCAATTTGAGAAGAAATATTAATTATTAGATATAAGATTTGTGCTATATAATTAAGAGCCCTAACAAAATAATTTAGATTGAACAATCAACCTTAGATAGTCTCAATATTTTTTTAAATATGTGATAGAATGAAGAAACAAATGAAGCAGATACACAAAATCCTCCATGCGGGACTTACATCACGACAGGAATTACCTGGCACATAGTATCTATGATCCTACTTCCTAGTGTTGATTTTTATTAGCCTTTACTTAAAAAAAATAGCAAAAAAAAGCATCAAAACTCCAAATTAATTAACTAAAATATATAAAGAAATGTTATACATTAGTTCATACCATGCAAGTTATCTTTAGTTTGCCTTTCATTCTTAGTTAGGGTTTCTATTGTTGTGAAGAGACACCATGACCCTGGCAACTCTTAAAAGAAAAACATTTAATTGGGGTGGCTTACATTTCAGAGGCTTAGTGCATTATCATCATGGTGCAACATGGTGGCATGCAGGAAGATATGGTGCTGGAGGTGAGAGTTCTTACATTTTGAGCCAAAGGCAACAGGAAGTGGTCTGTCTCACTGGGCATGACTTCAGCATATGTGAGACCTCAAAGCCTGCCTTCACTGTGACACACTTCCTCCAACAAGAACACACCTACTTCAACATGGCCACACTTCCTAATAATGCTATTCCCTTTGGGGGCAATTTTCTTTCAAACCATCACACATGCCATACTATACTGCCCTTGGAGTTAATGAAGATCACATCCCAGAACGAAGAAAGGATATTTTCATCAGTCAGTTTTGCACAATATAATATAAGCACAAAATACCTTGTGCTTATAAAGAAAGATTTGGTTTAAATCACAGTTTTGGAGTTCTAAAGGCCAACATCTCTTCAGCTGTTGACAAGACTTCTATTAGCTGCATTACAGGTCACAGAAGTGGGAAAAGACAACATCCACATGCAGAAATGTTCACAACAGTAGGGCAGATTGGCTTTCTAACAATCCACTCTTACAGTACTACCCTATTCCCAAGAAAGCTGCAACTCTAGTGGATAACACTAGATCCAACCCTAATCTATCCCTGTGATGGTACCCTATGTTCTAATTGCCTCTTAACCAGTTTCATATCTCAGAGGCTTCACCACTACCCAGAATCTGGATATCCAGCATCCTTTGCATGAACCTTTGGGATTTCAGTTAAACAACAGCCTAATTACAGCAGCGATCTATCAGTACATACAGGAATATGCAAAAAGATATAGACCAAGAAAATACATAATTGTAATGTGATTCTCAAAAATGTATAATCAGATACAAAAATAATAATTTGAGGTGGCATAGAGAGGTGTGAAACCTAAGGATTGATGAGAACATTATATAATAAGCTCATGAAACTGCACTCCTGACAGATTTCCCCAAATTTATTGAATCTTTAAGCTATTTTTAAATAACTGCTTTATGGGACATACCTTAAAGCACAAAAGGAAAAAATATGTTTCTAATGTTAAACATAAAGTCACGCTTTCTGCCTTTCAACTAAATAATGTAACTACCAATGACCTAATGCCATCCGAACTGTTTCTCCACATATCCTGTCTTGTTTTATAGAAACAGTATCAGGGAAAACAAAATGAAATATTCAAAGATGAATAATTGCTTCCAGGAGGAAGCAGTGGTCAAGTGTGTCTATAGGATGTCTGTGGCACAGCTAATCCAGTCAGTATGTCAGGCCAGCTTGCTGGACAGAAGAACAGCTGCAGTATATGCTTCTGATCGGGTACCACTAGACAAACATGTGGTAAAGGATATTTAAGGGCAAATTGGGGAAGTTGGAGCACAAACTGAATACTACATAAAATGACTATGAATTTTATTAACTATGTTGATGTTTTTTGGGGTTGGGTTCTTATGCATAAGGAAGTCTAAGCTTTTGGATTTACTCTGCATGCTTTTTATAAAACTAACAGCCATTCATGAGCTCCCCCTCTTCTGGAAATACCCAGAAGTTTCTTATTAAGCAGCTACAGGGACCTCCTCCAAGGCCAGCAGTAGAACAAGTTAGGGGAAATGGGAACCAGGCAGAGAAATATAAATATTTTATTTTCAACTTAACCTTTGGGAATATATTTTTTAAAGTAAGGTAGAGTATTTGGGCATGGAATATTCAGTCAGGGAGTCACATATCTTTACTTCTCAATCCTCACCCTGCAGTTGAACATCTTTCCTCCAGTCATGCTTTCTTTTGTTTCTTCCTGTGCATTTCTGTAAGGTGGCTATGCTGGATCAATTCTCTCTTCTAAATTCCATGTACCCCCAAAGAAGGAAAAACCTGTAGCATAGAACCTATGTGTGCCTTTGGAATACTGTATACGTTTGTTTCCATTCCATTTTTGTTTGAGATAGGGTCACTCACTGTAGTCAGAGATATCTTCTGCCTCAGTTCCACAAGCTGGGATTGCAAGCATGCACCGCCATGCTCTCTCTAGACTATTTTTCTAAACTTCATTTCATTAAAATTTCATCAAAAGAAGAATTAAACACCACAGTTTTGAACATAGGTTTTGCAAACATATTTTGTTGATAGATGCAATCTTCTTTCAAAGTGAATGGAAAACTAGACAGAGGGGGAAAAACCATCACAGAAGTCACCAAGGGGCTGTAACAAAGTCCCACCACCTTAGCGAAGCTGCTGTAGTCGCAAAGTCCGACTGAGTAATGCAATGGGATAGAACCACCACTGGTCATTTCCTTACCTAACTAGAAAAAGAGGTCAAAGACTTAGGATTTCAGGTTCTTTACAAAAAGTATCCATATCCTTTTTTTTATGTAGGATATGATTTCAACTGAAAATTCTAAAATATTAATTATTCACTGCATTCCACAAACTTCCTACTTTCAGGTCACAAATGATCAACGTTGGTTATGCAAATTTCAGCTTAGGGGTAGTAAAGGGATAACAATATACATTTAAAAAAGATCTTTTATAGGTTATTTCCACTAAAAGAGGTAAAAATAAGGAAAATGTATGAAGTAGCTTTATTGACATTTACTAATTTTTGCTCCAAGAACAGCATATACATGGGAATTTACAAACATACAGGTTATTAACTTTTGGCACTATGTATACTCATGACACTTAAGTTATTCATCTTAAGGAAGAATTAGTATTTCTATTCTAATAATGAATGTGGATCTTTGTTAGGGATGAGCAAATTCATAGCCCACCTTATGTATATAAACTATTGAAAAGTTTACTATACAACAAGAATCATCAAGAAGTTTCATGTGTGGGGAACTTCTCTTGAAATAATAGAACCACAAGTGCAAGTATCAACAGAAGAATCAACATATACTATTCAAATAACACATAAAAATGCTTTAGCAATTATGTCAAAGAGCCAAGTAAAACCCCAGGGCAGTTGTTCTCAACCTGTGGTTTGCGACCCCTTTGTGGGTCAAACAACCCTTTCACAGAAGTCACATGCCAGATATTCTGTATAAAAGACATTCATATTATGATTCCTAATAGTATCAAAATTACAGTTATGAAGTAGCAACAAAAATAATTTTATGGTTAGGGGACACCACCATGAGGAACTGTGTTAAATGGTTACAGCATTAGGAAGGTTGAGAACCACTGTCACAGAGGGATCCTCTGGCATCTGAACTGAATAGGTAAAAATCTCTTTAGGAAATAGTGACATTACACCTATCTCCACCACTAAGTCATTCAATGCTCTAATTTCATATAAAATTATTTTCATTTTAGGTACTTAATAAATGGTTCTTCTTTGGTATTAATTTAAAACATATGCAAGTACCTATTATGTAGGGAGCAAGTCTTCGTTTATAAGAAAATTATGACTAAAGCAGAGCCACAAAAATATATTTGAGTAATGGTATAACATTGTACAGGATTAAATGCCGAATCGGTAGGAGTTGGTAGGAATTTCCTTACTAATACAGATACTAGGCTATTATATAGCTTAATAGCTAAAACTTTTAATATTCCATCATAATTTATTAGACTTGTTGTACAATATAATATGATATGGATTATGTCCCCTTTACTGATTAGAATACTGATGTCTAAGAAGTTAGGTGAATTGTCTGAGGTGGCATACATCACAACAGCTATTGCCATTCTTTTTGGTTACCCCTAAAATCTGATGGTGAGACTCTATTGCTAAAGACACCCCATACTTAAGTTACAACACAAGGAAAAATTAAGTGGGTACTGGCCTCAAAGTTCATCCCTACTGGCTAGCTTTCATGATGCTGAAAGGTACTGTGTATACTATGGGAAGAGAAAAAGCAATCATCAGTCTTACTCATCTGAGAAACCTGTGAGCTATGACAGCAACCAGCCGGGCAGGGTACGCCTGTTGACACAATCATAGAAATAATGTTAAGGGAGTAATGAGGCCCATTCTGACTGTATTTGGGACCTGCTCTATAAGACAGAACTCATGTTGTTGGCATGGCATGACATTGGAGTCAAGAACCTGTGACAAGATAGGTCATAGGGGCTGGGGGAGAACCTACTACTATTATTCTGCTAAATGAGTGTAGGATTAAACTGACTCTTACTGATTTATTCTTTAGACTCTTAGGTTAGTGCATCTCTCAATCTTCATCAGAGAAGCTTCTTTTAGCTGTAGATAACAACACAGAAACCCAAAACTGGTATGCATGAAGAGAATAAGAGATTGCTGAGAATTTAGCCCTAAATGGGTTGTGTATGTCACACTCTCTTGGGATCACCTGAGCAAAAAGGCAGCAGAAATATTAGAAGAGTCAGAGGTATGGAGGACTGCAACAAAATAGTGTTTTCTGGACACAACAAGGCAGTTGTACACATGAGCTCAGCCATTGTAACAGTATATACAATATTAAGCTAGAAAAAATCCTAAATGGAGGGAGGAAGTGAGCACACAGTCCCATACCTCACTGAGGAGTTATTGACAATAGGTGGCCACTAGGAGAAAGTAATTTTTCTTTAAGAACATGATCCCTGAGAGGCTATTCAGGTTCCAATAAACCCTCACCCATGCCTATACCAGCAATTGAGTTGACTCCATGGGTTTAACAAAACAACATAGGAAGTTGGCAGGGCATATTGGGTCTACCAGTTCCACAAAACAAGCACTACTAGCCATGAAGGAAAAGATGGGCCCATATGAGCAGGTGATGACTTCATCCCACTCTTCTCATTAAGAGAGAGATCAGACAAATGAAAATTCAACAAAGAAACCACACTGCAATAGCACCATAGATCATAAGGCCTTAATAAGCATCTACATTCTGCTAAATGTTCCATTCAACAGCTCTGGAGCAAACACCCTTCTCAGCAGCCCAAGAGATGTTCCTAAAAGACAGCATCTTTAAAACCACAATGCAAGTCTTAGCAACTACAAAAGAATCGGAATAACTCTCATAGTCCGTTACATTACAGGGGAATAAAATGAGAAATCGATAGCGAGGAAAATATCAAACTACATAAATGCATGGGAGCTGAATAAAACATTCATAAACAGTAGGCTCTTGAAGAAACTAGAGAGGAACTATAAAAATTCCTAGAAGAAAATACAGTGATGGGAGTATTTGAGTGTTAAACAACAAAGACAAGTGTAAGATGAAGGTCTAAGGCTGTCAGTGCTTACATGAAAAAAATCAGAAAATCTCAGATAATTAACTGAATCGTGTACCTAAAGGCCTTAGAAAAGTAAGAACAAGCAAAATTCAAAATCAGTAGACGAAGAGCAAACAAGGAGGACTGGGACAGAAATTGGAGAAAAGGAGAATAAAAGAACAATACGAAGATTCGATAGAACAATAGATGATTCCCTCAAAACACAAAACAGACCTACCCTTTGCTAAGCTAACCAAAAGAGAAGAGATATGAAACAATGGAATTAAATATGAAGAATGGAGCATTACAACAAATACAGATGAAATAGAGAGGCTCATTAGGGAGTATTCTGAAAACCCATGATCCACAAAGCTAGAAAATCTCAAAGAAAAAGATAAACTCTGAGACATATATACTCTACAAAGTTCATTCAGTAGGAGATTATATATATATATATATATATATATATATATATATATATATATATATATATATATAATTTAAAAAGATGTATAGCACACACCAAGATTGAAGCAATAAGTCTCCCAAGAAAGCAAAGGCCAGGGTGGGACAGAAAACCTGCTGGATTCCATCACACTTTCCAAGAACAAACGTCGGTGCTCTTGGAGTTATTCCACAAACAGGGAGGAAGCACACACCAGGAGCTCAGTCTGCAGTACCAGCAATATCCTGATGCCAAAATCAAACCACGACACAACAACCAAAACTAGAGACCAATTTCTCTGGTTAGCATAGATGTAGAATTCTCAACTAAGAGCAGGTAAACAGAACTGAACAACACACTTGAAATAGCACACACAATTACCAAGTTGATTTGATTCCAGGGATGCAAAGGTAATTCGACAGATGCCAATCAAAAAATTTAATACAGCACTTAAGCCCAGGGGTAGAAATTATAGGGTCATTGGAAATGGATGCACAAAAGACCTTGATAAGCCTCATTTTCTTCATGATAAAATCGCTAAAGAAACTAGGAATACAAGAGACACACCTCAGCATACATAGCAACGGCTGTACATAACAAAATTAGAGCAGCATTACACTGAATGGGGAAAGTGAAAGCATCTCCCTCAAAATCAAGGAGATTTGGTGCCTGAGAGCAGCCACTCTTAAAACATTACAGTGTGTGAAGCTCTGACTGCATAAGAAGGCAAGAGAAAGAAAGGAAAGGGAAAGAAAATGGAAAAGAAAGGAGTTGACAGATCCCTTTTTGAAGATAGCATGATCCTTCAAGTGTGCTACAAACTTGGGACTGGAGAGATGGCTCACCAATCAAGAGTGCTTGCTGTTTTTTTCAGAGGAAGAGAGTTCAAATCCCAGCACGCAGATCAGACAGCTCACAACTGCCTGTAACTCCAACTCCAGGGGATCCGATGGCCTCTTCCAGTCTCCATAGGTACAGAACACATATGCACAGGCACACAGTAATAAAAATAAAGTGATTTTTTTAAACCAAATAAATAAATAGACCCTCTAAAACTATTAAATATGATAAACACTGTCAGCAATGAGACAGAATATGCAATCAAAGACCAAAAATCAATAGCTTTTCCACTACCAACAACAAAGATATGGAGAAAGAAATCAGGAAAACAACCCCATTCACAGTAAATTTAAAAAAAGTTTAGTAATAAATCTAAGCAAGGAGATGAACAACCCTTGCAATTAAAGCTTTAAGAGCTGAGGAAAGAGATAAAGACTTAGAACATGGAGATAGAACATCTCATATTCCGGGGCTTACAAAATTAATAGTGAACTCAGCTACATTTCTGAAAGCCATTTACATACAGGGTCGACTCAAGAACTTTAAAATTCATGTGGAAGTCCAAAAGTCCTGGAGTATCCACAGAAATCCTAAGCAGAAATAGCAATGCTGCAGATATTTCATCTCAGATCACATTAGAGATGTGGCAATGTAAGCACCAAGCAGAATAGAGGACCCACAACGCTGTATGAGCAAGAGTAGCAATGGCCCAAGTTGTTCGATTGTTATGAGAAGTCATAATTGCTATGTATGCTGAAAGAAAAAAATAAAATGACATTGTCAGAGAAAAGGAAGGAAGAATAAGGCAAAAAAGGTGAACACACTCCACAAAAGCAAACTCAAAACTATGTACTGGGGGCGGAGAGCATATTAGGTTGGATACTTTTTGCCTAAGTATACTTTTTAAGGAGACCATCCCTCCCCTACTAAACTTTGCACTTAAAAGGCTGAGTTGTCACACCCTCAATTTCTGGGACATGTGATCCAAAATGAGAAAACCAGAAAATGCTCAAGTTGGTTCTCAAAGAGGACTTCAGGTGTAGACCATCTGAGCTGTGATATTAACCAGACAGAAGCACAAACCTTTGAAATAGGAGTCCAAAAAAATTAATCATGTATGAATTTTAATAACCTAAAAATATTTGTTATCCACTCCTCTAGGAATTCAGTATCTGTCTGTTTGGCAGGACACTCACTGGGTGCTGAGAAATTTGGAACATAAACTCAAAAAACAGATGAAATGTGGTCCCAAGGAGGTTCTTCCTGGTTCTGTTTGGGCTCTCTCTTGGCTTCAAGGTGGGGAGCCATGGTTGCAGGGGTCATGTGTTGATAAGGAAATAACCTGGTATATATGAGGCAGCCATTTCTAGACTCTGATGCTTTAGCCTTGTGTCTCTACGCCCTTTTCACCTCTGTCGAGGGTCTCCATGCCTAGTTCTCTGTTTTCACCATTAATTTCATAAAAGTAAAACATCTGCCAAGCTTCTGCATGGTGTGGGTTCCAGAAAGCTGACAAACTACTTTTAGTTTCCATCTCGTGATTACTGTTTTCCCAGACATTGAACGACTTTTCTTCCCCTAGTTGCTAAAAGAAAAACTACCCTAACACAATTTAATCGCGTTTATTTGAGCAATAAAAATATTCTAAAACCAGGCAGTATTCCAGACTGCAGATGCTTCAGGCTGGGTTCATCTCATAAGCAGAATGATTGAATATTACATACAGAGATCACCTAACTGGTGATATCTGGCATTTGCCATGGTGGAGACTAATTTGACAGCCTTCTACATGGGATTGGTTGAAATGGCAGTGATTTTGATAGGCTGAGGTGACAGCCATTGCAGTTGGCAGAAACTGGGTAGCTTAGCTACAAGTGTAGACTCCATTTACAACCTGCTTGCACACCAAACCAGGCTGTACTTCACCAGGTATGGGAGGCCCTTTGCACTAACTTACTGAGCATCTATGGAAGATGGTTTAAGCTAATTTATTCTGAAGCAGTAATATAATTATAAATAGCCAATAGTTGATTTGTTGGGTGTAGTCTGCTATGCTATCATCTGTCACATTTCCTTAAGCTTTATATGCCTCCGGTAGAGCATGTACCAAATCTATATTGGGATGTATTAACAACAGACCTGGTATACTAACTGTACTCAATGCATTCCTTTAGTTCTAATTCCTCAATGTGATAAACCATTTGATCTAGAACCACAGGATCAGAGAATATCTGTGTTTATATTCTTTTGAAGATTTAATTGAATGGCCATCTTTTGAGACAACATGTGTTGGTTAGCTTTAATTGTCAACTCGACACAACCTTAATGAGAGTCTCATGGGTAATTGTCTAGTGTTGCAGGCTTTCTTAGACTGCCACCCTCAAATCATGACATGGAGACTTATTATTAATTATGAATGCTCAGCCTTAGCTTAGGCTTGTTTCTAGATAGCTTTTTAACTTAAACTAACACATTTCTATTAATCTATTCATGTGCTTCTCCGAGGTCTGTTTACCTCATCTACATATGTCCATCCTGCTTTTCTGCTTCTTCTGTGTCTGGCTGACTGACCCCCAACTGACTGGCTGGCTCCCCTTTTCTTTCTGCCCACCAGCCCCACCTATCCCTCCTCTCCCTAGCTATTGATCATTCATTCGCTTTATATCTTTACATAGGTAAACAAATGCAGCATAAACAAATGCAACATATCTTTACATAGTTTGTTGGAGCCCATTTAGGCTTTATCCAGCAGGTCTGCATAGAAAGAATGATTGGACCATAGGCTCGAGTACCAGATGACTGAGATGGTCTGCACTTGGCTGTGCTGGAGGGAAGTCTTTTGTCCCACCCCTTGGCATTCCTTTAAAAACCCTAGAACAGAGGCAGTCAGGGCCCGACGGATTAGGATCCAGGCCCTCTTGAGACTATCTTGTATTTTCTATCTGCTTCACTTCCCTCTATACTTCTAACTAAGTATATTCCTGCCACTTCTACTCAAGAGTATTCTGGGGAAATGTGGGGGTGTGATGGCCCCCCCACAATAGTTAAACAATTATTTTTCAACACAAACAAATGCCACACATCTTTACATTGTAGCTAGAGTTTTCCTGCCTGGCCCACAGTCAGGACAAATCTCTCTCACCCGCCAGTCCCACAGACACTCAGACCCGACCAAGTAAACACAGAGACTTATACTGGTTACAAACTGTATGGCCGTGGCAGGCTTCTTGCTAACTGTTCTTACAGCTTAAATTAATCCATTTCCATTAATCTATACCTTGCCACATGGCTCGTGGCTTACCGGTATCTTCACATTCTGTTTCTCATCGTGGCAGCTGGCAGCGTCTCTCTCACCCAGCTTCCTGTTCTCTCAATTCTCCTCTCTGTTAGTCCCGCCTATACTTCCTGCCTGGCCACTGACCAATCAGTGATTTATTTATTGACCAATCAGCAACACATTTGACATACAGACCATCCCACAGCACTTCCCCTTTTCTTTTCTTAAAAAGGAAGGTTTTAACCTTTACACATCTCCAAAGTCAGCTTGGTATATTTGGGAATTTGGGCGTAGCTTCTCTTACTACTTCCTGCTGGAGGGGGGCGCTGTATCTTCTGGGGAAACAGAAAATTTTAGGATCATGGAGTAGTCCGTGAGGCTGTATCGTCTGAGCCAGTTGCCTTGAAACCATTCTGGATGTTGGATCATCTGGGCCTTGGTGTCACCTTTCAGGGGGTCTTGGCAGGTCAAACCTGATGTGTCTTAATCTGGAACAAATCCATAGCCTCTGGCTTTCTGTGGAAACAAAAGCAGAGCCTCCTTTCCAAAGCAACATATCCTTATATCCAAATTTTGAAGTCAAGGTACCTTTAAAATATACATTTTGTCATAACTCAACAGCTTTTGTAATCAAATGTTTTTCTTTAGTTACGAATATCAAATAGAACATAATCCAGATTCTTTGTGTGGTAGCCATCTTTACGTGGCTTATTTTTTTATATTAGCTTGAGCCTATTGCTTTGAACTGCAGCCTTCTAAGCCTGAAATGGCGCTGGCGCTGCTGGCTCCACCCACTTCAGCTTCCCAACATGGCGGTGATACGTTTTCCACCAGCTCTGGGAGCCATCAACTCTCAGAAATAGTGGGTCTATGCTTCTATCAAAGCAGCATATAGCCCAGAAACCTCTTTTTTTTGTTTTGTTTTGTACTAGCAAAGGCTAAATCCACCACACAGCTTAATGTGCCACTTGCAGAGGCCTCATTCCCACCATACGGCAGGTCGAGCGCACATGCCAGAAACCCACAAGTAGCTCAAACTGGCAGCTGCCGCTCGTTTGAGAGAGACAATTAGGAACTGTTGTTAGCTCCATTTTAAAATCTTTTTTCTCAGTTTTTAGGTGGAAACTCTTGCCACCACGTTGGACACCATTTGTAGCTAGAGTTTTCCTGCCTGGTCCACAGTCAGGACAAATCTCTCTCACCCGCCAGTCCCACAGACACTCAGACCCGACCAAGTAAACACAGAGACTTATACTGGTTACAAACTGTATGGCCGTGGCAGGCTTCTTGCTAACTGTTCTTACAGCTTAAATTAATCCATTTCCATTAATCTATACCTTACCACATGGCTCGTGGCTTACCGGTATCTTCACATTCTGTTTCTCATCGTGGTGGCTGGCAGCGTCTCTCTCACTCAGCTTCCTGTTCTCTCAATTCTCCTCTCTGTTAGTCCCGCCTATACTTCCTGCCTGGCCACTGACCAATCAGTGATTTATTTATTGACCAATCAGCAACACATTTGACATACAGACCATCCCACAGCATTACATAGTTAAACAAATACTCTATTCTGCAACAGTCTAGAATAGGTTGGCCTGTGAGAATGAGATCAACCTTTGAGGGACTTTCTTAGTTAGGTCAACTGAGATAGGAAGGCCCATCCTGAGTACGGGTAGGACTATTTCATGAGCTAGGCTAAATGAAAGGAAGAGAGTCAGCTGAGCACTGAAGTATGTATGCATACCTACTCTGCTCTTGACTGTGGATGTGACCAGCTGCTTCAAGTTCCTGTGCCTTGACTTCCCAGCTATGATGGACTGTAACCAGGTACTGTGAATTAAATAAACCCTATCTCCCATAAGGTTTTTATTTTTTAGGCTATTGGAAATGAAACTGGGACAATACATTAACATTCATCTGGTTCTCTGCTGCATAAATCTTCCTTGGTTAAACTGCAGAAGTTTTCATTGGGCAGTTTTGAATTTATCAGACATCTGTTGTTCTGCTACATCTCAAAGTGAATTTATTTCTTGGGGGTAGATACGTATCTCCTCACTTGCTTCCTTAGGATTCTCTGAGGTTAGGTTTATTGATTCATTGTGTGGTTTGAATTGCTCCTTGGGGGATCTTAGGCAAGTGACTTAACACCACTATCATTGAAGTTGCTTTCCTAACTCTGAGGAGACATTTATCCATATTATAGCATGAGCAATGAATCCATTAAGATATAAAGTACTTGAGTAGCTTGTAACACTTGGTAAATAATAAATACACATGCTTAATTTAATTATATATCATTATCATCACCTATAATTCCCTGCTAATATTGGTGGTAGTGTTTTGGTGTTGTTGTTTTTAACAGCAATGTTTTAAATTGCTCTATGTATTTATTTTCGCCCACTAAAGTAAGGAAAGTTAAGAAAAAATCATGAATGAATGAATGAATGAATGAATGAGCAAAGCTTTTCCAACTACCTGAAGTACTTAAGTATTATATCATCACTAGGACACTTGTCACTTGTAGGCTATGTTAATTTAGAGTTTGAGAAATGATAAACTGCTTGGGAAACAGACTTCCATGGCAAATACTGCATCTGCAGCCTCAAATTTAAAAGACAAAATTTCTTCTCTCTATGAAATTCATATTTTCTTAAGCAATAATTATTCCCACAAGTGTTTGTCAGACTATCAGCTATTCATTCAGAGGAGCTGGGATATTTTGCTTCCCAGACTAACCTTTGTCACATGCTTATAATGATCCAAAACTCCTTGAAACCTTTACTTGAGTTATTTCTCTGATTATTTTGTTTTGATTTGAACCACTCTGTCATCAACCCTAGTTACAGATTAAAGAGAAATCCGCTTCTCCCATGCCACACAACAGAATTAGAGCGAATGAAATCCAAATTCTCTAAGTCCCCAGAGTCAGTAGACTCTCCTGCATTCGACACCTCAACCATCCCAACAGCTCCACCTGAGCAAAAAGTGGGTAAGACCAGAACAGAAGGTGCAATCATGAAAGTAGCAAAATAATAGCAACTTACTTTATTATAGCTCTTCAAATGACTTTGAACACTTCAAAATGGCTCACCATACTTGTCTTCCACATCATTATGAGCAAATACAGGTCCCATTCTCACTGCTGTACAAACAAAAGCACCGAGCCACCAAGAAGTCAAACTCTTGAGCAAGATCACACAATTAGAACAAGATGTAGTAGATTCCCAGGCAAGAACACTATTTTATAACCTGGTGAATTATTTTCTTGTGCTTTTATCATGTGACAAAGAGCTCTTCTGTCTTGCTTGTAATCTTTAAGACAATAAATTAAACTGTCTTCAGTTGTTTAACCTAAGGATAAAACAAAAGCTGATACACATGTGCTTTTCTGTTTTTCTGGTTAAACTGCATCCTCATTAGGGGTAAAATTTTGAGAGTCATCTCCTAAATAGAAGCCACTTCCCTACAGAAACCAAGCCTGAGACATTCCTGCCTTGCCAGGTTGTCAGTGAGATTGGAGAAGAATGGAGGGGTACACTCATCCAAGAAAATAGACCACACAGGAACTAACATTAACATATGTAGATATATGCTTCATTTAAAATGATCTCTGAGCCTTGGAAAGGGGAGTGTGATGTCTCATTTAAGGCTGAGAATTCTGAATTAAAAGGTAGAAGTTCTGAATGACTACAAAGAAACTGTGATTCGACAGGGCAGTTAAACATGTGAGCTCACATCAACCGTGACAGCATGCACAAGACCCATGCAAGATCAAGCCAGATAAAATCCCAGCATGGTGATGGAGGTGGACACAAAGTCCTACCCTGAGCTGAATAGGTACTGGGAGGTGAGAGTTTCCAGGGGAGAGAGAGTCAGTTTTCTTTAATGGCTGGACCACTGGTAGTAGAAGCACTCTTGAGTGCATACACAAATAAGAATATATGGGTAGCACACATTTGACTAGATGTGTCTATGTGTCTATGTGTCTTTCTTCTAATAAAGAAGAAAGGAGACACAAGTTTTGTGGGTAGGAAAGGGGGATAGATCTAGGAGGAGCTGCAGGGGTGGAGAGTTAATATTATCAAAATATTATAAAATTCTCAAAGAACTAATCAAAATGTATTTCTTAAAAATGAGCTGAAGCTGGCAAGATGGCTCAGCAGGTAAAGGTACCTGCAAGCAAGCGTAAGGACCAGGTCTGATCCCAGGAACCTGGATTCTGGAAGAATAACAGCAGTGCCAGAAGCTGCCCAACGTCCATGGGTTCTTCCATATCCACATGTATACTGTGATCATTACAACATGTGTGTGCGCGCACACACACACACACACATAAATCAATAAATTAATTTAATAAAAACATATTTAAAGTTTCCCAAGTCTTAACTGTTGTATTATTATTCAAAAGTCCTAATCCAAAGTGTCTTCTCCGACTCAGAACAAACTCTCAGTTGTGAGGTCTTATAAAAATCTAAAACACTTTATAAATTTCCAATGTACAATGACAGTGTAAACATTTCCATTCCAAAAGAGAGGGATAAAAGAATAACAAAAAGACTGCAGGAAAGAAATACTGAAGCTCAGTAAGACAGACAAAGGGTCCATATGTCTGGAATCTCTAACATCCCCGTCACAGCTTCGTGCATTACCTGCTGGGGGCTACCTTCATAGAACTTCACTACATGCCTTAGTCAGGGTTTCTATTGCTGTGATAAAACATTGTGACCAAAGAAAGTTGGGAAGGAAGGAGTTTATTTTGCTTACACTTCCATATCACTGTTCATTACTGATAAAAGTCAGGACAGGAACTCAAGCTGGGCTGGAACCTGGAGGCTGGAGCTGATGCAGAGGCCATGGAGGGTGCTGCTTACTGGCTTGCTCATTATGTCTTTCTTAGGCTGCTTTCTTTGTTTTACATACTGACCACAGTTTTCCTTCCCTCCTCCCTTCCTGTTTCCCCCACACACATCCCATCTACCCACCTCTCCACTCCTCCTCTTTCTCAGTTCAGAAAGGGGCAGGCCTCCCATGTGTGTCAACAAAGCATGGCACATCAGATTGAGGCAGGACAGAGCTTCCAATGCGTCAAGGATGGGTAAGGCAATCCAGCATGGGGAATAGGTTCCCAAAAGTCAGTTCAAGCACCAGGGACAGGTCCTGATCCCACTGCTAAGAGCCCCACAAACAGACCAAGCTATACAACTGTCACACACACACAGAGGGCCTACGTCTGTCCCATGCAGTCAGCCTGCTTTCTTATAGAACCAAGGACCACCAGCTCAGGGATAGTACCACCCACCATGGGCTGCCCCTCCCCCATCAATCACTAGTTAAGGAAATGCCATACAGCTGGGTCTTATGGAGGCATTTTCTCAATTGAAGATTCCGTTTTCAGATGATTCTAGCTTGTGTCAGGTTGACATAAAACTATCCAGGACACTATGCTATATACTCCCTGGCTTCCCAGACCTTCCTTTGACCTCATAATACTCGCCTTCTGTACTTTCTACAGTATGTTCTGAGTGTCTGGATGGCTGCATGCGGGAGGTACTTTCTACAGTATGTTCTGAGTGTCTTGATGGCTGCATGCGGGAGGTACTTTCTTAGGCAGTCCTGTTCTAGAAGAGAGTTCAATATCTCCCTCTTCTAGATAAAGTCTTTCCAATGAGTTAAAACCTCTGAACTCTAAAATGGAAAAGGTCCAGAAAATTCCTCACATGTTCTTGAGCCATCCTTTCTAAAGCACTCTGTAGCAGGAATCTTAAAAGTTCTTATTAATAAAATCAAACCTGAGCCAAGTATTGGGGTGAACTGGAAGATCAGAGAACCAGAACAAGTCACAGCTACCTCACCTGGCCAACATCTCAGCTGATCTTGTTCCCTCAGACTGGAAGCCTCTGTGTCCTCATATCCGAATGGCTCTCAGCTGAACTGTGCTGTTCAAAACCTAGCAGCTCAACCAGCCAAATGCTTAACCAGCCAAATGCTTCTAGTTTCTGGTCCTCACGCCTTATATACTTTTCTGCTTTCTACCACCACTCCCTGGGATTAAAGGCTCGCTTTCTGGGAGTAAAGGCATGTGTCACCATGCCTGGCCGTTTCCAATATGGCCTTGAACTCACAGAGATCCAGAGGGATTTCTACCTCTGGAGTGCTAGGATTAAAGGTGTGAGTGCCACCATTTTTTAGTCTTTGTATCTAGTGGCTGTTCTGTCTCTGACCCCAGATAAGTTTATTAGGGTGCACAATATTTTGGGGAACACAATACCACCACAGCCCTCTACTTCTTTTAAATGACATTCCTCTCTTTGGGAATAAAAGAATAACAAGGAAACCCACCATCCTTGGCTGCAACTTAATATATGTTTCTTCTCCAAGAAAACTGTTAATCTTTTAAAGACTTTGAGCTCTGCTTTTTGCTCAATTTTTTTTTTACTTTACAGTTATTAAAAGTGGCCAGTAATAACCATGCCACAGCCTGAATGTGAAGTTGTCTTGAAATTTCCTTCACTGGGTTAATTAATATGTCGCTCTTAAATTCATTCTCCCACAATGACTCAGGACAAGGACAGAATGTAGACAAGTTCTTTTCCATGATTATTGGGAATGACCTCTGGTACAGTGACCAACAAGGTCCTTATTCCCATCTGAAACCTTGTGAGCACAGCATTGATGTTCCCATTCATATCAGCATTCTGCTCTTCTGATTTTTTATCATAATTACTTATTGAGCACTGCTTACAAAATTCTAGGGCTACTAAAGCCATATCTCCAAAGGTTTCCTAATTCCTCCCACCAGTTCCAAAGGCCTAAGAATTATTCAGTCAAGTTTAGTTACAGCTGCCTCCTCCAATCAATAAATCAAAATATATTAACATTTAAAGACAAAATAACTATATGTAACTGGTATAAACTTTGTAGTAAGTGAATAGCCATAATAAATAAATAAATCAGGCCAAACAATAAACTAGTAAGAAATATACTTTTAATAAAAAAAATTGTCAATAAAATACTCAAAATTATATAAACTGCAATTGTTAGGCACAGGAATCAGGGATGGTTATATTAATAACAGAACAAATTGATCCCAAAGGAAAGCTATCCCAGAGACAAGATGGCCATTTCACACTGAGAATTTCACACATGATCAGAAACACATGAAGGTATCATCAAGTGGCCAAATATGGAAAGAGTTTGCTTCATTGAAGGAAGAAACTAAAAACTCAGACATAGTTAAGGAATTTAATTTCTCTGTCTCTCTTTCTCTCTCAGCCTCTCTCTCTTTCCCTCCCTCCCTCTCTCTCTTTAAAGAGAGGGAAAATGTAGGTGGAAGTTTCTGTTCCACCAACAACTGCAAAATACCCAGCAGCCACATCCCAAATTACCACACAGAAGCTTATATTAATTGTAACTGCTCAGCCATTAGCTCAGGCTTATTACTGACTAGCTCTTACACTTAAATTAATCCATACTTCTTGTCTATGTTTAGCCAGATGGCTTGGTATCTTTTCTCAGTTTGGCAATCTCATCTTGCTTGCTCTATGGCTGGCTGGCGACTTCTGGCTCTGCCCTTCCTCTTCCCAGCATTCTTAGTTTGCTCACCCTACCTTTACTTCCTGTCTGGCTACTGGCTAATCAGTGTTTTATTAAACCAATTTGAGTGACAAATCTTTAAAGTGTACAACAGCATTACCCCACAGCAGTGAAAGTCAGCAAAACTATATAATAGTTTACCAGTTCTCGAAAACAAGTTGTCCAATTTGCCATTTACAGAATATTCTATCCAATAGCAGAACTTTACACATCTTATCAGAGAGTGAACATTAAATACAATAAATCCAACCCTGGGCCTTAAAATAACCACAGTATGTTTTCACAAGACTAACATAAAACCGAGTATATCATCTAGGCACAGTTGTATTAAATTCAAAAATTGAGAAGATAGAAGAAAATTTTCCAAATATTTAGGATTTAAAGAACCCATGGGCCAAAGAGGAAAATTAAAATATATGGTACAATTGAGAATTAAGGCTTTGCTATCCACTCCAAATACATATGTAGCATCATCAACCTCAACATCCCTATTAAATCTGAGGTAAGGGGACCATTCCATAACCATGGAGTGCCACAAAACAGGAAATAATAAGATAAATGTGGGAATTAATTAAATACAAAATGAACAACTAGTAGATAAAAGCAAAGAAAGGGAAAAAAAGAAAATTATCTGAACACTGTTGTAATCAAGGGTACAGTGAAACTACCTAACTAGACCACTCCATGGGTAGAAAGAAAGGTTTATTGAGGATCAAACTGCCAAGGCAATGGGGCTGGGCTGGGGGGTGCAAACAGCAGAAAAGCAAGCAGATTTTATATGACAGTCATCAGGGTGAGGGTATTAAGCTGATACAGGCTGTTAGATTAACAGAGAACTAGATGCCCCCTTGCCCCAGATAGTTAGCCTCTGGGGCAGATTTAGGGAGGTTCCTGGTAAACAGAAACCTGCCTTAAGAGATTCCTGAAGGCTTCTGTTTACCCAATCATTTTAAGGGCCTACTTTAGACCTAACAATTCTATAAACAAGGAGGCAAAATGAATAATTGGATGAGAGAGGTAAATGCAGGAAAGGGATCATCTAAACGGTAGGGAGAGTCCTGACACAGAACAAGAAAGGTTAAATCCATTTTAAGATAAAGGGTTTCAATTTTTAAGGTTCTTTGCTTTCTTTCTTTCTCTCTATGAATGTTTAACAATATAATGAACACCTTGAATCAAAATCATATGTGAGTTATAAACAGTATTTTATACAATGTGTTAATCAGACATTCATTTTGGTTCATTATTATTTCACTCTATCATAGAAGGATGTGGCAAACTGAACATCTCACACCATGACAGCCAGGTAGCAGAGAGAAAATTCCTATGACCCTTTTTGACCCCTTTTATTCCATCTAGCCCCCCAGCCCAGAGGATGGTGAATCTACATTTGGGAGTGTGCAGGTCTTCCCCAGTAGTGAATCCTTTCTGGCAGTGATATCACAGACACTTCAGAGCTGTACTTCCAACTCTAGAAGATTCTCATCCTGTGGTTCTTACCGCAGTTTAAATCAGACTGGCTTCCCACAAGGCTATCTGCTGGCACCACCTACCACTTCCAAAGAGCCATTTCACCCACACAGCTGTTTAAAGGAACACCTCATCTTATGTTGAGGGCCCTGTCATGTGTATTATCAGCAAGGTGTTTCCCTGAAGAATCACTGAAAAAAAAAAAAAAAAAAAAAAAGACCTTCTATTCACCGGGCAAGAGTCTGTGTCTTAGTCTGTTCACCATTGCTATAACTGAACACTGCAGACTGATTTAAGAAGAACAAAGGTACAACTGCCTTGTGATTCTGAAGTTTGGCAAATTTAAGGTAGGGTAGGTGCATCTGGTGCACGAGCTGCTTCATGGTGGCAGTGACGCAGAGTCCCTGCAGCACGGGCAGCATTGGGTGACATAGGATATCCGCTTCCGTCTTTGCTCTTTCCACGAAACCCTAGTCCTGTAGCTGCTTACAATGCTTGCTGCACAAGTGTAAGCACCTGAGTTCAGATTCCCAGCACCCACATAGCAAACCAGGTGTGGTGGCTCACATCTGCAATCCCAGCACTGGCAGGCAGAGACTGGAGGGCTCCCGTGTCTTTCGAGCTAGGCAATCTAGATGAAGTGATGAGCTCCCGGTTAAATGGGAGACCCTGTCTCAAAAACAAAGTGAAGTTGGATGGAGGAAGACACCTGGCACTATCCTCCAACCTCCACACCAAGCATGGGTGTGAACACCCTCATGTGCAGATCACAGAGAAACAGAGCCACAGTCGCTTTGGATTAGGACCACACCTTATGGCCTCCTTTAACCTTAATTCCTTCCCTAAGGTCCCCCCTGCAGACATCATCGTTAGATTAGGTTTCCTGATATTTAATATCTCACAGTGTGGGTTACACTTCGAACAGCAGTTTTAGTGGAGGCCTTTAAGCATTCTGCTTGCTGGTGACTATTAGAAAAATTTGGAGCCTCTTCTCAACAGGAATGAAACAGTTCCTCAAAGCACTGTCTGGGGGGCAATTTGTATCCAAATCATCTTAGAGGACTATTTATTCGAAATGTAGATTCTTGCTATCATTTTGAACTAAACAAATCAAAATCCCCACCCTGCCAAGCCGGGGCATTTCAGGTGTTCCAGTGCTTTCAAAGTTTAGAGATACCTGCTTAAAGAATAATTAACTCAAAAGAAGGGAACCTCCACCAATCCCACTGGCCACTCCATGAACTTGAGCATCATCTGCTGTCTTTTAAAACATTTGAGTACAAAGGAGACATTAGACTTCCAAACTGAACAGAACCTTCTGGCCTGGCCCTAGAGGGTGTTGCTCCTTGAATCTGGAGCGCGCGCGCGCACACACACACACACACACACACACACACACACACACACACACACGGAATTCAAAGAAACCAAAACTAAATTCACACCAGAATTTCCAAGTACCATCTTCATCCACACCACAGGAGGTAGCTCAGTACTACCGATGATGACGTGGTCCAACGGAAGGATTCCTGTTGTCTAAAGGACAAATAGCTATCTCCTCTCTCTCTTAGCTCCTCCTATTAGGTCTCACCAGGCATTTGTGTACCAAGTCTTTGCTAAATATGGCACAAGCAAGGCTTTAACCCATGGTCTGCCACAATTTCATTTTCTTTCATAGTCTTCCAATCCAAAAAAAAAAAAAAAATGTTCTGGGAGATTGCTATTAGAGTCATTTTCTCTGCCTGGGGGCTAATTACTCTATTTGGTTCATTTTTGAAAATATTATGTTACATCCAAAGGCAAGAAATTGATGGTGGCTTGTTTCAGGTTTGCTTATGTAATTTCCAAGAGATTAAATTAGTTAATCAGAAATTATGCGGGCTAAAATAGATCCGTCGGTTTCTAAATCTACAGTAGAAAATTGCTTTTTAAAAAATAATTTGAACGGTGTGTTGTTTAAATATATTTTAGCCTATTCTCTCAAATAAGGGACTTGAGTTTTAACAGTGCTATAGGAAAGCAATAAGCAATGAAGAAGCCACAGGGAATAGGAAGCATCCATGTGTGACCTCCTAGAGATGAGCAGACAGCATGTGCCTCTAGGAGTGGGCACAGGGATCCCTCAGGAGGTCAGGCGGAAGGGATACCTAGGAATTCTGGGTGAGAAGAAGATAAAAGAACCTCTCAGCTTCAATGCCTTCTTCTGAAGCATAGCCATTATCAGGCACCTTCTGTACATTTATAAAAGCAAGAGGAAACTCAACAAGAACTGACCCAGCGCCTGACACAGGCTTCTTCCTCAATATACCGAAACTCACATTTAGTATACTTGATCTCTGGTCTAGCTAGCTAACAAGCATATATACAATTCAGCTCGTGTGAGAGCCAAAGCTATATTTTAAGTTTTAATTACGGTGCCTAAGAGATCCATGAAATAAAATGCTTCTAACCTATAAGGCCCTTGGTCAAGGACAGCTAGTCCCTGAAATGCTGTGGCTATTGTTTATGGGAGATAACAAGTCACATGTTTTCACTACTCCCTTAAACAAGTTTGAGTCAACTGCACCAAACATGCTTGATCACACGTAGGCAGAAATTACATGTGCAGGAATTACATCAGGATGTACATTTGCCTCTGATTGGATGTAGGCGGGAGGTATGTGGGAAGGAAGTATGTCAGGTTATATGCTTGCCCCTGATTGAACCTGATGGGAAATAGGTAGCCTTATGGGGTTGCCTTTTTAAGCCTCTGAAAAATGTGACTTGTCGACATTTCCGGGGAACCCTGGAATGGACTTGGCCAGAGTCCATCATCCTGGCCAGTATTTAATTAAAGCTTGTTTCAAATTTAGCTCAAAGATTTTGGTAGTGGTCTTCTTCTTGGCTGGTGGGATTAACACTAATAGGAAGTGACTATGAGTCAGTGGCCTTGGGAAGCTGATAATACTATGGAACCACTTTCTCTGTGTTTGGAAAATGGCTAATAGTGGTATGTCTACATCTACAGGCAACAATAAAATTGATTCATTATGTTGTCTCTGTGGTGGAAGGAGGGATACATTTGCCATAGTATGTGTATGGAGGTCAGAAGACAATTTGAAGGGATGGGTTCTCTCCTCCTTTGTAAGTTCTGGAATTCAAACTCAGGTCATCAGGTTCAGAGGCAAGCTCCTTTCTACACTGAGCCTTCTCCTGGACCACCTTACTTTTTTTTATTTTCTAGAAGCTAGAGCTGGAGCAGTTACAGAGTGATTTTTCAGCTCTCGATGCATGTTGGAGCTTCTTTAAAAATGTGGGTACCCAGGCCCATTCCCCTCCCCCACCCTGGACTACACTATTTCACACCCAGGTTATTCTGCAGTGTGGAAATCATTGATGGGAGTGGTCTAAGCTGACAGACCATGATGGTGCAGGCTTGCAGTCTCATCACCAGGGAGAGTGAGGAAAGATGAGACCAAATGGCAGGAGCTTTGCTAGCTCAGAAACATCAACAACAAAAATAAATGTGTGATAATATATGTAAGTAGAAAAAAATACAAAATGAAATTACATATATAATAGCTATATGTCTAGATTTAATAATGGCTAACTATTACTATATAAACATTCATATATATTTGTATGAATCTATAATTTACATATATGTATACATATAAATGTAAGGCTGAAAAGCTTAACCCACAGATATTTGATATTTCACTATTAATTATCTCAGTATCTGCTGTGGAATATTCCTTTACACAATGTGAATATATGTTGCTGTGATTGGTTTAATAAAGAATCTGACTGGCCAACAGCTGAACAGAATAAGTTTAGGCAGGAGAGCCAGACTGGGAGAATGCTAAGAGGATGAAGGGCGGAGTCTGGAGACCCCAGCCAGACTCAGAGGGAGCAGGAGATGAACATGCCGTGATAATAAAGGCACCACCACATGGCAGAGCATAAATAAGAAATGTGAGTTAATGTAAGATCTAGTTAGTACTAAGCCAGTGCTACCATCGGCTGAGCTTTGGAATTAATATAAGCCTCAGTGTGTTTATTTGGGAGCTGCTGGTGGGACAGAAACTTCTGCCTACAAGTATTTATCTCTTTTTAAAAAACCTTTTCTTCATTGATATGAACATCGTTATCACTCTTCAAAAATTGGCACTAATTTTTTTTTTTAAACAAAGTTACTGTTTTGAGTTTTTTTCACTTTGGGTAGGGGGATTTGTTTTCAGATGAGGTGTTATGTAGCTTGGGCTGGCCTTGAACTCACTAGGCAGCCAAGAATGTCCTCGAACTTTTGACTCACTTTCTCCACCTCCCAGGTGGTGAGATTAGTCACCACACCCAGCTTAAACAGTGACCCTTTTTATTGCAATTTCAGGTTGACAGTGAAATTGAGCAAAAAATAAAGGTTCATGTAGGACATTCCCACATACTCCATGCTGGTCCTGTCCCAAGGGCCACACACCCAGCCTCCTCTACTGTCAACACCTGCAAGAAGTGCTACACATTAGTAAGAGCTGATGACCCCACACTAGCATGTAATCAGCACCCCAAGGTCACAGCTCACCTAAGGCTTGCTTTCGTGTTGTATAATCTGGAGGTTAGGACAAACGTATCTGACAGTAGAATGCCATACAGTGTACTTTCATAGCCTTAACCAGACTTCTGGGTTCCCCTTTTTCGCCCCTCCCTGACCTCAAACATTATCAGCCATTTATCTCTCCACTATTCCCACAGATATGCTTTGTCTAGAATGCCATACAGTTGAAATCACAAGGATGTAGCTTTTCCTAATTGGTTTTTATTTCTCACTTAATAGGAAATATTCAGAGGTCTTCACGGCATTGAAGTGACTTGGCAACCTCATTTCTTTTTAGCGCTAGATAATGTTCCATTGTCTGGATGTACCACAGTGTATCCACTCACCTTTTGAAGAATATCTTAATTGCTTCAGAGGTTAGGCAATTAGGAATAAATTAAGACTAAAGATAGCTGCTTCAGGATTAGAAAATGGCTGATAGTGGTATCCATGTTGAAATATCTGCATGAGTATAAGCCTTTTTTATGCTATAACATGTCAAAGGTTTCTGTGAACACTGAAGATGTTCTTATGCACGAAGTACTTAATGTCTAGTGCTCGGTAAGTGCTGCAGAGTGTAAGCTATGATTATGAGACCGGAAAAGGTCTTGAATTTAATGTGTACATGAATTTCCTAGAGGGTTTGTGTTAAATTATACAGTTTAAGGCTCCCGTCACAGAGATTATGAGATGTTAAGGCTGTATTTGTACTCAGGAGTATACACTTTAATTAGCACCTCAGGAGGTATCCCATGAGAGGGTGATGGGCCATATTTGGAAAGAGCAGCAATGTTGGATTTCATGTAAGGAGCCCCAGAGATAATGATATGAGAAGCATGATGTTCCAGAAAACAAAACAGGCATTATGAGGGCGGTAAACACCCAGCCAAACAGCAAGGAGATAAGTCTTGAAGGGCTGCTATGAATAGAGACACAGACAAAGAATTCTAATTTCCTTGTTTGTAGGTCTGTGGGGGTGTGAGGTGTATGTGGTGTATGTGTGTGAGGGGGTGTTCAATCTCTGTGTGATGTGTTCATGTGGTATGTGTGTGATATACGTGTGTTGTGTGTATACGTGTGTTGTGTGTGTGTGTGAGTGTGATATACATGTGTGGGGTATGTGTGTGTGATTTATGTGTGCGTGTGCTCTTGCATGTGTTTATACAAACTAGGTAATCCCTGTTCTTATAGCTCATACCCCTGCACAGGAGCCCCAAGGCATAAGCCTTTGAAATTTTAAATGTCCATAATACAGAAAAGTCATGTGGAGTAATTATGTGAAGGAAAAACTTCATGTTAACAATTCATGAGTGGCTTCCTTAGAGACTCACTTAACAAACAGATGTGATCTGTTGTCGTCTTCAAAGGCTGGAGCTGATGTAACAAGCAGTTGTTGGTGAAGCGGGATGCACCGAATCTGCAGTTGTTTACAATGAATGCATCGTAGTCACCTCGGGGTCCATAACATGTTCATCAGCCTGCATCTTCATCATTTCTTTGTGTGGAGAACATTCCAAGTCCTTGTGTCCAGCTACTTTGAAGCAATCCTTGATTTATTGTCTCCTGTATATCACTTAAATGGAAATAAGTTGGTTTTTGAAAAAAAATTAAGAATTTATGTTCTTAACCTCCATTCATGTGAAAACTGAAGTGGGGTGGAGTGTTTCTGTCTCGTGGTAGCCTTCAGTACCACTGGATGATGGGGTGCCTACATCTAGCTAATTAAATATTTTATATATATATAATATAATATTATATTAGTAACTAATTTGACTTTTCTGGAAAAAAAAGTACGCTATTTCTTCATATAGAAAAAAGTACAAACAGAAACCCTCAAGAAAATGACCCAATATCAAACAATCTAATTATATTTTCAATTTTGGAGTGTGTGTGTGTGTGTGTGTGTGTGTGTGTGTGTGTGTGTGTTTGATGTATAGGTGTATTGGTGTGGGGATATGTGCATGTGTGCACGCATGTAGAGGGCCTGCGTCCACTTTAAGTGTCTTCCATTGCCCTTCTCCTTTTTGAATCAACGTCTCTCCCTGACCACGGTGCTCAATGATGCAGCCAGACTGCCTGACTCACAAGCCCCAGAGAGATATCTGCCTGTCTCTGCCTTTCCAGAACGGAGGTTACACATGCACACTGCTGGGCCCAGCTGTGTGTGTGTGTGTGTGTGTGTGTGTGTGTGTGTGTGTGTGTGTGTGTGTGTGTGCTGGGAATATGGGAATCCATACTCAGTTCCTCATGTTTTGTAGGGCAAGCACTTTACAGACTGGATCATCTCCCCACCCCACTCCCCTTTTCCGAGGTTTGAAAGAGTCTTCAAGGGGAGTTGAAGACAGCTCTCCAACAGAACAAATAATTCAGAATCAGAGCTAAATGAAGATCATTTATTTCCAAGCAGTGCTGCTTACATCTCCTCACTGATGCCATTGGTTTTTGCCGAGCACAGCTTATCCTTGCTCTAATTACCTAGTTAATGTGTCATAACCCCGATTCTGCCAAACGCTGAGTGACCTTGGCATAGTTTCTTGAAAATACCTCAGTTTCTTTGCTCACGAATTGAGAGTAGTAATTCTTGACACCTTTGTATTTCGCTGAGGTATGTCAAAAATTAATGAGCCATGAAAGCTCTGAGCTCTACCGATCAAAATCATGATGGGACTACAAAGAGTTATTTTTATTTACTAACGGCACATTTTTATTGTGCCGCTAATGAGCACCACACGCTACAATAACTTACTCAAGAGGAAAAGCAAAATCCACCACAAACCAGGAGGCAGACGCTAAGAAAGCTGTTTCTCTCTGTATTCAGAAATAATTCTTGTTAATATTAATTAATGTTAGATAGACATTCTGAAAGCAAGGCTTGCTGTAGTAAGAGTGCCTGGGAGAGACTCCTTGCACACACCCTCCACGTCCTATGTGTAAAGGGTTGAGTGTGCTGGGAATTTTCCTTGAAGTCATAGAACTTAAATAGAATTCATATGGCAGCACATCTGGTGAATTGGTCACAGTCAAAACGTGGACATTAAGATAATGTTTACAAAACCTCCCTTTTTTGTTTGATAATTCATAAGCAGCGTTACTACCCCCTCTTTCATACATACATACATGTAAATTTCATCTCACTGTGCTCTGAAACTGAAGGGAATCTGAATTTTTATTTAGAGAAGCTGAAAGACAAATCATCGATGTTGCTGGAACTTTGCGAACATGAAAACGAGTTTGTTCTTGATTCCATCTCAAACTATGTTCTGTTATTTCATTGGAGACTATCTGACACATTAAACACTCAACATGTGCCATCTAAATCACCACAAAGGTTTGTGTTCAATATGTGTTTGGAAAGACTTCACTTTTTCCAAATTGATCAATGGCACAGAATCAGCATGATACAAATAAGGCGTCAGATGCCTGGAGAGGAGTTTATAAATATTTAGCAATAAAATAAGGAGTTTTATTTTACTTTGTTCCTTCTTGAAAGTGCATGTCAAAATCTTCTCCCAGGAAGCCTGAGAATCACTTTGGGCCTCTGATAACAAAAAGGCCAACCTGTCAGGGGCCTGGCCATGCCCCCGCCTCTAAGCAGCTCCTCAGCCCCAGGCCTCTGTCCTGTCCAAAGCCTTAGCCTAAAATAAACGAAGCACTCAGCCACAAGAAGCAGCTGAACTATAAAAGCACTTGTGAAATAAGTACACTTCGCAGTACTCAAGGCAAATGAATTTTTCATAAGTGAAGATCTATGTAGAAAAGTTGCATGAAAATCTAGTGTTTTGAACAAAGAATGGTGTAGACTGACTTGGGCGCTCCTATAATTCATTTGTTGAAGACAGGGCCTTTGTCAGATTAGTAGGTTTAGATGAAGCCATGAGAGTGAGTCCTTTTGGTATAATGCATGACTTTATGGGAAGAGGAACTCCCCACTGTGGGAGAGCACAGTGTAGAAGGAGCTATCTACTCATCAGGAGGAGGCCCTCACAGAAACAACCCATGATGGCACCTAGATCTTGGGCTTCCAGCCTTTGGAATTGTATTTCAATCCTCCTAAGCTGTAAGATTTTTTGTTACAATGGCCCAAGTTAATGCTTAAGAAAAGCAGTTCCAATGCAGACTATAACGAGAAAAGCAAGTCTGATGGGAGACTTTCTTTAAACTTGACAAAGAAAGCGCTAACTGGACGCACTCATGATCTTGATAGCTTATTGGGTTTTGAGATATGGTATGTGTCAAGCTTTTATTCAATACATATTCAAGCTACTGAATTCTAGGTTAGTGTTGGGAAAAACTAGACACACTCACATAAACAGACTGAAGTTCCACCTTCAAGGGAAACAAAGCATGAAAAGAAGATTTGACGGAGAAACTGAGACACGATCTCAGAAAAAAATCACCTGAGATTGAACTTCCAGCAGAAAATGGTAGACAGGGTGAGCCAGGCATTGGAGAGAGGGAATGTGGGGTTTGTCTTGTTTGTTATAATGTGGTATCTATTTTGAGAATGGTAGTTTTGTTTTTCCTTGCAATGGGAGAATGCATAGAAGGTAAGTATACTGAGTGGGGATGTTTAAGTTTATTAAATCATTTTCTCCTTAATAAATAAAGGAGTCATGTGAGCATGACGAAGGAATGAAAATTCTCCAGCTGTGTGCCCCACCTCCACTTCTCAGAAATCCAGCTGGCAGTGATCCATAGGCTGAAGCACCAATATGAATATGTCTGGAATTGATAGAGAGATTGAGTCATCCACATAGACCACAGTCTGAGCAAACATCAGATTGATCAGCTAGAGGGCAGGTCTCTTGATGCTGCCCTTCCCTAGGATGGCAGAGAGTCCCAGTGGATTCCTGATTTCTACAGTAGGAAAAAAAAGTGGTTGAGCTTCCCCACCATTCCAGGGCCATTCCCAAAGGGCCTCACTTCTGTTGTCCCACGGGAAATGTTGGGAATACTGGGAAAACTAGTATGTAACTTTGCCCACTACTCAAACTACTTCAAAAATGCGGAAATGGAGGGAATAATTCCAATCTCGTTTTATGAGGCTCTCACTGGTACCAAAGCCAAAGGCATTATAAGGAAAGAAAAAAATTTTAAAAATCTCTGATAAATATAGATGCAAATTTTCTCAATAAAGTATCAGCAAATGTAACTGAAGAATACATGAAAAGAATTTTTTACCATGATCAAGCAGGAGTGATTCCTATGATGCAAGGTTGCTTCATCATAGGCAAAGCAATTAATAGTATACATTTTGTAAAATATCAGATACTATTTTATAACCATCTAAATAGACACCCAAAATGTCATCCTTTAAAATCTAACTCTCTTTCACAATACAGGCTCTCACATTTTAGTGCCATAAAAGTCATATATGACAATGTCCTGGCTAACATTAGGGACAAGATAAGGGCATCTGTTCCACTTAGCACTTGCAAGCCTAACCAGAGCAATTAAGCAATACAAAGAAATAAAGCGCAGAGGACAGAGTGCTTCTTTGATGAAGACATGTTCTCATGCATAGAAAACAATACAAGCTAGCAAAATCTCTCAGAACTGGCAGGCTGTTTTAATGAAATTTCAGGATTAAAAAAAACAAAATATAAAAATCAGTGGTATTTCCACAGGCTAACAAAAGACTGCCTAATAAGTAAATTAGGAAAGTGACTTTATATAATAGTATCAAAATAATTGAGTGTAAACTTAACCAGTGCTTTAAAAAAAAAGTTCTGCATACTAAACATTATAAAACACTAATAAAATAATTTGAGGAAAGAAAACAAATAATGGAAAGTTAGCCCATGTCAATACACTGGAATAATCATCATTGTGAAAATACCCATACTGTACAATGAAGTCTACAGATTCATGAAATTTATACCAAAATTCCAAAGCCATTTCTCACAGAAACAGAAAATTCTTATGCTCATATGTAACCTTAGAACATTTTAAATGGCCAAAACAACTTTGAGCACAAAGAATCACTAGAGACACCATGATTGTTGATGTCAAGGTCTATTATAAAAGAGTTGTAATCCCGACAGCAACTGATTGGCTTTAAACCAAATGCATCAGCCAAGGGAATGAGATATGAGTCCATGAAGTAACCCTGCATTTGTCTCCATAATGTGACAAAGGTACCAGGTGACACTGGAGGAAGGATATTCCCCTCAATCAGTGTTTTGTGGAAATGTGATAACCACATACAGAAGATGAAACTCAAGCCTTACTTGATATCATAATCTGAAAGTCAACTCAAAATGAATCAAGACTTAATGAAAGACATAAAATTCCAGAAAAGTCATCCTAAGCAAAAACTCCCAATCCCCAGTGATTTTTCTCCATATGACTTAGAAAACAAAGGCAAAAACTGATGAAAAAGATTGCACCCAACTTTAAAAACTTTTGCACAAAAAGGAAACAATGAAGGGAAAAGATAACTTACAGAATCAGAGAAACCACCTATAAATGATACATTTGATAAAGGATTAATATTCAAAATGTCCAAAAATTTGAAGACCTTAACATTAAGAAAGCAAGTGATTCAGTGAAAATAAGGAAGGGAATCTCAAAAGACATTTCTCAAAAGATGACTTGAGCCTTACACAAGAAACACTCAGCATCACAAATCACATGGGAAATGCAAATTAAAACCAGGATAAGCCTTCTCCTTCTGAAAGTTTTCCATTTAGATGAAAGGCAACAAATGCTGGAGAGGATGTAGATACACCAATGATGAGAACCTACTGGAGTCACTGGGAAAATTGGCTTGGCACCTCCTCACAAAAGAGAGAACTGAAATTGGAACTTCCTTGTGACCCAGCATCCTACTCTGCATCCACACTGAAATGACAAAAGGTCATAGGAATATCTGGACACTCTCTTCATTATAGCATCATTTCCAATAACCAAAATATGAAAATAGCCAACATATCTGTCTGTGGTCAAATGGATAAATAGAGTGTGCCACAATGTATACATAGTAAAACGCTAATCAGCCTTACAATGGGAAAATCCACTTGCAACAATTGAAGGCTATAGTAAGTGAAAGGAACCAGGTCTGGAAAGGCAAACACAGAATGATCTCACTTACATGTAGGAGATGGTAAAATCAAAATCATAGATGCGAGAGTAGAAGAATGGGTACCAGAGACTGATGAAGTAGGGAGAAAGTAAATAAAGTTTTTTTCAGAAACAGAGGAGATATAAGCATACAACATATTGTGCAGCAAAGCAACCATAATTAATAATAGTGCATTGCATACCTTAAGAATAAACTCCAAATGCATCACCATAAAGATTGTCAAGCAGAAGAAAAATTAATTTGATTTAATTATACATATATAATCATACATATACACAGAGATACACATATATATGTATGGGAAAACTTCAACTTCTTCTCCACAAATGTATGCAACTATGATTTATCTAATATAATATGATTTTTATGTTTTAAAAAATTGTATTTTTATTGATCATTTTTCCCAGATTAGCTACTCGGAATGTCACTGGATCTTTGATCTTTCATAACCATGTCTTAGTTTGTTTTCCTTAGTCTGTGGTAGTTAGTTTTGCATGTCAGGATGACTGGGTTATGGGACGGCCAGGCAGGAGGAAGAATGTGTCTAGGAGGATCTGTGAGGATGTTTGCAGAAGAGCTTCACATCTGAATCTGAGCAAAGCAGGAAATCTCTGAGCTCACCAGGGGCAGCTGATACCATTTAATCTACTGAGGGTGTGGACACAACATGAAAGAAGAGAGACCAATTTCACTCTCTACTGGAGCTAAGACATCCACAGTGCTGTCAGCCATCAGAGCTCCTGCATGGACTTTTAACCTCAAGACTCACACAAGTGCCCCTCTCACTGTCTCCGGTTCTCAAGCCTTTGGACTTGAATTGAGATTGACACCATCAGCCCCTCTGAGTCAACCTGCAGATATTTCTGTGTTCATAATTTTGTGAGCCACGTCTCAGTATAAATCTTTATGTGTGTTTATGTGCATCTGTGTAGGCCTGTATATGCATGTGTCTGTGTGTTCTGTTCTATATCTCTGGATAGCCCTAGCACATGTTATCAAATATAACATGAATTGCTGTGATCACTTGTCTCATAGACTGTCTTGGTCTACATTACATTGCAGAACAACACTGATCTGGCACATTAATTTCTTGAAATATATAGTGCTAGATGAAAGAGAGGAGACTTTCCATGAAGAAGATATTTTTAGAATGCTATGTACTGTCAGTAGCAATGTAGTAGGGTGGTTAAAATTACCTAAGTTTACATCCTGGCTCAACAACATACTAGCTTTAAAACATTGTCAAATTACTCAGGTCTACCATACCTTTAGTTGCTGGTCTGCAAGATGGAGACCATAAGACTCCCCTTAAAATAGTCCTGAGGTTGAATTATACAAATTGCTTAGAATTGTGTCAGTAGATGCATAATTAATGTGCACTATGGCTTTATTAAAGGGCCTTATTTTGTGCCAGCTTAAATAATACCCATGAAGTATCAGACTACATCATAACACTCCACATAAAGACATCATAACTGTCTTGGGGAAAATTAATATGAAAACATTAACATACCATTAATATCTATGATCATTTTGCCTGGCTCATTATCTATGGTGGCATTTACTTGTTTGTTTCATGCTGAAAATAAAATTCTATATTCCTTCCCCTAACAGAGTTCATAAAATTCAGAATTAGTATCTCAGTTCTGCTGCTGATGCTTTATTATGTGCTTAATATCAAATGTTTCTCTCTTGAAAAAGATAGTTTCATTTTGTCATATCTAACTCATAGCTGCTGTTCGAGGCGCATCAAACCACTGCTGACCCACACTTGAATTTTTGTACCACTGAAATGAACTGTAGACAGGTTTGTTTTTTTTTTAATCAGATGGCCACTTTCACAATGTTGATTCTATCAGTTCAGGAGTGTGGAAGACCTTTCAGTTCGCCACCACTTTCGTCAACTTACTTTCTCAGTGTATAAGTTTTCATGAAATTAAAAACCAGCAAAGGACACTAACAACAGAATAAACAGACCACATATGGGAGAAACCCTTTGCCAGCCATACCCAGGCAAGGAGTTAATATCTATAATATATTTTAAAAAATTGTAAAAATAAAATAAATAAGCACCAAAGAAGCAAAGCTGCCCATCACTAAAGGGGTCAATAATCATAACAGGCAATTTTCAAAAGAAAAAATATAAACAGCCAATAAATGTATTTAAAACTGTTCAATGTCTCTAGCTATCAGAGAAATACAAATTAAAACTATGCTGAGATTCCATCTCACCCCAGTAAGAATAGCCTTCAGCAAAACAAATGGCAACAAATGCTGGTGAGGACTGGAGAAAGAGGAGCCCTCCTAACATTGCTGGAGGATATAAACTAGTATATCCACTGTGGGAATCAGAATGGGGGCTTCTGAGAAAATCGGAAATAAGACTACCATATGACCTAGCTTTCCACTCCTGGGCATGTACCCAGAGGAGTCCTCATCCTACCATGGAGAGACTTCCATGTTGTGTTGATCACTGTGGATTTCACAATAATGAGAAAACTGAATCAACATAGACATCCATCCACAGATGAATGGATAGTGAAAATGTGGTACATATGTCAGCGGAACTTTACTATGAGAATATCAGAAACACAGATGGAACTGGGAAACATTATTTTAGATGAGGTAAGCTGGGGTCAGAAAGACAAACACAGCACATTCTCTCTCATATTTGGATCCTAACCTCTACCCATTACATATGCATATCCAGGTGGGAAAACTGTGTGTAAAGCCAGAAGAGGAGAAAGGGACTCCTCTGACTCCAAAAATAAGGCTCTGAAGGAGGCTGTTTTGGGAGACAATGGAGCAAAGTGGAAGTGGGGAGTATAAAGGATAAAGGAGCCCATTGGGGGAAGGGAGATGGAGAAGAGGGAGTAGTTAGATATAAAACCTTAGACTCACAAATATAAGATAGGATATCTTTTTTAATATTGTAACTGTAATTCTTGCTTGATAATTGTTTTGTTATATGTAATTTTACTATGTTAAAGTTAAAACCTTCCTTTTTGAAAACAAAGAAAAAGGGGAAAGTGCTGTGGATGATTGATTGATAAATAAAACACTGATTGACCAGTAGCCAGGCAGGAAGTATAGGCAGGACTAGCAGAGAGGAGAATTGAGAGAACAGAAAGGTGGAGAGGAGGAGACGCCAGCCTGCCATCCAGGGAGCATCATGTAAAGGCAGCAAGTAAAGCCACGGGACACGTGGCAACATATAGATTAACAGAAATGGGCTGAGTATAAGAGTAAGAGCTAGACAATGGTAGGCCTGAGCTAATGGCCGAGCAGTTTAAATAATATAAGCGTCTGTATGTTTATTTTATAAGTGGGCTACGGGACTGCCAGGGTTTGGTGGGACCCGGAGAGAAAAACTCTAGCTACAGGGAGTAATTGGGGTGAAGGATGAACTAAAATGAAATACGTATCAAAACCAATATGGAAACTGGACACTAAAGCCGTTGGTTGCTCTCCAAAAACTAATAGGCCCTATTGCTGAAGACAACACACACACAGCTCATTGAACATGAAGAAGTCAATCTGGTACCTTCACCCTTACAGACTACTGTTCCCAGTATTGGAATGTACTCTATGTGCTACCAGAGGAGAAAGATAACCAACCTACCTATGAACCTTTGATCCACAGGTGACCTGCCTGCCAGATCTGTGGTGCTATAAGGGCACAAAAGTTGTGGGAGTAACCAACCACTATCTGACTGGACTTAGAGCCTCCTCCATGAGATGTAACCCATGTCCAATACTGCTTAGTGGCCTAAAACCTGAAACTAGCTAGGCCATGGATCTAAGAAGAAAATTGATACCACTATTCTGCTAAAGGAACAGTTATAAAATGCCTCCTAACAATGGTCTGCTATGTTTATAGATCAGTGTTTTGCTCAGCTATCATCAGAGAAGCTTGCTCCTATGTAACATGAATCTTAAAAGTTCTTATTAATAAAATCAAACCTGAGCCAGGTGTTGGGGTGAACTGGAAGATCAGAGAACCAGAATAAGCCACAGCTACCTCACCTCGCCGGATCCTCAGCTGGTCTTGTTTCCTCAGACTGGAGACCTCTGAGTCCTCATTCAGAATGGGTCTCAGCTGAACTGTGCTGCTCCAAAGCCTGAAAGCTTAACCAGCCAAATGCTTAACCAGCCAAATGCTGCTAGTTCCTGGTCCTCACGACTTATATATCTTTCTGCCTTCTACTACCACTCCCTGGGATTAAAGGCTTGCTTTCTGGGATTAAAGGTGTGTGTCACCATTCCTGGTCATTTCCAATATGGCCTTGAACTCACAGAGGTCCAGAGGGATTTCTGTCTCTGGAATACTAGGATTAAAGGTGTGAGTGCCACCATTTTCTGGCTTCTATGTCTATAGTTTATTAGGATGCACAATATTTTGGGGAACACAATACCACCACACTCCTATAGTATAGGGGAACAAGTACAAGTGGACCAAGTGCTGAGAGTGAGAGACCTTGGAACACTCAATCCCAAATGGGATGTCTCCATCAAATCCCTCCCCTCAGGGCTCAGGGAACTCTGGGGAAGAGGAGACAGAAAGATTGTAGGAGCCAGAGGGCATAGCAGACACCAAGAAATCAAGGCCTTCTCAACACAGCAGGACTGATGCACATCTGAACTCACAGTGTGGCAGCATGTGAAAGGCCTGCACAGGCTTACGCCAGATAGGGTCCCAGTGCTGAAAGGGGAAATGACCACAAGCCTCCATCCCTCACCCAGAAGCTATCTCCAATTGATAATGGCTCACAAAGGGAAAATTAGTTCTCTCCAGAGGATCTCACTGGATATACAAATCCCACTCAAGGGAGGCCACGCTCAGCAATAGGTGGCCAACACAAAATAAACTCAGTGGTGGTTTTGGATTTTTTTTTTTTTGGTCTAATAATGCTTTGTCTAAGCTTTTGATTTTTGACCCTACAGGTTTTTTGCTTATATGGTTTCTAATTTTGTTTATGGGATCTCTGTGTGTGGGAATGTATGTATGTGTGTGTCTGTTCATCTATATGTGTTTCTCATGCCTTTTCTTTAACTTTTTTTTTCTGTTCATTTGTTTGTTTTGTCGGACTCAGGTTTATTTTGTTTTATTTTATTGATATTTTCTTTCTTTTTTTAGATGCCAGTTTTCAACTGAAAAAGAGCAAGAAAAGTTTAGACTTGGAAGCGGGAAGATGGAGAGGATCTGGCAGGAACTGAGGGAGGGTAAACCATAATTAGAATATATTGTATGAAAAATATTTTTAAAAAAAGGAAATCTGATATTTTGTAAGGTCATTTAAAATTGAAATAAAAAATTTTTAAACTAAGGCTAGTTGTCAGTAGAAAGTGTTTTCCTTTAAAGAATGTTTCTCTAGAATGTGTTTAGTTCTAATATGCACATTGTTCCCATTGTAGCCTAAAAGTTTATCTTATTTTTAAAATCAAGACAAATCTCTAAAAATGCCATAATTCCTATGTACACATGCACACACCCTTAAAGCATGGCTTCCTAATTTAATTAGCCAAATGTCTGGGTTGTTTATAGCTACAGTTCAGAGTAAAACCTTGTTCTCTTCAGTCTTTCAATAGCAGGTACCCAGTGTACAATAAATATTAAGAATATCCCAGAAAATACTTCTTGGTAGCCAAAATGTAAAAGGAAATTATTTTCCTCCTCATTAAATATTTATTTGAAAAACCACATGGTACTGCTTCCCTGGATTCCCCTGCAACTAAATTTGTAAAAAACTCTGCACTTAGCTGGTGAGTTTTGTTCTTCACCTGGTAATTCTTAGGCACAAGCTGCCTCAGAAAGCTTTCCAAGCTCACACATACATACATACATACACACACACACACACACACACACACACACACACACACACACACACACACCAAACAATGCTTCCTCAGAGTGAAAAGGCAAACTCTTCCCCCTCCACATTCTGACATGACTGGAAATGTATAAAAGGATCCTATAGAACAGTGCTTACTTAGGTACATCCTTTCTGGATATGCGGTGGATGTTTCACCTTGGTCCTCTCTCTCCGTGATGCTCATTAATGGTCAGGATCTCTAGTTCTGATGAGCTTTAAATGGGAATCTCCATATCAGACAATACCTAGCCCCATATCCCTGGCAACCACTTAGTAAAGAATTCCATCCCTTTTTACAGTTGCCCTACATCTCCCACCACAGCTTCCTGTGATGTAAGATGGGAGTGAATCGCACCAGTCATCATATGAATCAGCAGTTACAGATAAAGATGCAAAAGAAGAAACTCAACCAACCATCCTCACCTCAGCTGGGACTCCTTCACTCCAGGTTTCAGTCAAACACTTAGCTGTTATAATTTTAAGTTCACCATTGAAGTAAAAAAGGTAAGGCTACTTCCTGCCTTCACCAAATGTGTCAAATGACTCACAAAAAAAGGGAAGGTGTTAATTCTGGACACTTGGACATCTAACACTCTTCCCCATCACAACTCCAAGATGTGCTGACTATTTAGCCCTAGTCATACCAGAGGTCCAAGATCATGTAAACAACAGAACCAAAGAAACAACCCAATCACAAACTTCTTCTTTATATTATGCATCCTTCCATATCCATAGAACTCCTGATACAATGAACCTGAGAATAGTATATGCACTGACCTCAGACCTAGCCCTAGAATCTTCTCTCTGTAGTGTCTCCTGCTATTTAATCAGAATCTGCTCTGTGAGATTCTTTAGAGGTGACAGTCCTCATACACCAAACTATCAAGTCCTCAAGTTTCAGATGAAGTTACTGAGACCAGCAAAATTAAGTGATTTACCCACAAACCAACACCCTATAAGTGGCCTGGCTATGCCTCTACAAGAGTTCTGATGCCAACTTGGCATCTTTGCCAATACGACTCTGGCTGTGATTTTATAACAACATTATTTCCTTCCTGGTTATTCCATCAATTACCTTAGACCAACTTTCATGATAGTTTTGTTGTCTTTGAGACAGAGTCTCATGTGGCCCAGGGTATCCTCAGACACTCTATATGACCTGTGATTTTCCTCCCTCTCCCTTCCAAATGTTGGGATTTCAGTCTGTGCCAACACACCTAACTCTTTCACAGAGTTGAATCCACACAGATTAAGAGAAGATCATAAGTTTCATCAGTAGAGAGTTCAGGAAAAAGCCACATCTATGGCATATGCCAGTTCTCATGAATGTCTGCATGCCATTCTACTGTGGACAGATGGAAACAATGTAGATTTGGGTTCTGTTCCTGTTAGCCTCTCCATTTGCTGCTACTTTGTATAAAAGCCTTGCAACAAGCTGTCAAGTGGGTACTCTGGTCCTCAGTTTACCTCTCAGATTTTATGGATATAAATGATATCTTAAAGAATTTCAAGATTGCCATCTTGAAAGCCTGGCGTACCTGCATTGGTACTACATGCTATAAAAAATAAAAATGAATTGTTGACCTTTTGACATAACACAATGTCCATCTGAAAAAATAATGTAAAAGAAAGGACATATACAATGGCATTTTCTTATGTCCCTTTCCAATGTCCTTTTACCAGTGGTTCTCAACCTTCCTAATGCTGCCACACTTTTACACAGTTCCTCATGTTGTGGTGACCCCAATCATAAAATTATTTTCATTGCTACTTCATAACTATAATTTTGCTACTGTTATGGATTGTAATGTAAATATCTGATATGCAGATGGTCTTAGGCAACCCTGTGAAAGGGTCATTCAACCTCCAAAGGGGTCATGACCCACAGGTTGAGAATCTCTGCTTTAGACCCTATCTCATGAAGACACACATCACGGTTAATACATCATTGAAGAGGCAAAGCTTCCCTCATGGGCTCTGCCAGCTTACAATGAGAGTTACCTTGTTGCTGTCTTTAAAAATTATCTTGGCTCAATCAGTAAAGTGCCTGTCACACAAGCACAGGGACCCGTGATCAAATTTCTAGAGTCCGTGGCTCTGCGTGTCGGTAATAGGCAAATCCCTTGAAGCTCACTGGCTAGCCAAATTGATGAGTTTCAGGTTCAGTGACAGACCTTGCCTCAAAACGCAAAGGTGGAGAGTAATGGCAGAAAGATGTAAAGGGTAGGCCTCAAGCCTTCAAGCTCATAGGTGCACACACCACACACACATAACTACATAGGCAAACATGGGCACTCATGGATGGTCACAAACTCGGTGGTTTTAAATCCAGAAATGTATTGACTCACAGTTTGGTCAGCCAAAGGTCTGAAATCAAGGGATTGTAAGGATAGGTTCTTTCTTGAGACTCCAGGAGAAAATTTACCCTGGGTCTCTTAAGTTCTGGTGATTGATGCTATTCTAAGCCTTCCTTTGCTGATAAACATGCACTCTGATTTTTACTTTCTTCAGAAAGCCTTTCCCTGTGTGTCTATGTCTTAAATCTTTTCTCTTTCCCTTTAAAGGACAGTAGTCACTGGGTTAGGACTCGCCCCAAACCCTGGATATCTCCTCTGAATTAGATCACATGTGCAGGATTTGGATATACTTTTAGAGGAACAATTCAACCCACTACTGGACTCTTAGGAGGCTTGGGATGTACTTGTTAATTCAGGTCACTGACATGAGAAAGCTCAAAATAGACATACCCTTAATGGACCCAGCATGATCAGCTCTAAGTGGCACAAAGGAATAAATTAGACACCATTATGGAATCATCACACTCCTGATTAGAGAATGCCACCTGCCCACTCCAACCAAGCTGCGCCTTTGACTTTTGAAGTCAGTGGTCTTTCAGATGATAAACTATTATTGCACAAATATCATTGAGAAAAATCTGTCTCACCTGATGACATTTTTGAATCATCATGTATTTCATACATACACATATACTTTGAAGTGACACCTGTGGGACTCTTGTGTCTTTATTTGAGATTGATAAGGAGACTAAATAGAGGCAACATTTCTCTTTTCCATTGTGGACCAAAGCCCATTGTGATGTAACTTTACTCATATAGAAAGGATAGACCTGAAAATCAGAGCAGGTGTCTCTGAAGTCACAGCAATTAGAATGTCCAATTTAAATCCCATCATGGGGACTTCACTGAACATTCTAGAACATTTGAGTCCTGATGATGTGCTGTGCAAACATACCCAAGTGATCTCTTCATTACATCCAAATAAGTTTGTCCTCACTGAGCTTCTATTATAGGTACTTCCAAGTTTCCTAAAAGTGACCACTGCAACATGAAATCAAACCAGATGGAGTACAACTGAAGTTTGCAAAGGCTGGGGCAGTACTGGTGAGGGTTATAACTCCTGCCTGGTAAAACATGTGTGGAAAGGTACCATCAAACTCTCAGCAAGTCACAAATCAAACCCAACATTCTAAGGTGTGCTGGGAAGCAAGACAGTAGACATTGTACCGGGCTGATATTTTAATTTGTCATTTTAACAGCAGATTATCAAAAGGGTTGGAAATGTTTCCTTTACTAACCTGTCCTGATGAACAGTCCACAAGCAGAGTGATGCCTATCTGAGCTTGCCTCTCAGACTCTTCAGTGTATACAGAGGTTGCTCCTTCAGCCTCTTCCTGAGTATCCTGGCTCTTACTGGTGTAGCTGAGGGATTCCGGATCCAGTGCCTCCTCCTTCATCCTTCCATCTGCTAATCACAAGATCACATGGAATCTCACTCACCTTCATTGTTTTAACATTGACTAGGTACAAAAAATTATGACTTCATGTCTTTCCTATATGGAATAAGAGGGTTTTATTCTCTACAATTCAATAACTTATTTTTTTATATAATAGACTGGGAAACTGAAAGTCTCATGGTTTAAACATTAAACCAACACCTCCTTCATTCCTATGATGCTTCAAAGTGGCAAAGTATTGTTTACCTTCTTCCCACTTTCCAAGCACAGCCTGAAATGTTCATACTGTTCTTGCCCATATGTTGAGGTTACATGCTGTGTTGAACACCTCACTTTGTTCTGGCTATGGTGCTGATAGAAGCTCGGGGTGTGGCTGCAGGTAGGAGAGGCAAGGTGACCTTGGCTTGCTTCCCCCAGTCCAGATCTCTGAGTCAGTCCCTGAGCTCTGCACACACAGAGGCATTTTATTTGGCCAGCCTTGTATAGGGAAGCCTCACCCTAGCAGTTGAAGGCCTTCAAAGATGAGCGTTTTTTGAAGAAGAAAGAAATTGATTTCCAGTCAACAGTACCAAAAACCCGCTATAGTGTCCATCCTTCCCTATGGACTGTGCTCTCAAGATTGTGACATTGGTTTCTGCCTGAATTTCTACCCTGTGCAACTGAGTCTAAAGCTATCATCTATCACTTGGTTCTACAGCCTGCCCACTCATCTCAACGTCTGTTAACCTACCAGCCCCCACTGAACTGCGAGCCAATATTGGGTGTTTTAGTGCTGCAGTTTTGTATTAGATTTGCTATTCTTGTTTTGAGGTTTTCAGAAAGTTTTCCTATGTAGCCCAGGCTGGTTTCAACCTTTCAAACTTGCTATTCTCTCGTCAGCCTTTCGAGTGCTGGGATTACAAGCGTAATCAACACATATGGATCAAATTTCTTAAAATATTTCTCTCTCTCCATAATATATATGCCTCCCAAATGCTAGCATTGAAGGTGTATGCCACCACCATCAACATATATGCATATATATGTAATATATATGTATATGTTATTGGATTCTGATTTTCTAGACAGTCTAATACTCTATTTTAATTTAGGACACTCAGATGAATATATAACTTTCTTGAAAAGACATGTTATATATTGCTGATTTAAGAAACAAAAGTTGGCTTCATAAATTCATAAGAAAAAAAAGCAAAGGTAGCTGTGTCCAAAAGGAAGTAAAAATTGGAGAGAGTACTATTTTATAAATGGGGAGACTATATCAAGGAGCCAAGGGGTTGTTATGGCAGACTGTCCTTCCTTCCTTCCTTCCTTCCTTCCTCCCTCCCTTCCTTCCTTCCTTCCTTCTTTCTTTTCTTCCTTCCTTCCTTCCTTATTTTTTTAAAACAAGCTCTCTTACCTTGAAATGCTTCTTCCACATTGTCATCAAATCATTTCATTAACTGATTAGAGAGAATTCTATCAGCACCTCACAAGGGTGTTAGAAGAACATATGCATGGTAACTTTCTCATCAGATAATTTATAGATATGCAAATGCATTACAAAAAACGATTAGTCACCCTGGCCATTTATTATATCATGGGTCATAAATGTGAATTGTACTCACTATGCTGTCATATTCAGAAAAGCAATCCTTTGGAAAAATCAAGTTAATGAGAACAATGATTTTTAAGTGCATATCTCAAACATGCATTTTATACTACTTCCCCAACAAAAAGAATCTCACATTAATGGGTTGTGATGACTATTACTCAACAATCATTTCAAATGAAGTTTTTAAAGTTTTCCAAAGCCTACAATACAACATTTAATATTCATTCATTTCTAGCTACCATTCATACTAGCTACCATTAGTGTATAGGTCACATTTCACTATGTAATGTAAGACATGACAAACTTTGGTGGCCATGCACTCTTCTACATAAGTTACTACATTGCAATAGCTGTATATTTGTATATGTGATAGCATAGGTGTATATATAATACATATATATGCATATCTAATAGCATATGTAAAGGAAGGAGTCATCATGTCATAAATAAAGAAGCACAAGGAACTCTTAGTTCTTTTGTAAATACAAAGCTAGGCAAGTGCAAAATTTTGGGTGCAATGCCCCAGTACTTAATTAACTAATTAATCAATTTTTTAAAGCTTGCTACATTTAAGTAAGAACTTGTCCTATAAACTTTTCCTGAGAAGAAAACCAACCAACCAACAAACAAACAAATATATATTCATCCCAAATAGCATAGCAAAGACAGACCATTGAAACCAGTCAGCTTATGCCTAGCTTGGTGAAACAGTGAGTTAAACTGGAGTTATTTGCAGGCAAACGAGTTAGGGTTAGGGAGCATGGGAGGGAGATGGGCAGGTAGCTACACCACTTAGCAAAAATAAATCTCTCCCCCAGCAGCCATTGTCTATAAATCCTAGGGAAAGTGTGTGGCCTCTCCCTGCACCATGATAGAAAATTAAAGGGCTAGATCTTGTACAGTACTTCTTCAGGAAATTACAGCTGCTGGCCGTTCATGAGGGCAACAGCCATCTAGTACCCAGAAGGTTGTGTTCCATGACAGAACTGATATAAGTGATTCCTAAATGACAGCAAACCCATCGTGGGACATCTGTGATCACTAAAGTCCTTATCACATTGTTTCAATTGAACTCAATGTTGTGTCGAGGAAGTAAATTGCTATGTTTTATAGGACGTTCACCTTTAAGTTTCGACTGAGATAACCACAGTGTGGCCAATGTGAATATGACATACTATACATCTATAGCCTTTACAAAGGAAACTCAAACTCAGACTCGTGTGATATGTAAGACCAATTGCTAAATGAATAGGACAAGCCACAGCCAACCTCACCTTACCAACCCCTCAGCTTCCAGAGAGAGCTGCTTCCTGTATACCCACGCCTATGTTTTTCTGCCCAGCTCTGTCACTTCCTGTCTGTCTGTACAGACCTCCAGACCTTTACGATTAACTAGTTTTGGAATTTAAGATGTGTGCCACCACACCTGGTTCTGTTCTCAGTGTGGCCTTGAAATCACAGAGATCCAAATGGATGTCTGCCTCCTGAATACTAGGATTAAAGGCATGTGCTACCATTGCCTGACATCTATGATTAATATAGTGGCTGGCTTTTTCCTCTGATCCTGAGATAAGCTTTATTAGGGTGCACAATATATTGGGGAATACAATATATCACCAAGGTGATATTTAGATGTGGACATTAAAAATCTTAGCGAGAGATTAAAATATCATCTTAGATGGCCCTCTTTCCCCCAGTCATAGAACTAGGAAAGCACAGACATAATCATTATGTCAATATTAGAGTACAAATGATGTGAAATTTTTATTACATTGTTTTTAATTTGGCCCTTCTGATTCTGTCACTTGTGAGCCTGCTGCCCATAAATGGGACAATTCTGAGGTGACTTATTCTAGAAGATCCTCCTGGGTTCTTCATCTCTTCTAGACACTCCCACCCCCATTTCTGTCTATACCCAAGATATTTTGCAGACCAGTGTTGGAAAAAAAATCCAGTATAGACTATGACAGTGAACAGGGAATACTAAGACTGCTCTAGCATCTGGAATGTTTGAGAGAATGACATAAAAAGACCCACCAAGCTAGCAGTGCCTGCTCCTTGTATACTCCAGATGGTGTGTCCAAGTATCAGGTGACCTACAAATTTTCTTTTCTTGCCATGAGCCAGCGCAGGCTGCGTTCAAGGCAGAGGGAGACAGTCTACTTTGTTGATTGCATGTTAGGGAAGCATGCCTTCAGACCAATATTGCCTGATGCTTTATAACTCTTAGTGGGACAGTAACAAAACATATAAAGCTTATATATAGCTCATAAAAGAATCTTATTTGGAAGTTAACAGTGAGCTGTATCCGATGCGGAGATGAGGAATTCCATGCCAGTGTACTTAGTGCTCCATTGAGATTACGATAGAAGCTCCATCTTCAGAAGACACGCAGCATGGCACAGGCTTGGTAACGGCAAAGTCTGCATCAAATCCCAGCACTGCCTCTTAGTAGTGCTACACATCTGGGAGCAACTTCTTACATAAAATTCAGCGACCCTGCGCCCTTGGCCATGAAGGAGAAACGTTGTGAGGGTTAACATGGTAATCATGCTTCCAGCTAGGAGTGCTGAATATACTCAGAGAAGGATGCTTTCTTTTTAGTTTTTTGGCTTGTTAAGTACTTAGTAATTCTCTGACATGCAGTGGCAGTGCTAAGAGGAAAGAGTATATGAGCTTTGAGCTTTCATTGATCTTTATTTTCATAAAGATTTACTTCATGTCAGCAAACAGACATTGAGCATCATCTGTGAGTCAAGTACTGTGCCAGATCCTAAGATCATCTAAGGGCTAGTGGAAAAGAAAGCCATGAAATAAATAATTATTGCAAACAATGTGCATCTAATAACTTAGAAGATGACAATAAGAAAGAAACCAAGGAAGTGAGATAGGAGCCCAAGTTTGACATTAAGCATGTCAAATCTATAGATTTCAGCACTGTATAAGATGACATTATAAATGCAACCTGTGCTGGTTAATTGTATGTGCCAATTTGACCATGGTATACACTTCCCTAGTCAAACTAGTTTCTATGAAGCTATTTTTTCTTGGATACTTAACAGTCCACTTTGATGAAAGCCTAACATTTAAACTCTAAATAAACCAAATGGCTCATCAGAATATACAGACAGAGCTGTGAGCTTCTGCAATTAAGTATACTGCCCTGCACCCCCCAATACACACCATACATACACACACATACACTTTGTAATATGCATACATACATAATCAGCTCATGATTATATTGCTCATGGACTCTTAGAGCAAATACAGATCACATGTCTTAGCTTGAGACACTAGCTGCTAAAGATCCACAAAATACATAAGACACAGAGCCCTTTCCCACACAGAGCTTCCAGGAATGGCTCCCTGCTTGATGCCATATGGGCTACAAAATTTATAATTACTATTATCATGTTATCAAATAATTTGATGCTAACTATCACATTGTTATGTTCATGACAATATGGACCTCAGGTCAATCATCCATGTGGGGCAAAGTTAACTAAGAAAAGAGATAAAGTGACCCATGATTCTAGAAGGAGGAGGAACTGTAGAGCAACACTATAATTATCACATTTGCACTACTGTATTCTAAAGTCACCTAGGAGACAAACTTCTGGGCATTGATTGTCTATGACAGATTTTTTCCAGGTTTGTCTACTTTAGGCATGAAGACCCACCCAAACTGTGGGCAGTACCATTCCACTGACTTAGAACCCCAGACTGAACGAAAGGAGAGAGGAATCTGAGCCACAGCATTCATCTTTTTATACTTCCTGACTGCAGATGCAACAGGAGCAGCTGCCTCAAGCGACGCTGGGAGTTCCTCGTCATGATGGACTGGACCTTCAAACTGTGTGCAAAACAAATCCTTCCTTGGTTTCTTCTGACAGGTATTTGTCACAGCAATGAGCACAGTAACTCATACAGTAGATACAGAGTAAGCTGCCTGCCCTAAGATGTGGGCACAAGGTCAACCACAGGGGCTGGTCAATATTAGCACACAAGGAAAGTGGATAATCCAGGTTGAGCACCCCCAACCTGAACATGTGAATTCCAAAACATTCCAAACCAGAACTGTCAGGTGTTGACACAATAACACAAGTACAGAACTCTTTGGCATAAAACTCATACCTAAAATCATTAAGATCATTGTATAAGTTACCTTTCTGATATTAAGATATGTTTTCAGAACAAATAATGGTTTAAACTTGGGTTTCACTCCCAGAATACTCCATAACACATATGCAAACATTCCAAACTCTAAAAAATGATCCAAAGTCTGAAACACTTCTGGTCCCAAGCACTCTAGATAATGGACACTCAGCCAACATCTTGTTTCTCAGAAATTACCTGTCTACAGTCTAGTCATCTAATGTAGCCTGTGGAGACTTATTTCCTAGCCAGTGGGTATATATTGTGATCTCTAAGGTTTGATTGACAAGTTTCAACTAATGATTCAGTTAACTTGCCTCCCCAGAAGTCACTGGGGTGTGCTCTAACCTCTCAGATGTATTGGGGGAAATAAATAGATTGGGCTTTTTAAGTTCAGCCTGACTGTGTTTTATTATTATTATTTTTTTTAATGTAAGGGGTTTCATTGTGACATTTTCAATCAGATGAGTTGTCTCACATTCTTCTAGCTCATTATCCTGACTATTGAAGGACAGGTAAAACCTCTCCAATTTTCAACCCTTGTCCTAAATGTGTATTTTGATGGTATCAGTCAGTGACTCGCACATCATGAAAGATAATTTTTGCTTCACTGAGAACTATTTTGTCAAATAACCTTTGCATTGTACTTGAGTCCTATGATCTATAAGAATTTAGCCCAGGCTTTCCCTAAGAATTGGTGTCTGATGCACAGGAATAGGCTATGTCTTCTGTTTTTTTTTTGTTTTTGTTTTTGTTTTTTGTTTTTCGAGACAGGGTTTCTCTGTGTAGCTTTGCGCCTTTCCTGGAACTCGCTTTGGAGACCAGGCTGGCCTCGAACTCACAGAGATCCACCTGACTCTGCCTCCCGAGTGCTGGGATTAAAGGCGTGCGCCACCACCGCCCGGCCGGCTATGTCTTCTGGACTGAGCTGACTCTTAGAAATGGCTGTGACTGTCGCTTTCCCAACAGTACCCTTCATAAACTCTGGAGTGGATTGTAAACAGTGTTCTCAGTGGTTAGGACCTAGGGGACAATTTTAAATTTTTATTTATAGATCTGTATCTATGTCTGGGAGAGGTGACGATTTGCTTTCTGTTGCTGTGACAAAACACTGACCAGAACCAACTTGCGAAGGAAAGGATTTATGTGGCTTATATTTCCACACCGTCATCCATCTTTGAGAAAAATCAGAACAGGAACTCAAGCCAGGAACCTGGAGCAGAAACCGAGAGAAGGCCATAGAGGAACACTTCTTATTGGATTATTCCCCATGGCTTCCCGGCTTGCTTTCTTACCCCAACAAGTCCTCCCTGTCCAGGGGTTACACTGGCCACAGTGGACTGGACCCTCTCACATCAATCATTAATGAAGAAATTTCTCCATAGACATGCCCACAGGCCAATCTGATAGAGGTAAATCCTCAATTGATATCCCTTCTCCAAGTGACTCTAGTTTGTGTCAAGTTAACAAAAAATAACCAGCACAATACACACACACACACACACACACACACACACACACACACACACACACACACACACACACACGGGGACTATGATAAGAGACAGAGTTCTAAAGGAGAGAACAAAAAAGAATAATAAGGAGAAAGACAAAATATCTTGTATTTTCGCATTATTTCGGGATGCAAAAGAGATAAGCAAAAAATTGAGAAGGAGGATGGCGAAACAAAATGAAAATAAAATAAAACTCCCTTGTCTATTGTTAAGAAATTAATCTTGAAAACCACCACAGAAGAATCAATTGTCATCATATCTCTATGCTTCCATGATGGCAAGCTCAGTGTTTATTCCCTGTATTGGATCCAAGGATCTAAACAGGACAGGCTCTGGGGGCTCAGGTGCCGTCTGTGCTTGACTGAAGAACCCCCCTTTCAAATTCCCAGAGCAGAGAAGCACTTGCCAAGCGCTGCTGTCCCTGGGATGCATCACAGCAGCCTTGGAATGGTACCAAGCACTCACAAGGCAACAGATGACATCAGATCCTGCATCTTTCCCCGCACCGGCTAGCTGTCCTTGAGAACTCACCTCCTCCTCTTCCGCCTGTCACTTTGTGTGCGGCTGAAGCCTACCATTTAAATTGAAAGTCATGGAACAAAACTGGGCCCGCATGTGTGATCCCTGCCACCTCATTTTCATGAATGGAAGAGAATATTCTGACACAAAAATTACATACTTAATTCTAGCTCACCCCGTCTGCTGACCTCCATCCGGCACTGCCTTGAGTTTATTTCCTCCTCCATCAGTGGGTCAAAGTAATTTCTGCCGTATTCATTTCCTGTGGAAAGTCCACAAGGTAAGGGTCAGTGATTATTTTAGAAGCACATGAACCAAAATGTTAATTTTGAAATCAACACCAGCATGAAAGGATCGTTTTAGCTACTTTATAAGCTTAAATTTTTACAAGTTTTCTAGGGCCTCTCTTTTTTTTGTAATTATCATTTTGTAGAAGGTCAGAAAAAGTAATTCAAGAAATAAGTTTGTGCTGACTTTCTGTTGCTGAAAAGTTAATGAGAAAATTATCAAACGGAAGCTTTAGAACAGAAATAATTAAAAAGGAAAAAGAAATCAAGCTAGCCCATATTACATATGTACCCAAGAAATGGGCATAATTGGAGAGGAATTGCATACTATTAATGCTAGGGATTCTGTTTACAGACCTGTAGTTTATGAAACATAATGTGTTGTGTACAGAAGTCTGAGACAAAGTTGGTCATTTTTTAAATATGAGAAATTAGTCCAAGTTCCATGCAGAAAGAGAAAAGGGACAACGAAAACAAGGGAGGAAGAAAGGAAAGATAGCGTGGGAGATGAACGGAAGGAGGAAGAAAGAAAGAAAGAAAGAAAGAAAGAAAGAAAGAAAGAAAGAAAGAAAGAAAGAAAGGAAGGAAGGAAGGAAGGAAGGAAGGAAGGAAGGAAGGAAGGAAGGAAGGAAGGAAGGAAGGAAGGAAGGAAGAAAGAAGAGAAAAAAAGAGGCGCTGGGGAGGAAGAGGCTGCTGCATGAGCATGAAGAGCAGAATTTGGGTCTCAGCACCCATGTGAAGGCCGGGTAGCACGTGCTTACAATCCCAACACCGGAACGTAGAGACAGGAGGATCTTTGGGGCTGGCTCGCCAATCAGCAGAACTGTTGAGCTTCAAGCTCTGTGAGAGACGCTGTTTCAAAACCTAAAGTGGGGAACTGAAAAAGATACCCGACGTTCACCTATGGCCTCTGTATTCACGTGTGCACGTAGACATGTATACCAACCAGCGCATGTACATACACACATGTGCATACACATACATCACCAAAAAAGGGACAATGAAGGAAGGAATTGAAAAAGAGAGAAGGAAGGAAGGAAATAGTGGCCAGTTTACTCATCTATTTTATGTTAATTCAAATGATGTGAAAGGAGGTAAAAAATGCTTTATCCAGAAATTTCATTCAGCATCCACCAATAACCTCAGCACCACACTCCAAATTTCTCATCTCCCGTTCCCCATTAACTCAGTTCCCAATATTGACTGTAGCATCCATCTTGGCTGTATTGCGGACAGGGAGCGGCCCACTGTCACATTTCTAAATCTAGTCTCATACTTGTCACATACATGTCTGCTGCTAGGAGCTTGTACTCATTAGGCCTGAGGAGAATTCAAGTTGCTGGCAACACTGCAGAAGCCACGGGCATGGCAGGTTGAAAACCCCAGTCCTGCTAGTGTGACTCCCAGAGGAAGGTGACTACGTGCCAAGGATGTGGTAACATGACACGATGCATTTGCTTCAGGATGAAAGGCTACCTACCCACATTGCACCTCCATTCCCAAGGCTAAAGGAAGTTCTGATGAGGACCCAGATTGGGTATTGGGTTTCTGTTTCTAAAGCGGCACTTTTATTTCCCCATCAACCTCTGTTCCATCGATGTAAGTACAGGAACAGAAACTTTTGTTTTACTATGTGGTCTCAATAAAGATGAAAAATTAATGTGCTTCGGTTTTGTTAATTTACCCGTCAACAACAACTACCTCCTAGGATAAAGCCTGGTGATTTGTGGTCTGGCCTCTGTCCTGTGCTGTTCAGCCATTCTTCACTGTAATGGCGGACTTGTTGATTGCTTTTGTTCACTCACTTGTTTCCCGCCACCCAGAGAGCCCTGAGAAACTACTTCTTCTAAATGCCATCGAAATGAGTCACTTCTACGAAAGCAGTGCTAATGGCACATTCCTCACTAGACCGCCATACCAGTCCAGCCATGTAGTGAGACCACAAGCTTCCTCACTTCACAAAACCCAAGGTCTTGGACTACCAAAATAACCAGTTGGTTTGTAATAGCAAGTTATTCAAGATCGTTGAAAATCAAACAAAGTTAAATCATTTTCAATCAAAAGTCTGTAAGTGTCCAGATTGTCTGTGTCTGTGGATTATACACCTGCATAATCAACCAACATTTTTAAAAAAAAAAACCACTGAAAAAAGTTGCATCCACACTGAACACACACAGGCCTTTTCTTTTCTTCTCTTTTCTTTCCCCTCCCTATTAAATAATAGAATATAGCAATCATTTACACAGTGTCTACATCATATAAGATGTAAGTAATCTAGAGATGATTTGAATACATACAGAAGAGTTGTAAAGACTCACATGGAAGCATGATGGTATTTTGTATCCATAACTTAAACATCTTTGGATGTAGTATAAGAGATTCCTGAAACAAGCTCCCTTAGAAGCCATGGAATGGCTGTATTGGCATTGAGTTTTCAAGACATTTCCATCCTTCTCCCAGATGAGATGCTGGGGTCTGCCCAGCTGTGCAAGAAGGAAGTCTGTACTTTAGGGGTTGTTCAAACTGCTTCCTCCCACTCAGGGATCCGTGCTTGTGTGATTGGGAGAGAAACACCTTTATGGCTACACAGATTGCTCCTGCTGCATTCCATGTGGGTGTGTGAACATGGGAATTATAAATACTACACCTCTAGTAATACCCTTAGTAGTTCCCATTGTGAAATATCACATGTAGCTTCTTGGAAGAACATATGTCTGAACCTTCTTGCACACACCAAGAGGCAGATCTTACATGCTTAGAATTGGTCCCCTTAACATACCTTTGCATGATATTAAATATTTTAAAGGTCGTATACTGTATAATTCATATGTTATTTTGTATTACATTTAAATTATGTGCTATATTGGTTTGTGTGCTTAGTACCCGTATTATATACTACCCATTGCCTGTCTCCCCTACTTGAACACAAGCTCTGTTAAGGCAAAGACATGACCTCACTGTTCTCTGCAATGCCATTGGTGTCTAGCAGAGAGACTGCTATATGGACATGTTCATAATATGGTATGGATTCATTTAGGAAAATTCTTTTGAGAATCTACCATGAAACCCAGAAGTTTTCATGTCTTGCAACTTAGAGTCTTTTCGTCACGGTTTATTCTTCTCATCCTGACAAGTCTCTCCCATGTTTGATTTCCTTCACCACCCTTGATGCCCCCTATCTCTTTCTTAACTGAATACTGTTTAATAACCAAGCATCTGTCTATATTTTTTTTGAAAAAGAACAGATGACAGGGTTAGAGAGATAGCCCAGTGATTAAGGGCACTGTTGCTCTTGCAGAGGACCTGGGTTCAGTTTCCAGCACCAATATGGTATTTACAATTATCTATAACTCTGATTCTAGGGGATCTATCTGATGCTCTCCTGACCTCAGTGAGCATCAGGCACGTATGTGGTGCACATACATACATACAGGCAAAATACACACACATAACCAAATACATTCTTTTTTTTTTCTCTTTAAGACAAAAACTCTATGGGTCTTGCCTGCAGAGCATAGTCTGCAGGGAGAACAGGGGAGATGGGCTTCAGTGGGTATTCCTGGAGAACAGCTATCTAAAGGAAGGTTATGATTAGGAATATCCAGAACAAGACCAAAGGGAAGGAGAAGTCTGGCCAAAAAAACCAACAGCACAAAAGCATACATGTAGAATGAGCATTTTTTTTTTTTTGAGACATCACTTCTCTATGTATCTTTGAGCCCTTTCCTGGAACTCTCTTTGGAGACCAGGCTGGCCTCAAACTCACAGAGATCCACCTGCCTCTGCCTCCGAGTGCTGGGATTAAAGGCATGCGCCACCACCACCCGGTTACATTTTCTTAGTAAACTCCATTTTTCTGAGATGCCTAGAGCTGTAATTAGCAGAATAAGCAATGGAATCCAAACTTCTTCATGCATAACCCCAGAATGAGATTTAACTGATATTGGCACATTATTGTGTGGTATTGATTTATTCTGACGTGTTGTGTCTGTCCAACTCCTCCCACCTCCAATGTCTATTGGATGCTTACCAGCTCCTTGTTGTAATAGAAGTCAATCTGCAAATCAAGTAAGAATGGGCTGTCAAATATTAAAATGATCACTCCCTCCCATTGACTTCTCATACTCTCCTAACAAGCCAAGCATTTTAACGTGGCACAGGGAGTGAAGGGAGATACAGCTCATGGAATCTTGGGACTTTTCTCAGTTCTAGGTCCCCAATGCTAGTGTTTCACTGGGCAGCATGAGGATTTAATCAAGTGGGGCAATTTTAGGATCAGTAGTCTATTACCAGAAGCTAGGTGACTAATAGGATGAATTCCTCAACTCGTCCTCATCATTCACAATATGCTTTTGGATATAACTAACCCATCTCACAGGGAAATGAACAGACCCGCTGAGAAATTCAAAGTAGGGCACTTAGCAATACAAATACAATAGGTTTTTATGTGGCTGGTAGTTAACTCTCTGTGATACCCAGATGAATGAGATGACAATCACCTATATGTGTGTATTGGATATGACGTGTAAAATAACAAATCAGAACACCGTGCAGTGCTCTTCATATCCCAGCATTCTTTCAAGCTTCCTAATGGTAGCAGTTTGGGGCTGAGACTCAGCATCAGTTAGAACATTTCTTGGGCTGTTGTCGTTTTTTTCTGAACTGGGGGAGAAAAGCATTCCCACTTGCCTTCTGCCCTTCCTCTCATATCAGATTTTCTATCATTTAACTCAGAGTATCACGGAGCATAATCAGAGCTCTTAAATTACACCACACATGAACTTTGCTCAGGAAGCCATCCTGTGTGCACCCAAGCAGTTCCTTGGGAACTGTAAGAGTGAGAGCGAAATTACCAGGCAGAGGAAGGACTTTACAAGCCAGCCAAGTTCCTTGACTCGGTGATGCAGTCGCTTCCTCTCTCATCAGCATCATGAGCTTCAGAGCAAGGGAACTTGGAAGCAACTGTCTGATGTGAGTGAGTGAGTGAGTGTGTGTGTGTGTGTGTGTGTGTGTGTGTGTGTGTGTGTGTGTGTGTGTGTGTGTGATGGGGATAATCATTCACTTTACGCTGATGTTTTTCCCATAAATCCACTTGCTTCAGCTCACTTTTTGCTACTAATCACTCTATTTTCTATAATACACCGTAAACTCATCACATACAAGGCTGCCTGTAACTATGTAACTAAAGACTTTCTATTCTGTGATTATAACCACATAGCAACATTTTACAAATTAGAACACTCCATTGAATGTTAAGGAATGAAGCCTAGAAAACCAAAGTTTAATTTGACCTTTTTGGGCTTTCTAAAAATATTTGAGATCATATTTTTACATCATAGTTTCTCACCTTGAAAATTTCATACAGAAATTTCAGCTCTAAATTTCCATGAGACTGGACAGGTTGCCTAAATCTATGAAATACAACTGTGGAAATCAGGAGACAACAGAACAATATAGGGTGGTGGGAAGTCCACCCAACTCAAATGTGCTCTTTCATAGTAAATCCACTCAAGATCTTCATAAGGCCAACATACAAATGCTTTCGAAATGAAAGGTAGTTCATGTTAAGAGGATCTTTCTCCGCACTCTTCCTTTGCTCACCCCTCCGTACTTCCTCCTTCCCTTCCTTTTTTCTTTCCAGCATTGGAAGTGGAACCCAGGGCTTCACACGGGTTAAGTGCTCTGCACTGACCCACCTCACCGCTCAAAAGACTACTACTTTGTAAACTAAAAATAGACCTTTTAAAACCAAGTCTTGACCATGCTACATGTCAAGCTAAACAACAACAACTCAAAGAAACAGATAAAAAGCAAATGACAAACCCAAGTCATTGAGATGCTTACCTAACATTCTCTTATCTTTGAAAGTAGTTAAGACAAAAATAAGGGCGTCTTGGTTTGGATTACTATTGCTATGATGAAGCACCATGACCAAAGCAAGTTGGGGAGGAAAGGGTTTATTTGGCTTATGCTTCCACACTGTAGTCCATCATAGAAGGAAGTCAGGACAGGAACTCAAGCAGGGTAGGAGCTGATGCAGAGGCCATGGACAGGTGCTGCTTACTGGCTTGCTCCCCGTGGCTTGCTCAGCCTGTTTTATTTTATTTTTTTCTTTTATTAAGAAATTTTCTATTCATTTTACATACCAATCACAGATGCTCCTCTCCTCCCTTCTCCTGCCCCTCAACCTTTTCCCCACCCCCCCATTCCCACCTCCACCAAGACCCCAGTCCGTGAATGGCACCATCAGCAATGGGGTGGACCCACTTCATTGATCACTAATTAATAAAATGCCTTATAGCCAGATCTTATGGAGGCATTTTCTCAATGGAGGTTCCTTCCTTTCACACAATTCTAGCTTATATTAAGTTGACATAAAACTAGCCAGGACAAAGGGATATCTGAGATAAAGTTATTGAGAATTGTACGTTGTATAATTGTAATTTGAAGGCAGTATGGTTCCATGCCATGAAAACATTAGAGGTGTTTCTGAAATGCTGTTAGGGCAAGAAAGGTATTATTTGAATGATGTATTGATGACTGAATAATTATCAAGAGCCATTAACCTTTATAGATCCCAACTCTGGTATGTTCAGAGGTGTGGTGAGTAGCTAGGAAAGCTGCATCTGCAATCAAAGTTTTACATAAGCTTTCACAATTAAGTCATAAATATTAGTTTTCATATCAGTTTATCTATCATCATCACAATTATTAATCTTTTTCAGAGACTACAAAGAAAAGATGTGAGTTTTCCCTTTCCTTCTGGAAAAGCTAAACTATGAAAAATAGTCATTATATAAATTGTTATTATTTTAAAGTACACTTCCATTGGTTACAAAAAAAATTTGCCCTGATGAAGCCTTAACTGTAATACATGAAGCATTGCTAGAGCTATGAGGACAATAGAACTGTTCAATGAATGAACTGATAACAAGATGGGTGAAGTCTGTAGCATTTCAGAATCTGAGAATGCACAGAAGTTATCAGCTTACTTGTCTACTTAGCCTCACTTCCTTCCCAAACCTTGTGGGTATTTCATATATCAGTGATTTGAAAAGCTAAATAGGGTAATAGTTGAAGTTTGCTAACAGGTTCTAATTAATTGAGCCATATTCATTCTTCCCCCAAGGCCCTCTCTAACTTGTAAGCCACTAGAGTGCTGTGGAGTGCATAATTGCTGTAAGGCTTTCTTCTTAGTCCCCCCGAGGCATGAAAGCATCCTGTGCTCATTGGACCCACAGTCCTCATAGAACTGAAGCATGTCCCTAAGTTCCTAACACCTAAACAGGATGGAGTTGACTGTGTGTAAGTAACTGCAGTGATTCAAAGGTTAAGTTTAAGTATACTTTTTTTTTGTTTTTTTACCGCACATATAAAAGACCTCTAAAAGTCATACCAAAGAAGGTTTCTTTCTATGAAGTTTGAATCTTAGTAACGCTTTTCTACAGAATATTGCTTCTCAGATTCTGAAATGCAGGTTCTCCTTAGACTTACACTGCAGTCCTCCCCTTCTGTTACACTTTCATGAATTTAACCTTCTGTCCTTCTCATAGCTCTAGGAATACTTAGGTTTATGAATTACACTTACAACTTCATTGAAATTAATTTTTTATCAATGGAGACTTATTTCAATATGAAAACAATTTATATAATGAAACACTATATTTAGTTTAGACAAAATTATTAACTCATTTATAACAAATCTGGTAACTCATGGGTAAGCTTTTTATCTCACAAAGCAAAATGACCAAGACTTTCTACCTTTTATAGGACTTTTGGTCAATTCAGCACATGAAGGTTAAGAAATTTTATTTTCTGTTAAATTCTCTTTAACAAATGATAAACCACAGTCTAAAGTAATTCTCAATGAAATCATTTGGAAACTAAGAACTCATTTCTACTGAGAGCCAAGAAAATAATAAAGTTCTAAAACCTGTTTGTGCTAAAGGTTTTCCTAAAAAGGAAGTGTAGCTATTGAACTCAAGTTAAAACTCTGACCTAATAATGATTTAAATAGAATTGTATTGACATAAGAGAATTTTGTATCTGATTTAAAAAATACACCTATTTTTTAAATTTCACCAAATAGTTCAGGGAATGTAGAAAAACGACTTGCCCCACACCTCCTAAAAGGCTATTATATCGCTAGTGTGTCAGAAAAATGAGATTTTTCTGATTCTGGTTTTGCTACCTAGCTGAGCTTGTGTTAGTCAAGTCCCTGGGTCTTTGTGCACATCTCTGTGGACTGTATTACAGCATCTCTGTGTTTTGAAAATTCCTAAGTGTTCCTTTTGCCATCCTATGAACTGATTCTTGTGTTCACATTTTTATTGTAAGGAGATGTAAATTTCACTGGCACGTAAACTCAGCGAATCCAGCTATCACCATTGAGCTAAAAAAGTACAGTAATATACCTGACCACTAAAATGTCTTACAACATTCTGTCTTTAACTACCAATCTATGACAGACTTTATACAAGATTTTCAAAGTCATGTCTCGGGGTTTCTCTAACATGAACTTGAAGAGAAGATGTAAAGTGACATTTGCTTGCCCTGTGGGCTTCACGTTTGACACCCAAGGAAGTAGAAATGGGGCTGGGAAAAGGATTCAGTGGGGGACAAGGCTTGAGTTTAGATCCTTGACACTAACATGTGTCTGTAACCCCTTCACTGTGAGAAGCAAAGACAGGCAGATCCTGGGGTACACTAATCAGCCCCCTGGCTGGAATGGCGAGCTGCAAGGTTAGAGGCTGAGCCTATCTCGAAAAATAAAGTTGAGTGAGATTGAGGAAGACATTGAACATCTACTTCTGGCATTCACAAGTGTACACATGAGCAAGTACACCTGCACACGGACATATGCAGGTCTGAATACACACACACACACACACACACACACACACACACACACACACACACAGACAATGACAACAGACCTTTTGCTCATTTTGTGGGCAAGTGTCTCTATAAATAAGCAGTATCTTTTGAGAAGAAAATAAATTAAAATTTTGCTGTTTTATTGACATTCCCAAAATTCCAATATTTGACTAGAATTCTCTCTTCAATTGGAAATTTTTCTAGAATTCTGCGATTCATTTTTTAAAAAACACCAAAAATAAGAAAAGGACATTGAAATTGTTTACATAAACTAATCAGATATGTATGTACATATTATTTGTAGAAAAACTGAGTGTATATAAAGCATTAGGATTTGCCATTCTGGTCATCAAATATCTACATAGAATGTTTCTGTGTCTCAGTGAGAAAGAGAGCATTCCTGAGTGTTTATTCTTAGCTCACTAAATCAATGAAAAAGATTAAAATCACTTAGGAACCAAATGGTTTCTAAAGACACAAATTCAGGTCAGTCCAATAAACCTAAAGCAAATGATTTTCCTATATTTTTCTTTTTCTTAATAAGAGTAGAAATGTCCTGAAGCAAAAAAAAATTATATATTTTCACACATTCTATAAATGTTATACAACACCTGTTCTCCATCTTTAGGGAAAAACAGCTATAAATGAGAACAATGTAAACCATTTTATACAAAATCACTTCAAAATTGCTCAGGCTGTATGTACTATGGGGGCAGGGAGATGGTTTTCTTCAAGTGTATGCTCAGTTCAAGTAAGGCACTGGACACAAGTATCTGAGTGCTGTTTTTATCACAAATGTTCATATTTATGTGTTATGAAGATAAATTGAGGATTATAATCCTAAAAGTCTAACTGAGGATTCCCTAACACTCAACCATCACAGATCTCCTGTCCTTCATTCAAGTGATCCACATTTTTCCTGGAAAGATCTTCAACGGCAGATGCTCAGAACTCATTGTGCTCATCATCTGTGCAATGTCTATTATTTTCTTTCTCTTCCATATGGTCTTCTACCTTGCCGCCCACTGTTGAGATCCTACACACATAAGGATGCTTTTCAAACCACAAATGACCACACATCAATCATGAAACTGTTTTGTGAAATATCTTCATGTAACCATATAGAAGAAAGGACTTCCTGCTAGTCTTTCCAAAGCTGTAGCCATCCTAGCTCTTGGGGCTTCTGTAACTTTCAACAGGGATTCCAGGATCCCTTTCTGGGTCCTGGTGCATTCTCTCTAGTGTCTGCTTTGGTTTGGTCAAGCCTTTTCCATGCATGTTCCATAATAGTGCCAAGTCCAGAGGAGTGACTAGCTTCTAGGTCACCAAACACGTGCTGTTACATGGGTTGGTGGAGGGCTGACAAGGCCTCATCTGGCAGCAATCTGGTGAAGGATCTCCCTAAGGCTGAGGAGTAAGTGCCTGAGATAAGACCATCGGACCTGGGTGGGTAGATACAGCATAGTACGTGAACAGACATCACAGACCTATGATCCTAAAACCCTTTTGTCTCTGGCCCTGAGAAACTGATATGAGATCCTGTTGTACACCTGACCCTTTCTATAGCACTCTCTCCCAAGGGGTATCATGGTGTTCCCTGAAAGGGAAATATGACACAGTTACAGTGAAGGTTGGATTCAATGCAGAATTCCACGAATGCCATGCAACTCTTTACTCCAATAGCCAAGAAGGATTTTTGAGAAATTCACCCCATATCTAGAGAAAGTTGCATGTTTCTTTAAAAAAAAAATTCTGATCCAATTGCTAAGATGCCAAACCATGTCACTGATTTATGAAACTCTACATTCCTAGCTCCTTTACTCTTCCATTTGGAGTCATTGTTCATAGTTGGCCACTCCAGCCCACAGACATTTAGACATACTCAGTCCTAACTCATGGTTTAACTTAACTCGACAAAGTGCTTGGCTTTGGGGTGTAGTCTAGTGGCAGAGCAATTGCTTAGCATATGCAAGATTCTAAGTTCAGTCCCCAACAATGTAAAATAAACACATTTTAGATTTCAGATTTCCTCACATTTTGGACTATATACACATATTTTGTAAAAATATATTGAGGATGGGAGCCAAATCTAAACATGTTCCTTATCAAATAGCTTACTAAAATTTTATTTTGCATTTTATTTGTTTATGTTCATCGGGAGAGGGGCTCATGTCATGGTCTGTGGATAGAGCTCAGAGGACGAGTTGAGAAAGTCGATTCTCTCCTTTGATCATGCTTAGATTGTCAAGCACGTTTTCTCACTGATGTATCTCTCCATCCCTTGATCATAATTTCATGTAATACTTCTAGTGAGTCTGTATTTTGACAATCGACCAAGTAAGGTCAAGTGTATACTTTTCCACTGTGATATCATGCACCAAGATTTTGGATTTTGGAGCATTTCAGATTTTCATATTAGCCATTCTCAATCTTCTGTGTCATGGTATGCACACCACACACATACTTATACTTGTTTGTCTTATGCTTCTAGAGTACTCAATTCAAGGAATGTTATTCATAAAATACTTGTAAAACTCTTATGTAAGGAAATACTGCTTTCATTTTTGGAAAGTACTTGATTAACTGGAATTAATCAGTTTTAAATCCCACAGTTACCTTAATCTGATCTTGTTGTAGTGTGTCTGAGGATCATGAAGGTCCTATATGTCTATTCTACTCACATCTGTTCCTATAATGGAATAATGCCTGGAAACTAGAAAATGTTCAATAAATGTCCTTTTCAATGAATGAGATTGAAATAAAGAGGTACATAAAGAAATTTAGTGATATCCATAATTTTAAACAAAACATTTCATAAATAATGTCCAAATCGTTATTCCTATACCACACCCACTTCTACTTCTTGTTTATGTCAGGAGTAAGATTTGATCAATAAATAATCCCAGACATATGAACCACAGGGAATGCTAAGTAGATACTTGACTAGTATCTTTATTTTTCCTTTGTCTTGCTTTGGGTTCTTGTCACCAATTATATCAAAATTTCTTGTTCCTATCATGCACAGTTTAATTTTGTTTTTTTTATGCATATGGGTGTTTTGCCTGCATGTGTTTGTACACTACCCGCATGTTATGCCTGTGGAAGCCAGAAGAAGGCATTAAATCCCCTGGGATTGTAGTGACAAACAGTTGTGAGCCACCATGTGGGTGCTAGGAACTGAAGCCACCTCATCCTGAAGAGCAGGTGGTGCTCTTGACAGCTGGTGAGCCATCTTTTCAGCCCCTATCATGCCTTGTCATGATGGGCCAATAGCTCCAGAGGCCTGACTACGGCTATGGAAGCCAGGACTTGGAAGAACCTATTTTTCTTCCCCTGTGATAAATCCAGGATGCATAAATGTGGCCTAGGCAGGACCAATCCAGCATTCTCCCCTCGAATCAAGAGAGAAAGAACGTAGTAATTACTCATCACAGTAGGGAAGTCTCTATCAGATCATGACTGTGCTACCAGGACAGTCACTGTACTTCCAACTTCCTAAGCCTGAAGGCAGGTTGGTCTCGGTCCAGTGACAACATCAATTCCCCGAGCTCACAAAATCCTTCTGTCTAAATCATTTCTGTTGTTCATCACCAACGAACTCTCAGTATAACATGATCATTCAAGTACTCTGAAAGCCCATCTGTATCCTGAGGAGATGACACCATGAGATGTACAGCAGAGGATCTTTGGAACACCATCGTCCTTGACATCTGGGAGAGAATACAGAATGGGAAGAGAGTTCTCAGAATCCCAGGAGCTGCTTTTTAACAGTAAGGACAGCTCTATCTGCCTGTGTTATACACCAAGGTGATTTTAGTCATTTCCTTTCCTCTCTCCCTATTACAATAACCTGGGTGAAATTGAAGTATTAAACAGAAAAAAAAAAACTCCCCATTTACAATGACATCCCTCACCATTAGCTGAACTGTCCTGCTCTCTCTACTTGCTCCTTGGTTATTACTGTTTCTCCTGCCTAAACTCTTTTCATGGCCCTTTCTCACACCTGCCCCAGATTTCATTTTCCTGCCATTTAGAATACAGTCATTAACTACCTTTTTAGTGCCACCATGTTATATATGCATACTGTTAAAGATGTCCTTTCCATCTACCCAGCCTCAGGCTTTACTAGCTTAAGAACCTATGCCAATACTTTGCTCTCTTTGAAATTATAAGCAGCTGTGGCTTCTCTACCTCTCTCCCTTTTCAGCTTCTGTAATTCTCAACCTCCCTTCCTCAGAAGTCTAGTTATCATCAAGCTGGCACATCACCAGCAGTGAGCAAAGAGAATGATGAGCAAGGATGCTAGGACCCAAAAAGCAGTGTACACAAGAAGGAGAAAAGCAGAGCTGAAGCCAAGCCACAATGACGTGTGAGCATCTCTCTGGAAACTCAGTGGTGGCCTAATACATTTGCTAGTTGCCTATAAAGGAAAGACTAATAGTAAGTGAAAAAAATGGAAATTAGCTTTTCCTAGAAGTTGGTATACAAAGTCCAAGCATCCCAGGGCATGGCAAGAGCAGGCAGGAAGGTCTGAGTGGTACCTTCTCTCCTGATGCTTGCTATTCACACCATAGCAAAATGCCTACTATGAACCCAGGACATTGGCTGCACAACACATTGTAATATATTTGAGAAGATCTCAGTAAGGAAGCTTATGAAGATAGCTTCATGATGGGATGCACAGGTGGATAAGAAGGACATCTAAACTATCCTAAAATCCTAGAAGACTGTCCAGGAGCTGTCCATTCTACCTGTTTCTAAAGGCAGGTGTCTTAGTGACTTTATTATTGCGGTGACAGAACACCATGACCAAGGCAACTTATAAAAGAAAGCACTTAATTGGGAGCTCCTGGATCTAGAGAGTTAGAGTCCATGGCCTCATAGTGGAGAGCATGGAAGCAGGCAGTCAGGCATGGCCCTGGAGCAGTTGCTGAGAGCCTACATCTTGAGACTGGATCATGAGGAAGAGAAAGCTAACTGGGAATGGCATGGGCTTTTGAAATCTCTCAACCTACCCACAGTGACAACAAGGCTACACCTCCTATTCCTTTTCAAACAATTCCACCTTATGAGCCTATGGGGGCCATTCTCGTTCAAACTAACACAGCAAGTGTGTACTTACTCATTGTTCTTTTACTCTACCTTGGGGATCAAGCCACAATATACTTGAAATCTTTTCTTATCTAAAGTTTATTTTAGAAAACCCCTCTCCTGAACCTTCTCTCCCAGACACTGTCTTTTATGTAATAATTTTATATTTCCTTGAGATAGCTCATATAAATAAGTAGCATTGGAATTCTGCCATCACTTAAGACACTTTTCCTTTAAAATGCATCTTTAAGGGGCAAGTGTGCTGATATATACTTGTAAAATGATAATTTGTGCTAATTACAACAATACCATGGAGGGAATGTATGGCTCTTCTCCTTTATCTAAGTAATCACATTGGCAGACGGTCTAAAATGTTCTTAAAGTTGTTTAACAAGGAATGTTGTGTTCTATGCTATCTGGCAGTTTCTAAA